>NW_026997758.1:0-322297 GCF_035044405.1 Drosophila montana
GCCCGATTTTCAAATGGTATACCTTTTTGAATTCGTAGGGATCCCTACTATCAATCTGCATTCAAACATTTTAAAAATCGATGGGTTAAAAAAAGTGGTAGACCAAAAACCGATTCGATTGTAAAGTCAACCTTTTTTGATGATTTTTTTTTAGGAATTAGTTAATTCCTGTATTGGCAGAGCAACGGAAAATAAATAAAATAAGAGATGCTAATTATATATATATTTCTCTAGTTAAATGCCGGTTGAACTATCAATAGAAAAAATTAATCGAATGCTCTCGATGGGGAAACTTATGGAAAATAACCCTCGTACGGTAGAGTAGGTTTTGCTATTAATTCTAGCGTAGCAAGAATTCATAAACTAAAGTTTTAAGTCGATAGTATGTTTTCAATGCCAAATTGACAGTTGCACTAACCAAAGGAACCAAAAAATATTGTTTTCCAAGTATTTCTATAAAAGCAAGATTGGGCTTACTTACTTACTTATTTACGTATTACTTTCCTAGCTAAACACAGTGAAATAAGAGTTAAAATTAAGTGTGTTAACTTTTAATGTTGTGAAATATATTTATTTTCATTTTTTCGCGTCACATTTTCGTAGATTAGAGAGTAAAATTTTATTTCATTGACTCAGTATAAATTGTATAAATACTACAGATTTTCAAAAATATTTAATAATAACAATACGATAGTACAATTAATTGATGATTTGTTCGATAGATAATTTGTAAGATAGTACATATAAATAATCCAACAAAGGATAAAGCCAATATATGCATTAGGTTATTTCAGTTTTATTGAAATATTGAGATTCTTGTTTCTCGATTTAATAATATGTTATACAGTTGACCTGTTTCTATTGCCTTTAATGTTATGTTATGTTAAAAGTGGGTATACACATACTTAGCAAACGAATTATGATAATTCAGCATCCATTGGGCACATTTTTAACTTAAGTTCACAAAGTGAAGAATGAACGCAGGTTTTGAACAATGTTTGTTGCCTCTCAGTGTGTTTATCGGTATTTAAGCTACACTAACTGCCGATCTACATTTTTATTTTGCGGTACGATGCCCACTGCCTTTAAGTTACATGTTTAGTGCCACTAACACCATTATAAACAGTTTTGCTGAATGGGTTACATTCGACCGCAATTTTCTTACCTGCTTTTCACTTATGCGCTTTAAAAAATGGATTAAAATTTATCTAACTACATGATGCATTTGGCGTACACAAATTTTAACCAAGTATGTAAGACAATTTTAATGTATTTTATATTACAAATATATGTGTACGCTTTGTTTTTATATAATGAAGCTAATGAGGCCGTTTCAGCTGATAGTTGCCTAACATGAACAGTTCAACCGAAAACAATTTAAATCAATTTATCAGTAATAAACACATGCGCTTTTGATATGATATGGAAAATAGCATTGGCTATGTTGACTTTGTAAACACTCCATCAGCATCTTAATGCGTATTTTATGTCATATACATTATTATAAAAAAGAGTAAAAAGACGCATAAATTTAATATTATTTGCTTATGGTATGAATACATTTATAATATTTCATAACAATGTTAACATAATATTTGCCCAATATTATATTTCATGTATGTAATTTACATTATGTAGGATTTAAAAACCGGGAAGAGAAAAAGCTTTACAAATTTGCTTAATCCATACAAGCATTTATTTATAGTATTCACGAATATATTTATTTTTTCAAAATTTGTTGTGCTTTTATTTTGTTTAAAAATAAAGAAGCTGTACAAGATTGCATCTTTTAATTAGAGAAGGAGAGTGATGAGCAAGTTAAGCAGAGTGTCAAACATTGCCTGTTACTTATACATAGCATATGTAAATAAAGTTTTGCCAGCGTCAAGTGACGTTTTAAACATTTAATAGTTTTGTTTATAAATATATTGTTATAAGTTATATAATTAAAAGTGTAGGTTTAACTTTGAGACTTTGCACAGCATTTAATGTAAGAATTATACATTAACATTTATATATAAGTTGTTTATTAATTAATTTTTATTGGTTTATGTTGAGTCTTACAAAATTGAGTAAAAATTACTTTGTAATAAAAGTACGAATATCGTCAACTTATTAAAAGTAACAGTTTAAAGGTAAAGCTTTTTAAGCAGAGATTTGGAAGTTATTATTTAAAGAGTAATAAAACGAAACAAATTAATTTTGAATTTGCCAATTTGATGATGTGAATTTACCACTACTGGGTGTTTGCGTTGTAATTAGGGTGGCTCTGCCTACCTTTTACTAGTACCGTAGAGCGTATATTGAATCAGTCTTTGCGTGTCACAAATATTAAATTAGTATGCAATACGTAATTATAATATAGTATATCAAAAATGACTAAGGAAATTATACATTAAGGTATCGCGGATTAATGATTTAGCTGTCATGGGTCCGTGGCGTACCAACAGTACAAAAACTAGTTAAGATGGGTTTTGTTGTTGCATAATTTAAAATAAAATTTTGTGTACCATTTGTACCAAAATAAAACAAGTTACCATTGAATTTAATTAGTAAGTAATACATAGGTTGACCAATGCCTTATGTTTTTACTTTTAGATTAGGCGAATTTGATTTCTGATGTATAAAGAGTAAGTTAGTGGGTATATGCATTTTTCATTGGAATATGAGTGAACATTTATGTTTATATTTAAATTTTAATCGTAATTGGTGCGTTTTATATTTAATTTTATATTTTAATTATGTTGGTAGAAAGTCATAAAAAAAAAAAACGAATTAAACTCTCAGCTCTAAGTTTTTTCTCGCCACTTTGAATGTACATAGATAGAATTAAAAATGTAAAAACATTATATAATCATTGTAAAATTTAGTTTGATTACAGATGGTGTTGAAGGACTCGGAAGAGTTAATATTTTTTACTTACAGATTTTTCTCATATTTAATATTAACCTGATTATAAAAATACATTATATTATATATATATATATATATGTTATATATATATATAAGTATATATAATATATATGCAATTTTTAATTAACTGTTTTATGATTCAATGCATATCGTTTGTGCCATCGAGTTTGACAAGAACACAAACTTTCTAAAATAGTTATGATTTTTTCAAGCTGATATCAGTATATGTATATAAGTGTTTATTGATAATTTACTTGTTCTGCTGCACGCCAACATGCGGCGATTTATAAAAGTTTTGCACGAACTCGGAGAGGCTGTAGACGGCGCCTGGTCCTTTACCAGCGCTCATGCATATGAAGTCACCCAAACAATGCATGTTAGCTACAAAAACAGAAACAATTAGAATAAATGTGTAGGTGATAACAGTAACATTTATTTACTGTTCGAAAGAATGGGTGGATATGAAGGTGGTGGTTTAATCCAGCTACCATCTGGTCGTCGCATGTGTCGACGATCCGATGAGAACTCAATTAGATATGTATCTGCGGGAATGACTCTGAAAAATCTGGAAAATTAAGAAATTTAAGCTTCTAGTAGGCATCAGTTTTATGCATTGTTTACCTGTGATGCTCCGGTCGCAGTGCGAGATCGGACCGGAAAGTCTCAGTAACGTATTTATGAAAATATGTGGGAAATGGTAGTGTGGTATCCAAATCGAATACCAAACAGCGGTTTGGCAAGGGATTGTGCATAAAGAATACATGATAGTCCTGTCAATAAAATGAAATATAAGCGTGCAGTGTATAAATGTATATGTATGGTTTTGCAAGACAAGTTACCCATATCACAACTTGATCGTCGCCACGTCCGGCTTTTTGGCGCCAGAGCGGTACAGTTCGTCCCTCATTCGACACAAATACTGCATAGCATTTGCTCAACTCCTCAGGACGAGTGCGTTTAACCTGTTCACATAGCTTCCAAACGTTCTCCTCGCTGTAACCGAATAAAACCATATATTATATAGGCACAAGAACTGCAGTTTGTGTTATAAAATACGCAAAGAGGATGGCGACATTGTATGTTTGCATTTCAGTGTGTTTACTTCTAAGAAGTTTTGTAGTTCTTCTTTAGTAGAAATGTATTTATAACAAGTATCTTTTGTATAACATTTATGGTGCCAATTACTTTAAACTTTAGCTTACTTTCAAACAATAGACATGACAAAGTAACACGGCTTTTGATGATAAAGAATACCAAAGTATACAAGAATGCGCTATTGATTTTGATTAGGGGCGGGGGTAAAAAACAAAAGAATTGTTTTCTACTCACAAATATATTCAATAAATTGAGACGTTGTATGCTTGCCAATGTAAAACTGGTGAACAACAGTTGGATGGCGGTGAGCTACAAAAATATGCGCAAGGCCTATACAAAAAGTAATTTTACATAAATACAGATTTGCAATATAATCAGCTATTTGAATTGCGTGTGGTTAATAAATTACTTTCGCGATAAAAAAAACCAAACAGTCTGTCAATTTTGAGAGGTTGGATTAGGTAATCAAATCAATATGAGAAGCTGACGTTTAAACTTATTAGTTTGAATCTAAGAAGGCTACTACATGCTTACCTTGTGTTTAATGGTTAGCACACATCGTAAAAGTAATTAGATGCTTCCCTACTTTACATAGCTCGAAGAAGAGACTGAGACGACAAGAGAGGGAATGAGCTGAGTATAGAGCAAATGAGCGGAATAGAGAGCGCAGGAGTCGCAGAGAGAAAGGCAGAGCGCATGACAGAGAAAGAAGAAGCAGGACAGCGCGCAAGTGTTTATTTTATTGCAACATTGTACATGGGACGCAAAAAATTTATGGTGAATCTGAGTGCAAATGTTAATACACTTGCATTTAACAAAATAATTAACGAAATGTGTTATTGCGAGCTAGGCAAAGTTTGATGTTAATATATGTATATGTATGTATGTCAGGTTTTACGGCTTCACAGCATTATGATGCCCGGCCCGTTGTGGCCTGCTAACGCGCTATTTTTGCAATTCACATTTATAATTGTAACATGAACATTATTATACACAATACCAAGTAATGTGTTATATGTATGTGTATTGATTCGTTTTTGCTTTTATTGTTGTCGTTTGTAGCCTGTTTATAGGCAAAACGCGCCTTTTACATGCGATAATAAAAAAGCAACAAACGAAATCCCTCCATGGCCAGGCCAATGCTACAACCCACGCAATCCTCATACATTGACACTGCTCTTGTTAACAGACATGACCGTTTGACCCAATTTTGGAGCTGGTGGCGGCGCCGCGATAGGAAGAACAAGAGAGGTAGACTCGAGTAATGAGTAAATTAAAATGCGAAGCAAGGAATTTCAACGAGCAATAAGCACGCAACGGAATAGAACAAGCGACGTACGTTTTAATTTTTGAAAATACGTAATATTCTAAAATATGTCATTGTGTATATTGAAGATTAGATTATACAAAAATACATTCTGTTTATATAGTTATATGTTCATGTAAGAACAAGGCCCATGTTTAAAATATATTGTTAACTTGAATTGTTTGTAATAAAAGAGATCACTGTTAATGACTTAAGAAATGTAGCATTTATATATATTTATTTTAGTTTTGATTGGGCTGCTGACGCAACATAAGGATACTACTAACCAGTAACAGGACACATAGGAGCAATCCGCAATTTTAGGAAATAAAAAATCTGTAGTCATTTTGATGCGTTGATTTCGTTCTTTCTTTTCTTTTAATTGTTTTAGATTTGTTGTTGCTGATGATGTACGATGAATGCTGCAGTGTCACCTGAATTGCTAATCGGAATTTTCACTGCACACACATACATTAAAATTACTAGGGGATAATCACTGTATAACGCGCTTGAACGTAGAGTTCGTCGTGTTGTGCTGGTGTGGGTTTCTATGGGCTATATCATTTGGGTGACGAATGCTCTAGATGGAGCCTGCCATGAAATGCTTGTCCAACCACTGCAATGTTTGTTGTTTTTTTTTTGCTTATGTAGGATAGCTCAGTTTCAGCACTGTCGGCAATCCATTTAGTGATAAAATTAAAAATTCGGAGATTGTTGACAGTGAACGATTTTCCTTTTGATTGTTACTGCTTTCGCATTGCTTTTAAACGTAAGCTTGTTCGCAGGATGCTGAGACAAACAGAGAACCGAAAGCGGGGCACACACACACAGGAATTTATACAGAGCAGCGCACACTCACGAGACGCAAAGAGCCGAATTATAGAAGATATTGTTTTAGCATTGTTAAAGTTATATTAATATTGTTAAACACTTCGACAGTGCACATACACAACAGAAAATAAACAAAATTGTTTAGAAAGTGACGCCACACTTAACAAATTAACACAATAAAAAGGCTTTTGCTATTTATGAAACACAGCGGCCGTCGCTGCACCTTCGCTCTCTCAGTAAAAAACGTCTATGCGTCTATGTTGTTTTGATGTTTACTTTCGCAGACTGTTGATAAGCTTCCATGTGTTTGGTTGGTTGGGGTTCATATGTGTATATATATGTGTTATTTTCACACGCGCGCGTATGCTACCCTAATGTTGTTTGCGCGTTCCCGGTTTTCCATAGACTTTTGAGCAAAACAATTCTCTCGACTTCAAAGGGAAATTTGCAAGCAATATTTTCACTATATCTAGTGTTGACTAATACTAAAATGATGGAGACTATTCGATAATATCGTTTGCGGTGCTGTTGCAATAGTTTTGCGCACAAGGGCCAACTCACCCTTGCTCGTTGTTGTGACACTCAGCCTTCTGTTTTTAATCACTCGGCAATTATACGAGTAACACTTTGTTTAATCATTTCTATCTAATCTAACTTATAACAATAATTGACAGGCACAAGCCGTGCAATACATATTATTACTCATTTAAGCAATTGTAGTCTCTTTGGGTGTGCTGGTTGTGATTTTATGGGCGCTATTTGGGCGACGAATGCATGAGCTTAGCCCTGGAATTCAACACCTGTTAAAAATACAATTTATATTTCTGTGGATTTGATTTACGCCCTAGTCTAGGCGCTGATTGCATTAACTTTTAATGATAAATAACGAAATATATTTGCAGAGAATGCAACTTTGAATATAGCTGCTTTTGTATTGATTTTTAGCGTTAACTTTTAAGCAGAATACTGACTGACACAAACAGAGAGCCAAAGCGGAACTACACGCGTGTACATACATACATACATATATATGTATTTATACACCGCACGCTCAAGAGTACACACAACGGCACATAAACAAAGTCTTCTCTTTACACACCAAGTGGAGATATTTTAATATTGCGACAACAATGCACTTAACAAATCAACATGATGATTTATCTAATAATTTTACGCTGAGTCTCCTTGTAGTTACGCGTTTTTGTGGTTTTGATTTTTACGTTCACAGGCAATTGTCAAGAGGAATTGATAAGCATCCCATATTTATGGTAGGTTAGGATGGCGTCGCGTGTCCGCGGCGTTTGTGTTCTGTACACGTTCCCGGTTCTCCACAGACTTCAATAAAATGCAATTCTCTTGGCTACTAAAGGAAATTTGCATCTTATATTTTCACTTGCTTTAGTGTTGTCTATTGTCATTAGTTAGTATTATTATTATTCGATAACATTCAATACAGCTCTGTTGAAATAGAATTACGCACTGTTTGCTCGCTGCTATGACACTCGCCCTTCTAACGGCTTTTTCAGTCAACTCGAAAATTATATTGACCAAATGTTCTTTTTAATAATTTTTATCTAATCTAACTAAAAATACAGGTTGATTGACAGGTTCAGGCCTTGCTGTTTTTTATTTTTTATTAATATTAGCTGCCATATTTACGCTCAAGCAAATGTAAACTTTTATTTTGTTTAAAAAGATAAAAGATAAGAGACCATTCGTTTATTTAAAGTCAATTTTCCCTGCCAGCCTGGGTAGGAGAAGAATAAGTGTGTAATATACAAACTGATTACAGATTAAGTATAACTTTGAATAGATAACGTGAGTTACTATATAACAACATGAAGGAAACTTTACTTTGTGTGTCTATCTCATATTTATGAGCGTATAATTTGGACTGCCTGTGATGTTCGCAGCTTTTACTCACTTGATAAGTGATAAGGCACAAGCAAATAATTATACAAATGAATGTAGGATCATACACATGTATATATTAAAAGCTGTAAGAGTTACAGACTTTAATTTTATTTTAAAATTGATTGAACTTTTGTTTTTGATAAAAACTTTTTGTCGACGATTGAAACGATCATGACATAAAAAATCGAATGGTTGATGACGTGTACAATACTTTATTGCTTGCTGCAAAGCGTTTGTAGTTGAGTGAAGGAGAGAGATAAAGCGGTAGAGGAGAGAGAGACAGCGAGAGATAAAAAGAGAGGATCAGAGAACTGTTCATACAAATCCGATAGATTTGATACCCTATACATTAAAAGCATTAAGTATTGTACAAGTGGATTCGATGAGGACAAATAATTCAGTATATATAAAGTATTATAAATACTTACTCCACAAATACTCTGTTTATTTAACCAAAAATGTAGGTCTGCAAAAAATTTTATATTCAAAATTTGCTAACAAAAAAATTGTCAACTGAAAAACTAAAAATGTCCATGAACAGATAATATATATTTGTGTAGTTGGCGGCAATCTATAAACTTTTAGCAGGGTGTTTTGTGGCCACATACTTTTCATTTGAGGGATCTTATAGTTGGCGAGACTTTTAACGTGACAAGCTAATTTTAGTTGTTCGTAACGTCTCGTTGATGTCGGATTGCAAAGGAGCGCCTTCGATATAGCCAATACTTTGCTGCCGCCAGCGTTTGCGTCTGCGCTATATATCTAAACATAAGTCAGGCAAGTATGTTTAAAATAGTTTGTTTTGAGTGAATTTTTTCTGCGGCCCGTGTAGTCGTGACGTTGTTTTATTTAAGCCGGTTTTCTAATTCTCATTTTATTGAGGAGAAACCAGTTTTTAAAGATTTTTGGAAAGTGACTATTTAATATTTAGGCACGTGATATTCTTTTGGATTGAAGCCTTCTTTTATGTATGACAAAAACATTTATTGGTACTCATGCCGCTCTGGAGTGTCCGTTAATTGGGATCGCAAGAGAATCGTTTACGCAAGTCTATTATTTATTAGTGTTTATTAAGTTGATTGGCTCTTTAATTGTTGTTTTTTTTTCCATGGCTATTTATAAACAACTTAAAGCCATTACATTAAAAGTATCTTGTATATCAGGTGTATATAAGTATCAGTACTTCTACTGATTTTATTAGTTGGGACATGTATGTTGTACCCTCTGCCTATTAAAAATAGGTTTAAAGGGTATAATGCACTTATTCAAATGTATGTATCAGCCAGCCAGTGGCATCACCGGTCTCACAAGGCATGTAAATGAAGTCTGTCTATTTATCCAGGTCCCCCGGTTTGTTGGTCCATTTTGTATGAAAGACACTTTAAGCGGTATGTATAAATTTGGAATAATTTCTGTCGCGTAACTTGGAACAGGAGATGTCCCAGTCAGACACTCTCGACAAGAGAACCTTTATTTGAGTAATTTGTTATCATTAAATACTTAATCGGCTTGACTCACCTTGAACGATTTTCAAGCGAGAGCGATAATAATATTACGAACTAAGTAAAAACACAAGTCGAGAGGTTTCAATCAGCAGCTACCCTATACCCAGGTCTGAACAGTCTTAGTACCCATTCGTACTTCCTCATAATAATTATATATGTAAATAGAGTAGATAGAAACATATCAGACCAACGA
The DNA here is from genome assembly GCF_035044405.1 of Drosophila montana. Classification (NCBI taxonomy): domain Eukaryota; kingdom Metazoa; phylum Arthropoda; class Insecta; order Diptera; family Drosophilidae; genus Drosophila; species Drosophila montana. The sequence goes on from NW_026997758.1 coordinate 9,758, forward strand.
AGCTGTGCCTCAGTTTTATTAGCTGGGACATTGCATCTCTATGACTCAGAGGCATGACTGCAATTGTATAAAAGCAGAGGGTAAAATAGATTTGACATGAAAAGTACTATATGGTATATACTTATTCTATATCAGCTATCTGAAATATATGCTGATAAGATTTTGCTGCTCTCTTTTACAAAATATTGGGAGCTAAATGCTTATCTATTTATAGTAAGTTTAATATTTTCATTTATTACAGTACAAACATCTTGATAATCTTTAGTATGTCAGTGTGTTAATGCCACAACATCGTCAGCATGAACTCTAAAAATTAGCAGGTCATACAAGCGAAATATAATGGGACGATCTCAAAATATTTTTTCAGACGACCTGCAAAATGGACCATGAAATAGAGGAGGAGCAACATCAGCTGTACAATGGTCATCACAAGAAAAGGGATTACAAAACTCCACATATTATTAGTGATTTAGATCGGTTACCGAAAAGAAAGCCACTGGGTGAGCAATCACGCGCAGTACGTCGTCAGGCATTGATGGTCATACTGGCCAATATGGGCGTAATGTCAACTGGATTGGCACTAGCTATTCCCACAATTGTACTGCGCCAGCTGACAAGCGAAATGGAGACGGTGTATTTGAATGCTACACAGGCATCCTGGTTTGCTTCAATCAACACTTTGTCGTGTCCATTGGGCGGGCTATTGTCGGGTCTGCTGCTAGATAGGATTGGACGCAAACATACTCTTTATGTGTTGAATATTCTGGGTATCACATCCTGGGCACTGCTTGCCACACCGAGTGCGACAAGTTCAGTATCTTTTTACTGGCAGTTGCTTGTGTCACGATTTATTATTGGTAAGTGTCACCTTCTTTATGCACATTTTGAAATGTCGAGGGTTCATATTGTACAAAATTTTAATAATGAAATTTTCTGGAGTAAATGTACTTAATTTGAGAAACAAACATAATCAGAGTTTATTGACTTAACAGCTGATGATATATGTATGTACTTATTTTCCCTTTCAGGTATTACCATGGGGCTAGCCAGTGCACCATCTGGTGTTTATGCGGCGGAGATTAGTTTACCCAAATTACGTGGAAGTCTTATACTTGGCACCTCTATATCAGTGGCTTTGGGCATTACGGTTCTTTATAGCATTGGCTATTTTGTACGGGATGATTTTCGACTAATTGCGCTGATTTGCTGTGGTTATCAGATAGCCGCGCTGCTGTGCGTGATACCACTGCCAGAGTCGCATAGCTGGTTGTTGTCTAAGAACCGGGTGGAGGAAGCTAAGAAGTCATTAAACTATTTTCGAGGACTGAAAAATACACGTAAGTCAATTTATATTAAAAAAAAAAAAAGATCATTTGCATACGTTTTACTCAAAATATAGCCCACATCACACATCCCGAAATATTGGAGGAGTTTAACGTTTTACAAAAGTCGCTGCAACTTCGCGATGGTGCGAGGAAACCCTCATTCTCAAGCTGCCTTAGATTGCCCGAGGTTTACAAGCCGCTGCTTATTTTGATGGCTCTGTTTGCGTTCCAACAGCTGTCAGGAATATTTGTGGTCATTGTGTACGCTGTGCAAATCTCCACCGAGGCAGGCGTCTCCATTGATCCGTTTATGTGCGCCGTGCTCATTGGAACAGCAAGAGTTCTGACAACCTGCCCCATGGGCTATGTCCTAGAAAAGTGGGGCCGGCGACGTGCTGGAATTATATCAACGTTCGGCATGACCGTCTCCATGCTTCTTTTGGCTTGTTATGGTTGGTTCGAGATCCTTCAAAGTGTACCATACCTACCTGTCATTGCTATAGTGGGTTTCATTGTACTCAGCACGCTTGGACTGTACACCTTGCCTTTCTTTATGATTTCTGAACTATTTCCTCAAAAAGTGCGCGGTCCAGCTTCAGGTCTTACTGTAGCTGTGGGAATGTTCTTTGCTTTTCTGTGCATTAAAATGTATCCAGATTTGAAAGCGACCATTGGCATGAGCAACGCTTTTGTGTTCTTTGGTATAATGTCATTCTTGGGTATGATATTCATCTACTGTGCGCTGCCTGAAACGCGAAGACGCACACTTCTGGAGATCGAGGAGCAGTTCCGGACTGGCGGCCGGCACAAGAGAGCTATCGAAGTCGAAATGCAAGAGGTCTTTGCGCGTTGACGAGAAGCGGTCAAAAAATGATCAAATTCATATTGAAAACAAAAAATTATCAAACTCATATTGAAATCGAGGGCTTATTGCTGTGATACATACAAATTAAAACATGCACATATTCATAAAGGAACTCAATTGTAATTGATTTTCCGCATCGTTTGTCATATAAGCTACATAAATAATTAACGTTTCTGTTTCAGTTTATTTTATACCAATTTCGAATTAAAAACTTTAATTTCGATATATTTATTTTAAGAAACTACATAAAATTCGGCTAAGTAGCATAATTTTCCATGCGGAGGATATTCAAAACAATAAAATGTAAATATACATTAATATATAATATACTACTAAGCGAGATTTCCCTTTTACGATTTGGGCTCTATTGTTAAGCACCAATCAATCAATTAGTCATTTAGCTAGGCAGTGATTTAGTCAGTCAGTAAAGAGGAACACTTTTATTTATATGTATATGTGCATATATATTTAAGTGCATTTATAGTTAAAAGAGCGAAACGCTGGCTCTGACAGGTGAGAAATGTTTCTGCATTATGGTTCTTATATCTAAGTACCAACAATTAACTTGCATGCAAAATTTTCGTAATAATAAAGCAAAACCTAATGTTGATCGCGATGACAGTAATATGAGCGAGTATATGCCTGCTGCAGCATGTCCGGACCCGTGTGTGAGTCTCTTATTATGTCCAGTTTGCGCCATGGGCAGTTACCAGGCACCAGGCTCGTTGGCTGTCCGCCGTGCTGAGGACTGTTAAATTTTGCTCTGGTCATTATATGTAACGAGCAAAGTACCACAATGTATGCAGCGTGTGCCCGAAAATCGGCTGGTATTTTGGGTTCGAACAAATGCTTGGGGCGTTGAGGCCAACGTTTATGTAATTATATTAAGTTTTCAATTTTATGGCTTAATAATGTGGTGGTCAGCGGGTCCAGCAGTAGCAAAAGTTTCATAATGTTTGGGCGACAAGCGTTTAAGCTGTAGAGCTTGGGCCAAAACAAATTGATCGTGATTAAGGCAACAACACGGCGCTAAGCATCGACCAAACAACATCAAGTTGAATGAACTTGATATACTGAAAGGATAAGTGAAATTGATGAGCTGCAAATGTGCGAACATTAAAGTTTCCGCTTCTGCTTCTGGATGCCACATACATATAACTACCAATGGGTCTTACACTACTGCTTTATAATCATAATCTGTCAGCTTGGCAGAGCTGACACCTGTCGCGAATTTTTTACCTCGGCGCATCAATTACACCAGATCATTGAAATGTCAGCGCTTATGTCAACAATAGGATGCGATTTAATGAGACGTAACGTTGCAAACAATAACAATGAAATCAGAATTCACAACCGCACGCATTTAGGGATGTCAGCGCAGCATATGCGCATTCTAATAATGTCAATCTGTACCTATCCTGTCACCTTCTGAATTTAGCCAAGCGTAAACCACTGAGCAAGGACAGACCGAAAATGGGAAGCGATTCTAGGGGTTGTGAACCTAGTTGACTGCGGTCCACTCGATCTTTTGTTTTTCGCCTATTCTGCCGTCATCATCATCGCAGCATGTCGCGTGCGTGTTTTGGCTATTGTTTTGATGTGATTTTGATTATGTTTATAAGGCAATAAATTTGGGAAATTTCAAAACGTTGTAAATAGTTTTGTATATTCACAAAAGCTGTTAGTCATTTTATCAAGTAGTTTATTGCTTGCAGATTTAGATCGACATGGACAGGATAGACATTGTCAAGGATTTAAATACATTTCGGATTGATATTCTTAAATCCTCTCAAGTAAAGCGTGCCTTTTGACTTTGTTATAGTTGTAATATAAAGTCATATAGGTTACATTTTTACCCAGGGTATACATTTTAAAGTTCTCATTTCCAAAATAAATTCGTAAAACTTAACAGATCGTCCGGTCTGATTGCACACCTCACAAATGGGCACTGATGGCTTATCGACATCAGTCCTGGGGAACAACCAGATCTTCTGACCCGAAAGAGTAAGTGCAGAAGCAGGGCATCAAGCCGTAAGGGTAACTGCAAATTACGAGAGCGTTGCAGCTGCACACGATGAACGCGTGTGTCGAGATTGTAAACAAGTGATCCACCTTTTTATTGATCTCGACAAAAACCAGAAGTGATTTTCGGCTGTAACAATATACAGCTGCCAGCGAACCTCTGTTTAGCTTGATGCGATTATTTTGGATTCCCGACGAAGCCGTTTTCTTCGCATCTTTAACGTGTCTGCAGAGGTGTGCAGACTGGCACATTAGTTCAATGCAAACGGAGGAGTGAACTCCTCAAGCACTGAGTCGATAGCGTTAAGTAAAGGCTGGCTTTATGTGCATATATGTACGTACTAACATAGGTTTTAAGCCGGCAAAGATTTTTGAGATATGTATACCAGAGAGTTGTAGTTCTTCTGCAAACAGAGAATCAGTTTTGCTGACAAATACTGTTGGCTTTCTCCTTTGCTGATCCCCAAAAACAACAAATGCTTTTTAGACCAAATACTAAATATGTAGTTGCAAAAAGCTATAAAATAACACCTAGAAGAAGGCAATCCCCCGAATTTCAGCACAAGGAGTAGGGAATGCTAAAACTTGAATAAGTGCTATGTTTGCCTTAAGCCTCAATGGCCAGTTCAGATCAGTTAAAGTCGTCGTTCAACTTTAATTTTTCAATTAGTCGAGCTACTGTATTCGACTCTGTTTCTTTCTGCCGCCAAAGAGAGGCTAATGAACTAATGCCAAGCCAAAAGGAAGATTGGTTCGTTTCATTGGGTTTCGCATTTTGAAGAGGCGCGGCTCGTTAAAATATTGCATTTAGCCAAAGATACGAATGGCAAACGCTGTTTGACTTTTACGATGCTGTACCAAAAGGGCAAACTTTTACGATTATTTTAACACTTTGATGGGGGGACGAAGTTTTCTGGCTGCCTGGTCGGTCATAGGCAAGCGTAAAATTAGATTCGTTTCTATGATGCACTAAACGACTTAAAGAGGCGTTCGAGCCTTTAAAATTCAATTACGGCAGCGCAAGATCGAAAACCATCAGCAGCAGCTACTATTGGCAGGAAGTAGTGGCGTTTGGTACCTCCTCGAAGAATTTTATATGATGCGCTGTATTGAAGCTATACGTTGTTTATTATTTTATTACGTTTTTTGTTAGTTTTCGTGTTTGAAAATATAGAAAAATAGTGAGAACAGCAACCGTAAGCATTCTTGATTTTGGCACATTAAGCGGAATTTTGTGTAGGTTTTTTTTTATTATTGTCATTATCGTGTATAATATTTATATTGTTGTTGTTAAATGTTTTATATTTAGGTTCATTTTATAGCGTCTCCCAAAAAATGGTTTTATCATTCAGCAAGTTGCTCTATCCAAGTTTTCAATTAAGACATAATTATGTCAGACATTTAATTTATCGCAAGTGTCCCTTTACACACGCGAAGTTTGTCTAAACAAGCAGCCGCTCACCCTTGGCTGGGGCGGCCATTTTATGTGCTTATTGGAGCGTTCTGTTTCGTCCTTTTATGTGAGAGAATGTTACAATTTCGCCGACGTGCTGTCAAAGTCCTTTGTAATTGTTCATTTTCTTATCTAGATTTGCTGACCCATCCTTCCTACTCGAGCAGGTGTCGCCTGCAAAACTCTGTGGAAATTACGTTTTTATTAATTGGCTATTTGGAGTAGATAGAAATAGAGACGATGCGATGGGCAACATGGGCAACCTATTTTTGAGTTTTTATTGCAGTTAAAAATCGCGTGTAGGCGGACAACAAAAACAATATAATTTTTGGTAAGTGCGCAACTCCTATAACATAACATAGGTTGTAGATCCTGCAACTTTATCTTATCGTTTGTCGGCGATAGTATTCTGGATTACCTAATTGTTCAAATGATTGTCTGTTTGTGCTTCCTGTCCGTTGCCTCTTTTGCTAAAGTATTGTTGCTGTGCCCTTACGGCGCGTGTCTTAGTCCCTGGCGCAAGGTGCAGAGAAGAGCCTGCTGCAACTTGTTTGCCAGCCTGCGCTGCATCCGTCAAAAGAACGTCGCGTGTAAACTACAACTACGAGGGAACGGTAACCTCATGTTCATGATTTCAGGCACATGCGTAACCTGCGCCAATTTGGCCCGCACAAAATCGTCGTCGTCTCCGTCGCCGGCTTTGTTTCGACCGAAACGCTGTGTGGGCATCTGCTGATTGCAACGTCCAGCACAAACCCAAACCCAAAACCGAACCCTCAATTAGACCGCCCCTGCAATTTAAAAATGTGTAGTGTCTGCCTGCTCTTATATGTGACGGTCGCAAAAAATTTAAAGCTGACTAGTCAACTAATTTGGGCGACCGCTTCAAGGCACCCACGCAACAAATGCAAACTTTTTGCGACTCACACAGTGACCAATTTGCAAATTCTTGGATAGTAGCTGTACCCTGTAGCGCAGCTAACCAACAGGAGCGACAACGGCGCACACAGTTTCTTTTTAATGACCATGAAATCTGCCTTGGAGTCATTTTGGTAGACTACCTTTCTTTAGATATTCGCTCGCAAATTTCCAAAAAAAAATTTTAATGGGTGGAGCCCCGAAGGCACTGAGTCTGAATATGAAAGATAATATAATATATAAACATTAAAATGATGGCAGCCGGAATAGCTTTGTAAATATTAAATACAAATAAAAAGTATGAATGCACCATCTTCATAGTTAAGGCATTCTTGAATTAAGTTATTAAATGAAAATATATATGTAAAATGTTATTAAACGTTGGTTTGCAGTAATTTGCCTCCATTCTAATGTTTTAATGATGTGCGATAGGCACGCATTCTAGAATATGTCTGTAGTTGCTAAAATGCAAAGAAACATATCTTATATAACATAACATAAACATATATAAAGCAATTTGTCCTGACTGAATGAAAGACTAACTGACTGATTGGCGATCAACGCCCAAACCGTACGAATTAGAAGGCCGTAATTTTGACTGTATTTACCTTAAGTAATGGAGATGCATGCTACGACGGCTTTTGGGAAATTCCTGCAAGTGCGGTAAAGTCGCAAAAAACGTTTGAATGAAACTTTTTGTTTTCCATCCGATATTTAAAATTTGTTTGATACTTTTTTAAGCTTGCATGAACGAAAGTTTATTTCTCGGCTTCAAGGGCCACATGATTGGACTAAAATGGGCGGAAAACGTCGATTTTAACCTTTAGCTATTTTTTCGATGGACTTCAAACTCATTTTCTAATGTCTACATAAAATATAACCTCAGACGTGGAGTTCGAGATAGTACGTTGTGAAAAAAGCGAAAAAAACGGTTGTATGATACTTTTGTGTTTATCGTTTCATCGCTCTCTAACTCATTTTCAAAGATATTTGTGAACATTTTTTTAAGGCCTGTTCTACACTGTTCGCAAAATCCATACCTCTTGGATGAAAAATTTACATTTTTAAATATATTTTATTGGTTAAAGAAATTCAAGCAAAGCTTAAAGTTGAATCTTCCCGTGCTTTATGAAGGAGCAGTGTAGTTCTGAGTATGCCAATTTTAAAAACAGACTTAATTGGATTTTTATGGTGATCTGAAATATATTTACTTTTACATATACGGAATCCTTTAGGCAAGACAGTGGCTTTAATTTCAATTACAATATAAGCGAATGTAATGTCAGAGATGTGTATCGCGACAAGCATTACGTACAAAACCAATTCAATTGGAAGAAGTTAAGCCGCTTTGACGCCCTTTTTGCAACTAGCTGACTTCTACTTCCGGTTGCTCATTTTTTGTACATTGAATGGATTATACACTGAACTTCCCACACAGATTTGAGTGCCGACCTTAATTTGGGGCGTGTTTTGGGCTGGGTTTGGGTAATTGCAACCACTTGAAAAGCTCATGGTCACATAATCGCGTTGTTTGTGTGCCGAACAGACAGCAGAACAAGCCAAGTGGGTGCTGGGTGGGCTGGTGACTACGGACTCGTTGGGCGTCGCTTCCATACGCCTGGCTGACTCAGTTGATCTTATTACTCCGCGCTTGGTTGAATGAGAAAATCCGGGGCAGCTGTGGGTCGGTAGTGCAGGAGGTGGAAGTGAGTACCAGTACCAGTTGCAAAAGGCATTGTGTGAGACACCCAAGTCGGGCTTGTGCTTTTTTGACAGTTTTATCTCAACCTTGCAGAAGTTTCGGTGACGGGTGTTTTTCTCAGAGCATTCTCACTCCATGAATATATATTTTTACCTATACTAGTTGTTCTAAGAACATTGCTTGTTTTAAATATAGGTTTTTTGTCGCACCAAGTAGATTTGCATATGATACGCAGCTAAGGGTAATACACTTGTTCACCTGAGGGACATTTGGAAATAGTACCGCTTTGTAATTCATTGATTTTTTGGATATGACATAAAAACCCTGCTCCCAATTACATTTACCATTTCAAAACCAGCAGTTTTCCGTGAGTAGGCAACAGTCTGCTTTTATAGCCAATATGACAGTTTTATCTTTCGTTACCAGCCTTGGCCATAGAAAATTTATTTTCAATTGAAATGCCAACCGACAATTGTCATATTCAATTAACGCTTACGCCACCAAAGCGTTTCTTAATTTCGCCACCCAAAACCCATTAACCCACTCCAGAAGCTTCAGAAGAGCGAGAGGTAGCCACGCTGTGGGTAGGACCGAAGCACGACTGCAGCCGTCGTTGTTTCGCTCAGGGCAACGGCTACGCCACACACACACCCACTTCCATATATACACATTACTGGCTATGGAACTGCCACATTGTGGTGGGCATGAAGAAGCGTTCGCGTGCTGCGTTGACGCTGCCGATTGGCCGGAACGCGACTGCAACGGCAACGGCTACGGATACGGCTGCCGCAACGCTTCAACATCATTGTACGATGGCAAAAATTCATAATTAAATACTATCTGACTTAGTATGTTTCTAAACTCTTAGGCTGGGCTTATATTTGCTGAATAATAATTGTGTCTTATACAAAACTTGCTAGCCTGTGATTTCGTGTGCTTATAGGCTTATAGCTGGTCGGGTAAAATTTTACTGTCTCTTTAAATATTTTGTGATATGTACTTAAATTTAGCACTGTAAATATAAGCTTCTGAACATATTTACTTTTTTAATAGATGTATGATCCTATGCCTTTTGAATAATTTCTTAACTCCATTGTATCCGCCGTAATGCCAGCGCAGGATGTATGTAGTTCCACGGTGCGGTTGTTTAATACCTTTAAGGGCATCGAATGTGCAGCCATGGCTTTGACCAATCAGAGAACGCGTTATGCTAGCACAACACATGCGCATTATCAAGTGAACGTTGATTGGCCGTGAGCCGCTTAACCGGGGCTGTCGCTGCAGCTGTTGTTGTTTTTGCTATTGCAAACGGTTGTTTGTTGCTGTTGCCGTGAAACCGGTTACACCAGAAAAACGTTTCGTCCGCCTTGTGGCCGTCCGTTGAGAGCCCGTGAACGTTTGCCAGCGTGCGTATTTTTTCGGGTGGCGGTAGTTGTCCAGAGTTTGCTGGATGTAACACGGCAGGGAACCGGACACGGGAACAGCAAAGCAGATCATTGATGCTTTGTGCGTTGGCAGCGCGAATCGCAGGCATTAGTTGAAATTTTGATGGTCGAGTGACTAGGTGAGCGGTGTCGCGATCGGCAAGCTTAAACCGTCTTGAGTCCATTCGTAGTTTTTCGGAAAACTAACGCCCCACGTAAAATATTGCTGAGTGCAAAATTTGTGTGTTGTGCTTACAGTTAAAAGTTTGTGCTAGTGAATGGTAATCGAGTAAAGGTTGAAGATATTCAAAAGACAAGTAGCCAAGGTAAAATGTGATAATATGTTGTAAATAGTTATATAAATATCAAAAGCAATACGGACAGTTCTTATGCTAAATATAATAAGTTTTGCTTAGAAAAGTGATTTTACCTAGACTAAATATGTTTTTCTTGTTACTGGGTAGTGAAGGTCGTACTCGAGTACTTTCAGTAAGGGCGAATACGATTTTGTTTAGCCAATGTTTTTTTTTTGGTGATGCAAAACCCTAATCATGACTAGGCTTGATCCTTATATGTTGTCAACGCTTAAGCTCAGCATATCTTATATATGTGTACATAATTACATAATGTGTGCATAATTACTTCAAGAAATTACATTATTCTTTTGCCGCAAGACATTAGATAGATATTTTTATAAATTTTATTATTGTCTTTTGTTAAACACATCAATTAATGCTTTTAGGTAACGGTTATTGTCCTAATGGAAGTAAATATAACGGGATTACATTTATTCACACATTTCTTATTCATTAAAAGTTAATATACAAATACCCAACGGATATTGGTTTAATTTTATGAGATCAACAAATTTGCATCGCAAAGCTCGCGAAAAGTCGTATTGAAATTGTGTTTCCGCCGGCCTCTGATAACTCATAAATGAGGCTACTAATTTTTCCCACGAAACAAACGACAAAAGTCAAAAATCGTATGCTAATTAATTCTATAGCATGCCGTCTTCCATTATGACCCATTGATTTTGAAAGCTTTCTACCAAACAAGCCGCTTAACAACTTATTTAACGTATTTAAGCGTGGTCATCAGACCCAAAACGATATTGATCTTGTTATTGTTTCTGGCTGGTTTTCATATCAAGTAGCAATGTAGAAAACGGTGACCACTGTTTTACACTAATGTTGATTCTGCGTTCCCTTCTTAGTCTATCATTTTGTAGCTTGCTGCACTCAGACGGCATACGCCTATATACAAATATTCAAATGGTAAAGCATATGTTTTATATAATTTTTTATTTTAATTAGCTACGTTTATTTTATACGCCGCGTGTTTTCTTTGCTGATACAGAAGCTCGGCGAACCTGTCGGTTCCACTTTCGGCTATCGTACGCATTTAAATTATTGTATGTTTGACTAATTTCTGTTAATTTTTATGTTTGTTACGCTTGACAAGTGTATCAGTATTTGAATAAGCCGAAGCATTAGTTAGCTGTTTTATCTTTTCTGTAATCAAATAAACTTCTTGATCTATTCGAAGTATTAACAAAGATTATGAGATCGCATATGTCGCCCCTAACATTAGTGTATAGTTTTTCAGAATGTTACCATTGACTTTTGAAAGCCGTTCAATTGGTCATTTCAGACTTTTAATAAAAATATATTGCAACTTTAAGCACCGATATCATTAGATAATTAGCACAAAATTTATTAAAAAAACGATTGTCTGTAGTTTCAGTTGCTATAAGGAAGAAAAGTAAAGTGAAACACGCCAAAACATACTAGTAAGAGTAACCCTTTCTTTTTTAAAAAGAGTTTAGCTTGCAAATGAAAATGCTTATCGCTGCTTAATGTGGATAAGCCCATGGCACTTAACGACCTTAACGGCTGCCACGAGTAGCTCCAAAACTAAACTAAAACAAAGTAACAAGAAAACAAAAAAAAACAACAACTTAATTTTGTGCCTTTGAAAAACAGCGCTGCTGTCCACACGCGCATTTGGAATTTTACGAGCTGAAAAGCAACCGAAAAGTCAAATCCTTAGGTCTTTAGGCAATTAAATCTAATGTGAATTCCATAATAACATGGCCATGACCAAGTGCAAAGGCTTTGGAGCTAAGGGGTAGTTACATATTTTGATTTATACGGTTCTTCGGCGCGCATTTTCATGCCTCTGACAAGCTGGCGACAGGTTAACCAGGGAGTACACTCTTAAACTGGCGGCCCATTCATTCTAATGACAGGAAGCGGAAACCGAAGTCGGGGTGACCTTCTGTCGCCGAGCTTTACATTTGCATATTTTCGGTATGTTTTTAACCAAATGAGCAATTGGCCAAAATTTATTTTAATTGTTGCCCAGTTTGAGCATTTGCATATTTTCAACCTCTGCCTCAGCTCAGTAAGCTAAACATGCAATGTGGTTTATGTAGTCCCAGAGTGCGCTGATAATAGGCCAGTTCACGCTGCGCCAAGAATGTGCTTGATAAGCAGCTAATTTGAAATACAACAAAAATACAAGCACGGTGCATTTGGGCACAGCACATAAACCACTAAACATTAAATCCCCCGAAACGTCGAATATCTTATAGCTAGGACTACAACCATATACACATACGTATTGTCTTTTGTGGCTGCCTTGCAAGTTTTATGAAATAATTAAGTTTTATGTATTTTCCTTACTAGTTTTCACCGATCTGATTCCCGACTGACACAAGCGTGTGCAGAGATTTCGTGGAAGCCGTAAAAAACCCATCTGCCCAGCTACTAGCTCTGGCGGGAGATCGTTTGCACCAACATCCCAAAAGCAACATCCATCAACTGCAGCGCCTTTGGCAGCAGACAGCAATATCTCGACGCGTGGTTTAATGGGATTCTTGCCTAAAATTTGATTAGAATTCCACGATTAAGCAAAACTTTAAGCCAAACCCATAAACATTATCACAAAGCTTACGCAGGTGACGCTACTCACTTCAAATAGTTGTCAATTGGAGTTGAACACGGGTTTCTACCATGCCACATACAGGTGAGTTTCGGATCTCTTTTGGTTAACTAATGAGCAGTAACTGCCTCAATGAAAGCGTTCAATGCTATCACAATAAAATATAAACCAAAAGTTCAATTTAAAATACTTATTTGGATGTGATAATCATGGCACCAAGCCAGTCAAAGCCAGTCGCAGCCCTTTGGGCAAAACTCTTTTGTGCTTCATAAAAGAGACAGCAAACATAAAATTCGCACTTCATTAAACTCGAAAACACCGCCCCGAGGAGTTGGCAATAGCAGGAGGTAAAAAGTGTGCCGCACAAACAGAAAAGACGCACTGTCTGGACGGTAATTGCAACTACACATAAGTTTGAGTATTAATTTCGTTGAGAGCGAAGCAGCATGGTTTCATTGCTCGTGTACTCGGTTTGTACAACATTTATCTTCAAGCTTATAAGCAAAGCGCATATAACAAGGAAAAGGAAGATCATTTATTTTATGAGCGTGAATTGATCTAAGTCTTTCAATGCCTAATTCTTAACTTGAACGAAACGAACTACTAACCTTATTGCTTTTCGATTCGATTCTTAAGAAAATGCTTATAAAAGATCTTCAGTAATACTATTTTAATATGTTATATTTTAAATGTTCGCTTTGGGCTAAGTTTCTTTTGGTTAAGTGACTAGCCGAATTTCTGTGCCTGCGATTCACACATAAATGTCCTCTATGACAAAGGCAGTAGAAGAGAATTTGTAATAAAATAATATATTTATTCGTTTATAATAAACCTGCTTTTTTATTATTTATTTGCAGGCCAGGCGGGTGTCAATCAGTTGGGCGGGGTGTTTGTCAATGGACGTCCTTTGCCAGACTGTGTGCGTCGACGAATCGTCGATTTGGCGCTATGCGGCGTAAGGCCCTGTGACATATCCAGACAACTATTAGTCTCCCATGGTAAGTGTGCGAGTGCAGCCAAGGAGTGGATTTTAAATAAAATAAACTAAACGGATTTTCTGCTTTGTTATACTTGATAGGCTGCGTTTCCAAAATTTTGACGCGCTTTTATGAGACAGGTTCGATTCGACCGGGATCTATTGGTGGTAGCAAAACGAAGGTAAGTAGATATGGGATTGGAAGTGGGCTTCGTGGGATATGGGCATATGTGTGCGCCGTGAAATAACAAACGATTATATGTATAAAAATCAAACGCACAGCAGTAAATCCATAAAGTATCAAAGATAAAGCAGCTAGTTTACATGTTCTTTGGATGACAGCTTTTATAGACTGTTTGGGGAGAGGGACTTTGGTGTGGGCACAGCGCAGCAAATCAATCTCATTTGCTAGCATTGATAAGCGGATAGCACGCTTTTGTCACCACCGGGACCACAGTACCTGCATTTAGTCAGTTGCTTAATTTCACACGCTCAATCAGCTACGTAAAGCTACTGTGGGCTACCGCGCCAGCAGTAGTTAACGCTGTGATAAAAAATCGTGGAGAGAATCAGAAAGCACAGTGAGGCTAGAACAGGTACATATCAACAAGAGCTCCAGGTTAAATAAATGTTCAGGTGCGTCGCGGACTGTATTCCGACGGCACTAGATTCAAATACAACTCGCAATTAACCTCTAAGTAAAGTGTACTCCACACATAGTACATGCGCGTGATATAGTGATTCAATAACTGCCTTCATTTGCCTGAACAAAACGTGCATTTAACACCTACACCATGTCAATAAAGAAGTGTCACCCAGGGGATGTGACGGGGGCTTATACTTGGAGAAAGAGTGAGGAAAGGGGGCGTAACAATAGTAGAGGACAAAGCAGGGGTTAGTTGAGCAGTCAGTCATACAAAGCGCCTTCGTGTGTACGATTCGATAAGATCTCTGATGTAAATGTGGGCTCTTTTAGGGGCGCCTATGAACTATTCAAGTATTTATGAATTTTTAATGAATTGCCACGTCACACGTGAACGTTAAGCGGGGCAACTACGGTGGGCAGCTCTTGAAACAGCAAATATGCAAGTTAAGATATAGCTAAAAAACAAAAAAAAAGCAACTTGATATATATCTATTGAAATAACAGCGAAAGCGGGTGGTATTCGGCTGGTACGGCAGGCTTTATACCTATGGGCGATCTGGAAATTGTTTTTGCAGGTGCATTGCATTGTACAATAGAATTTCACGGCATTTAATGGTCAGGACATATCAAGCCATTCATTCCCAGTCTCTAACCGACAAACTCTCTGCTTTAAATTTCATTAACAGCAAGTGGCTACACCCACGGTGGTTAAAAAGATAATACGCTTAAAGGAAGAGAACAGCGGCATGTTCGCTTGGGAAATACGTGAGCAGTTGCAGCAGCAACGTGTCTGTGACCCTAGCTCAGTTCCGTCGATCAGCTCTATTAATCGTATATTGCGTAATAGTGGTCTTTGGACAGACGAGATGACATCCAGTCAACAGAATGCTGCGGCTGCAGCAGCCGCAGTGGCAGCGGCTCACCAAATGTCTGGCAGTGGTACTCCAAGTGGTTATGCCACGCCCACGCAGTTGTACGCAAGCGCCAGCAATGCAGCAGCCGTAGCTACACGAGTTACGCCCGCTTCTGCCACGCCGCCCACAACGACAGTATCAGGCTTGCCCTCACGCTATACCAAGGCGTTGCAGTCGCCGTCGCTGCTGAGCGATGGGCAACCTCTCAAACCTGCGCCGAAGATGATGCCCTCGAATCATGGAAACAGTCATAGTCATAGTCATGGGCTGGTGGCCAGTGCCGTGTCCAGCCAGTTGGGTGGATTGGATTTGAGTTACTCGGCACTGCACAAGCACTGGCTATGGAATCCTTCGCTTCTCTATTATACCCAAGCACATATGCAAGCAGCCCAGGCAGTAGCAACGGGCAACGGTCAGATATTGCCTTATAGTGGCGCCTTTATGCCACATGGTGCAGCCAGCATGGCGGCTGTTGCTGCTGTTGCGGCAAGCAGCTGTGGAGTTGGTGGCGGTTTCACAAAATCAGAAAGCTCAATCGATCTAACCAAAGCCTGCGCCATGGGAGACCCGTTGAGTGATTGCGATTCGGGAAAATCCTCACCGGTGGCGCTGTCGTTGAGTGCAGCTACAGCTACAGCTACCATGACAGATACGCTGAACAACAGCCATAATAGTCGCAAACGGAATCCGTATTCCATTGAGGAGTTATTAAAGAAGCCTGAGAAGCGTTTCCGACTCAGTAGCGAATCACAGGCGAGTTTGGAGGGATGTACGGCTAAGCGTGATAATCTTGAATGCATAAGTTCTTCGAGTTCCAGTTCCAGTTCCAGTGAAAGCAATAGCAGCAACGCAAGCTCTGAAGATACGGCACTGACAAGGTCACAACTGGAAGAAGCTGATATCGAGGAAGATTGCAGTGTTGAGGTAGTTAATTAAGACAACGTGTTTGCTTTCACTTTAGTTAAGTAAGAGTCCCAGTTTAAAACAATTAATGTGTTTATGCTAGTTTACCCATTCGTGATAACTATTTAATCGAAATAAAATACAATCGAACTATGTAAATGTAATTAATACCAACTTGTTTTCTTGTACAAATTCTATTCGTTATTACTATCAAAAAATACAACCTATCTAACCCTTTTTTTAAAAACAATCATTTCTTTAGGCGTGCAAATTTATTGTCCATTATTCTCAATTCTTCCAATGCCTGTAGGTATTAGGGAAAGATAAAAAATTAATTTTATATATACATATATATAAATATATATATACTTTTTTTTTCTTAGACTAACATAATTTATTCCGCCCGCTAGCTGAAACACACCAAAAATACAATATATAATAATGTCGACTTCTGCCAATTCCGACCAAAAGTCAGATATTCTTGATCCGCCTTAATAGCAGCTACCATATAGCCATGTCCGCCCGTCTCTGTGGCTGTTTGATAATTCTTTTATGTTGGTTCTTGTGTACTTTACTTGGAAAGAAGCAGTGCTAGTGCTGCTTCATAATCTCAGCTTGAAACGTATTTGTATACTTTGAACGAGTTATTTCCGTGTCGGGCATTTTAAACTAAAACATTCTTGCGTAAATTATTATTTCCACAATAAAGTGTGTTGTATTTGTGTTAGTTATCAATGTGCTACCTGGTGGTCCCTGGGCTGTCCTTTTGCAACGTCGTCGAGGCGCTCTTTAATTAACTTGCGCACCAATGAAGTGTCAACAAGTTGCCAACAACAAGAACAACAATTCATTGCAAAGTACAAAATTACAAGATGTCTGACACGACCATAACTATCGATCGCCCGCGGTGGCAACTGCCGCTTCTTCGCACATCTCTCAACCGGCGAAGGCAAACACACTGTGGTCCGACAGCCAATTCATGCGGCAAAAGTAAATTTAGGTGATAATTTTCATTTTTATTGCTCTTTTATACTGTTTGTATAATATATAAATAATAGATAATCTTGTCGAAATGCAAAACTCTGGTAACAATTGATTTTTATAACTTTTCAGTGACCACTTTGTTTCATAGTTAATTCATCTGATGTTTCTAAAGGTTTCAGATTTTGATTTTGGCCCACTGTACGAAACTTGCTTCCTTAGTAAGGCGACAATGACATTGAAATTGTCATGAGCTACTGTAGTGTGCTGTGTTGCTGTAGCTGCATTGTGATCTGAATTTATAAGCAGAAAACTAAGATCAGGGGTGCTGTCCGGTGGGGACAGACAACCCAGGCCAGAGGTGAGATGTGCTTTCATTATATGAAACCACAGAAGAGCCTGTTGTGGACGCCGCTCCCAGGATAGGCACAGGCAGCTTTCCGACTAACTCTGAATATTACATTTCATTCATTTTAAAGGAATATTTCAATGATGATCGATATTTTGATAATTTATTTTACTTGCTGCATTAAAAGGTAAAACCTCTACGAATAAAGAGATTACAAGCTTACATATAAAAGCAATTAGGTTTTTAAAGCACGGAAAAGACATTCGGATGAAGGAAATTTAATAAGGATACGATTGATAAAGAAAAGTATAAATGTACTAAAATTGCGTAAAATATGCGAAAAACGTATGCTCCGCTGCTTGAGTCTGCAAAAAAGAAAGACATTTAGACATTAGCAAAAAAGTTGCCATAATTTTATCACGTGCAAGGATTGAAGTAGGAGGGGCATTGCACTTCATAAACAATGCTAAAAGGCGTTGAGGATTCGCACAAGAAAACTGGTGGTCAGGAATGCAGCACAGTGTGAAGGCCTTATTTCCAGTAACCAGCACCCCAGCCCAGCCCGGCCAGCAGGCGCAAGCGCAATAAAAGAGCAAGCTTCAGTTCTGAGCCTGATTGTCCCACTTCGGAATGATCAGGCATGACTATGACTGACAGGCTGGATGCCTGGATGCCTGGCTTTGTAAAAAAGTTTCTTCTTTGAACAAACACAGATTGCTACGCTGGACTGTCTACGTTAAACGCACATATCGATCGTTGCTCGTTGATCGCCTCGATCATAAGCCGGGGGCGACACTTTTGGGCCAGGCCACATCGGGACAACAGAATATTTTTATACGCTCGCGTTCGAAATATAAATGAGGTAAGCATGCAGCAGCAGGAACATCAGGATCGTAACCATCTTCAATTCGATCTCTCGATTTCCGATCCAAAGCGTTTTTGTAACAGCTCGCAAAGTTTAGCGCGACAAAAAACGCGCGAGCCGTTCACTTTGCTGAGCATTTGGATTTCGCGCTCGTTTGAGGTTTTTGTACCAGTTACCTGCAGATATATGAGCGAGCAACAGCTTCTGTGTTAGCTGAAGGAACTGAACCTGCTCAAGGTACTGAGCCTGCTCTCAGTATAGGCTGAACTATTGCAATGTTTCGTTGCGCTGTTAGCATTTGATTTGTGTTTTGGTTTTTGCGGTTACTGCACGTTTTCGGCATAAATCAAGATATTGTCGGAGAATCGGACAAGATGAGAAGGTGACCTCGACATATCTTGCAGTGTATGAGAAAACGATCGATGCGACTAATATTTTTCTGACGGTAATAGTATTGTTTTACGCGATTAGCAGCTTCAAATGTTTGATAACGCATATAAATGATTGATTTCCATTTGGGAATCGGTTATTGAGGCATATCCATTCACATTGTTAAAAGACTATTTCTTCCCTAATAATTATAAATTGACTTGGAGATATATTATCACAAAAAATTCACGTACATACACGATTATTGGAAGGGAGACAGAGTTTTGATTATAAATATCAATAGGAAAAAAACAAAAATAGAGAACGTGGTACGGCAAGGAAAGGATACAGAAAGAGACATAGTTGATCGAATTTTCAGCTTCCTAGCTTTTATGGTGCGTCTATCACTGGCGAATATAAGTATTGACCAAAAAGTATTCGTCTGCTTCTTTTTTGCTCAGCTAGGAAAACTATGGGTAATAACTCTTGTGCTCATTATCCAAAGTATTTTCAGCGTTGTTGTGGAAGGATAACAACAGAGTAAAGTATATCTCAGTGTATACTTGTTCGATAGACATTTTTAAATCATGGCATCATGAAAATGATATCATTTAAACAAATCATTTTATTTTTAATAAATCCTCAAACCAAGCACTCTTAAAAGCATTTGTTTATTTTCTCTAATTACTAAAAGTAGTAATAGTTTCTATGAAACATTTATTTCATTATATAAGTAAATATGAAAGTCTAGTCGTCTTGCGCTTTCTAAACTATTGACCTTTGACATAATTTAATGACTTCAGATTTGTAGGTTTCTCTTCTTACTTTTAACATTTTGTGCATTTCGCTGGTTCAGTTTGTATGCTCGGCTTTTATTCGGCGCTGCCCTTGTTAAATAAGGCAATTTTTTATGGGTAATTTCCTAAAGGTTCACTTAAATACTCCCGACCGAACTTGAACTCGAGATCTCTGCGATGAGTCTGGCTTGTCAACACATTTCGAGATTGATTTCTCTGTTTCTTGTGACTACCTCCGACCGCTGTGCACACAATTAAACCGTAAAAAGCGGCAACCCAACAAGAGGAACAATGGGAAAGGGTTAATTGGCAGCCACCGGCAACAGAAGCAGTTATGTTCTTATTTAAAACGCTCGACAACAGGTTAAACCCAAATGTGAGGCAATAAAAATTTAAAAATGTTTTCCTGCTTTCCTCATGGTGCTGCCCATTAAAATAGTAAACCAGCGGATCGATCGAATAGCCACTGAGTGAAACAGTAGCGCTCCAGAAATATCGTTCGATTGTGTCTAAAAACTGTGACATTTACATAATTAGCTTTTATTGTTAGTTGATCGCTTGCATAAGCGCAAGATCTATGAAACAACAAACAATCTCCGTAAGCGGAAATAAAGCAAACTGTGTACACAGGTGAGTTGCCTCTGAAAAGGCCTGCAAAAACAGACAATAATTAAAATTAATGTGGCTATTGGCTGCATTTGACTCCAATTAAATGACATGGCCCTTGGGTTGAATCCCGTCTCTGAGCATAACGAAAATCAGTAGGCGATTCTGTTGTCATAAAAGTAAAGTAAACAATTTTACAGCTATCAGCGCCACTGGGCACAGGTTACTCTGGTGAAGTTCTGACATGGACATCAATATCGTTAAACAGGTATCTCTGACTAAAATAAATAAGTCGCCCGTTGATTTGACGAGATGGCAATGGAATTCTTTAGGACATGAATAGTGCGCTAGGCAGCAAACCATTGGTTAAAACTATATCATCACATCTCCTAAGACCTTAGACAGCAGCGATTGTAACACTAGCTTCTCGTTAACTTAAAATCGAAATCGGTTACACGCCTTACTATTTGAAAAGTTAACTTTTGTCTCAAGAAACTTTTTTTTTTTGGAATGTACTTCGACTCAACCTGCAAATGGTGTGCTCAAATTAAGAAAAAAAAAAGACGAGCATAACACAATACCAAAAAGTAGACTGTGCTTGGTGTTACCGAAGTTGATCGATTTATGTCTGACTGCAGCTGCAGTGCGTCCTTTTAATTGGTACATCATGGGTTACGAGAGGGAGACATTGGAGGGCGAAAGAGAATGAGGTACAGAAACTGTAACTAAGTTAGAGCCAGCGGTGCGCTTGTGAGCAATTCGTCAAATCAAACAAGTAACGCATACTTCCGCATCCGACTAAGGGCAACTGATTCACCTGCTCCTTGACGCGCGCACATTAGCAGCGCATTGGAACTGCAGCCCGCATTATCCTTCGCTCTCGGCAAGTGCTCAAGTGCCCATCATTAGCTGGTTCGCTTTTTCAGCAATTACGCCACTTCAATTGTCTTTGACATGACTACACAGGATCTGCACCTTTCAAATCGCACTCTGTTAATTTTCTTTTCCTTTTATATAAGTCCTGCGCCGATGCTGGCGTACACTCGCGCCTCCTTCGCCTGGTAATGGTAATGGAATTATAATTATAGACTCCGCTCCCTCACTCGCTGTTCTGCACTGGCTAATGTTGTCAGCGAGGCTCGTGGCCAGTTTGCGGTTGCAGGTTGTGATGTCGCCACATTAAATTGTCAAATTGTTTGCGCCTTTCTTATCATGATGTTTGGCGAAGGGAAGCACGTGCTCATCATTTTTGTTATACCCTCTACTCATAAAAAAAATGGTATATAACTGCAAAAGGAGAACTCTCGGACCCCATAGAATATTTCTTTTTTGATGAGGACATCCAGATGAATTAAAGTATATACATAATTGAGCATTAATGCTGGTATAAAACATATAAAAACTAATTTTCTTTAAAAGTTAAGGAGATAAGTTGTCTAAAATTTGAGGTAATTTAATTTGAAAAATTAGGCTCCGCGTTAGAGTCTCAAAGTCGTCGGAGGGGAAAATATTGCAAACACGACAGATTTGCATTACATCTTAAAATATTATTTTCTTGAAGAATACAAAAAATTTCTTTATTCATTTCTTCCACTTGTCAATATCTGTGCACCTTTTGAAAATTAATATATTTTTTTGTCTTAGCTGAAGGTTGTAGTACCCACTTTTTCTCAAAAATACCGTTTGCAGCGCTCCATAGCTGCAGCAACGCTGTAAAGCGCCACCTATAGCATAACAAAGTTGTACTCGGTCTACTATAGGGGATATTTCAGACAGTGAGCACAAGCTGACTGTTATGAAACGCCTTAGTCTGTGCAATTACCATATAATTTGCTCTACTACCTTGCTTTAAGAGGAATGTGATATAAAATATTGTAGCCTGTGTAACAACCACAAAGTGTAGTGGAACATTTTATCTAAAACCAGTATAAATTAAATTATTACCGATATTATTATAGCAAATTAGCTATATAAATAAATCTATTGAATGTTTAAGCTTGTTCTACAAACAATTCATTGGTCGTTTTATTTTACGTCTTTATTCTTCTAAAAAAGAATTATCGCCCAAAAGCTGATACCGAATTTTAATCTACTCTATGGGGTCAGAGATGCTTTCCCCTGCCTACATTTGCACAAAATAATCATAACCCGATTATTTTTACCAATTTAAAATGTGTATAAAAAGTATAGTTAATTAATACTCTTAAAAAATATGAATTTTAATGATAAATTTTAATATCACTTACTGAACATTATTGCAATTTTAAAACTTAACAAATTGGCAATAGCATTTTTCGAAATACAAACAACAATTCGAAGTGCGAAGTTATAAGAATAGTATGAAGGCCTGAAAAGCGTCTTTTAGTCAACAATGCGTTGCGCATAAAAGTTCAAAAGGCCATTTGCGCTTAATTAAATTTTATTTGTAGTCAATGAGAATGAAAAAGAAACTGTGGATGCAGGGCAGGGGGAGAGATCTTGGTGCTTAGGGCCGGCCGCCTAATTCAATTATTGTACCACTGTAAATATGATTTACACAGGCAACGCCACTCGAACCACTCTTCAGCCGTTTGCAGCAGCAATGCCTGGGCAACAATTCATACGCACATTTGTTCGGCTAGAGGTCATAAAAAAGCGACTTACAAAAGGAGCAGTGGAAAACAGCTGAATTCTGAGGAGTCACGTATACCAAATGACGATTCACTCGCTAGGCCATAAGGCAATGGAGCAAGAGCAACCACACATAAAGCAACTGTAAAGATATTATTGCAACAAATACGCGAATTGTTGTTAAAATCTAAATGTACGACGCCAACAACCTAATTTATTTAACACTAAATATTGAGTGCCCAACATACAATGAGGGGACATTTCATAGTCTGTTAAATTTACCTTTGTTCAACGTATATTACTTTTATCAATTGTTGTTAGACGTTTTGGCTCAGTAGTATGAGCACTACGTGTGTATAAATGTGAATTGTTTTCGTTTAAGTTTGCTTAAACTTTATTTGCAAAATCAGTTTATATCGATTTAAAAAAAAAAAAAACAAAGTTTTAATGGTCACGTTACGGTATAGTATTCAAATTAGTTTAATTATTGGCATTCCGATTATAAACTATTTTCAGTTAGAGTTGATCATTGTCATGTACAAAGCGAATGGGTGACCAGAACTATTTAATATAAACAATTTCCAGGGGCTTGGGGCGAAACCAGATGTAACAAAAATTGTTAGTGAAATATTAGCAAGTCTGTATATGCGTAGATGGAAATATACAAGTTGTTGTTGCTGCTGCTAGCTAAGAATGCAAATTTGCCAAAAGTTTGCAAACATGTCTAAAAAACCTCGTGGCGAAATATGGGTAAACTGAATTTACGTGTGCTGCTCTTGCCGGTCGCTGTAATTTATGTCAAACAAACTGTGAAAAACTATGAAAATATTGTGCATAAAACAAAGAGGAACTCTGCAGACACACATAGCGAGAAAAAGATGCGGCCATGCGGAATGTTTATTTGCTGTGAAATTTGAAGCAAGCAACGTTTATGACACAGAAGTTTTCGTCGGCATTCACTGGAATTCATTTTGACAACGGCCACAACTAAATATTGTAACTTTTAATAATTTTCATAAATGCCCGGTATAAATTGCTTTAAATGTGAAACATGAGCAACAAACATCAAAGCAAAAATGGCCATTAAACAATTATAAGTTCTTGTATTTCGAATAGAAAATACTTTGGTCATGACTCAAAGGGTTAATGATTGGGGAATATAAAGTAGATCTTAAGCGTCCCATTGCTGCCAATTAATTTGACTTTTATTAAAGAAATAATACAATTAACCAACACAACCAAAAAGTTGAGCAAAACTGAAATGGGCTGGTAGGGGATAGGGGCGAGCCCTTTATTGGCCCTTGATTGATGAAACCACCCAGTAATCAAGCACCACTCAACGAGGAGGAGCTTCACAAAGTTTGTGGCTTTTCTGTTAATGAATAATAACCAAACGGGCAATGGGACACACGTGTTTGCATGTGTCAACTCACCCTTTCAGTTTCAGGCCCTATTAATGTTAAAAAGTAAAATTGTGTCGTAAATTAATTAAATTCTCTCTCCTTTGGCCCTTGACACTTGAGCCCCACAAATTGCTGGCAACTCCATCGTTGATTGAGAAATCTTTTGCTTCATTGGCATTTGAACTTAGGTTGTTCTTTTCTAGTTTATATAGAGCGCCTCATATCGCGGAAAATGCCAAATTAAATTATATAAACTCTGCAGTTTCCTATGTTTCGACTTTTGAGCATCAGAAGTGACGCATTAAAATCTACTAAAAAACTGAGCTGGCAAAAAATGTATCACCTCAATGACATTAAGCTAGCTTGGTTTAAACTTTTTGGACGACTTTATCGACAATTGGAAAAGTATCTGTAATATGTTTTTGTTACATACAGCATGGCTTATGTTATTCATACAACTATCAGTAATTTAATGCGTATCCAATTCGTTACTATCAGTCTCTACGATATTATGAATGCGTCGATCTTAAAATAGGCAATATTTGAGTTTTTACTTTTGATATTTTTATACCCTGAATCCATTGAAAATGGGTAAAGAGGGTATAATGTAGTTGTGCAAATGTATGTAACAGGCAGAAGGAAGCATCTCCGACCCCATAAAGTATATATATTCTTGATCAGAATCAATAGCCGAATCGATTTAGCCATGTCCGTCCGTCTGCCTATCCATATGTATGAACGCAAGGATCTCAGAACCTATAAGAGCTAGAGACTTGAAATTTTAGCTGTAGGTCCTCGTAGTCCCCGCGCAGATCGAGTTTGTTTGATCGATAAAAATCGATATCGAAATCCTGTTTTTTGGGCAATTTCGGTAAATAATATGAGCTAGAGTCGCCTGTTGGAAGAAGAGGGTTCAGGGTATCCCCTAGTCGGGAGTTCCCGACTAGAACCTCTTACTTGTTGTTCATGATTTGACCTCTAGATCAATTTTGCATCCAAACCTGGCAACATTATTTTTAGTCAAAATTCATATGAAAATGGTACCCACAATTATCCTATATAGACGTAGGTCAACATTTCCCACCCCCATAACTCGGTCAAAACTCAACCGATTTCCAACAGGTTTGGTTTTATTTTCATGGTTTGACCTCTAGATCAATTCGGCATCTATATCTGGGAACATAATTTTTAGTCAAAATTCATGTCAAAATGGTACCCATAAGTATCCTATATAGACATAGGTCAACTTTCCCACCCCCATAACTCGGTCAAAACTCAACCGATTTCCATCAGGTTTGGTTTTATTTTCATGGTTTGACCTCTAAATTAATTCGGCATCTATATCTGGGAACATAATTTTTAGTCAAAATTCATGTCAAAATGGTACCCATAATTATCTTATATAGACATAGGTCAACTTTCCCACCCCCATAACTCGGTCAAAACTCAACCGATTTCCAACAGGTTTGGTTTTATTTTCATGGTTTGACCTCTAGATCAATTCGGCATCTATATCTGGGAACATAATTTTTAGTCAAAATTCATGTCAAAATGGTACCCATAAGTATCCTATATAGACATAGGTCAACTTTCCCACCCCCATAACTCGGTCAAAACTCAACCGATTTCCATCAGGTTTGGTTTTATTTTCATGGTTTGACCTCTAGATCAATTTGGCATCTTAATCTGGGAACATAATTTTTAGTCAAAATTCATGTCAAAATGGTACCCATAATTATTCTATATAGACATAGGTCATCTTTCCCACCCCATAACTTGGTCAAAACACAACCGATTTTCATCAGGTTTGGTTTTATTTTCATGGTTTGACCTCTAGATCAATTTGGCATCTTAATTTGGGAACATAATTTTTAGTCAAAATTCATGTCAAAATGGTAACCATAATTATCTTATATAGACATAGGTCAACTTTCCCACCCCCATAACTCGGTCAAAACTCAACCGATTTCCATCAGGTTTGGTTTTATTTTCATGGTTTGACCTCTAGATCAATTTGGCATCTTAATCTGGGAACATAATTTTTATTCAAAATTCATGTCAAAATGGTACCCATAATTATCCTATATAGACATAGGTCAACTTTCCCACCCCCATAACTCGGTCAAAACTCAACCGATTTCCATCAGGTTTGGTTTTATTTTCATGGTTTGACCTCTAGATCAATTTGGCATCTTAATTTGGGAACATAATTTTTATTCAAAATTCATGTCAAAATGGTACCCATAATTATCCTATATAGACATAGGTCAACTTTCCCACCCCCATAACTCGGTCAAAACTCAACCGATTTCCATCAGGTTTGGTTTTATTTTCATGGTTTGACCTCTAGATCAA
Organism: Drosophila montana; assembly: GCF_035044405.1. NCBI lineage: Eukaryota > Metazoa > Arthropoda > Insecta > Diptera > Drosophilidae > Drosophila > Drosophila montana. The sequence continues at coordinate 36,187 of NW_026997758.1, forward strand.
TTCGGCATCTATATCTGGGAACATAATTTTTAGTCAAAATTCATGTCAAAATGGTACCCATAATTATCCTATATAGACATAGGTCAACTTTCCCACCCCCATAACTCGGTCAAAACTCAACCGATTTCCATCAGGTTTGGTTTTATTTTCATGGTTTGCCCTCTAGATCAATTTGGCATCTTAATCTGGGAACATAATTTTTAGTCAAAATTCATGTCAAAATGGTTCCCACAAATTTCCTATATAGACATAGGTCAACTTTCCCACCCCATAACTCGGTCAAAACTCAACCGATTTCCATCAGGTTTGGTTTTATTTTCATGGTTTGACCTCTAGATCAATTCGGCATCTACATCTGGGAACATAATTTTTAGTCAAAATTCATGTCAAAATGGTACCCATAATTATCCTATATAGACATAGGTCAACTTTCCCACCCCCATAACTCGGTCAAAACTCAACCGATTTCCATCAGGTTTGGTTTTATTTTCATGGTTTGACCTCTAGATCAATTCAGCATCTATATCTAGGAACATAATTTTTAGTCAAAATTCATGCCAAAATGGTACCCACAAATTTCCTATATAGACATAGGTCAAAACTCAACCGATTTCCATCAGGTTTGGTTTTATTTTCATGGTTTGACCTCTAGATCAATTCAGCATCTATATCTAGGAACATAATTTTTAGTCAAAATTCATGTCAAAATGGTACCCATAATTATCCTATATAGACATAGGTCATCTTTCCCACCCCCATAACTCGGTCAAAACTCAACCGATTTTCACGAAGTTTGGCTTTTTGTTAATGGTTTGACCTCTAGATCAATTTGGCATCATAATCTGGGAACATAGTTTTTAGTCAAAATTCATGACAAAATGGTACCCATAATTATCCTATATAGACATAGGTCATCTTTCCCACCCCATAACTTGGTCAAAACACAACCGATTTTCATCAGGTTTGGTTTTATTTTCATGGTTTGACCTCTAGATCAATTTGGCATCTTAATCTGGGAACATAATTTTTAGTCAAAATTCATGTCAAAATGGTACCCATAATTATCTTATATAGACATAGGTCAACTTTCCCACCCCCATAACTCGGTCAAAACTCAACCGATTTCCATCAGGTTTGGTTTTATTTTCATGGTTTGACCTCTAGATCAATTCGGCATCTATATCTGGGAACATAATTTTAAGTCAAAATTCATGTCAAAATGGTACCCATAATTATCCTATATAGACATAGGTCCACTTTCCCACCCCCATAACTCGGTCAAAACTCAACCGATTTCCATCAGGTTTGGTTTTATTTTCATGGTTTGACCTCTAGATCAATTCGGCATCTATATCTGGGAACATAATTTTTAGTCAAAATTCATGTCAAAATGGTACCCATAATTATCCTATATAGACATAGGTCCACTTTCCCACCCCCATAACTCGGTCAAAACTCAACCGATTTCCATCAGGTTTGGTTTTATTTTCATGGTTTGACCTATAGATCAATTCGGCATCTATATCTGGGAACATAATTTTTAGTCAAAATTCATGTCAAAATGGTACCCATAATTATCCTATATAGACATAGGTCAACTTTCCCACCCCCATAACTCGGTCAAATCTCCTTTGATTTTTACGAAGTTTGCCTTTTTGTTCATGGTTTGACCTCTTAAACAATTTGGCATCTAAATCTGGTAACATTATTTTTTGTCATAATTCATGTGAAAATGCTACCCTCAAATATCCTATATAGTCATAGGTCACATTTTCCCACCCACATAACTCGGTCAAAACCTAACGGATTTTCATAAAGTATTGCTTTTTGTTCATAGTTTGACCTCTAGATCAATTCGGCATCTATATCTGGCAACATTATATTTAGTCAAAATTCATGTCAAAATGGTACCCATAATTATCCTATATAGACATAGGTCAACATTTCCCACCCCATAACTCGGTCAAATCTCCTCTGATTTTCACGAAGTTTGGCTTTTTGTTCATGATATGACCTCAATATCAATTTGGTATCTACATCTGGCAACATTATTTTTCCCCCGTTTTCAAGTTATCGATAAAAATCGATATCGAAATTCTGTTTTTTGGGCAATTTCGGTTAATAAGCGCTAGAGTCGCCAAACTTCTAGAATAGTATATATATATATATCAAGTCTCTTTAATTTTATACCAATCGCCTGTTGGAAGAACAGGGTTCAGGGTATCCCCTAGTCGGGAGCTCCCGACTAGAACCTCTTACTTGTTATATATATTATAAGTTCTTTTTAACATTGGACTTTAAGTAGTCAAACATTAATATATGATACTGACTTTAAAGGTGTATGAGGCCAAACAGTATGGTTTTTCAATTTTGCACAATTTAAATGACAGTCATACCCTACAGGGTATGCGGGCAACAATATGCTGCCAGTCCCCCGTTTCACACATGTGGCTCATGAATTTGACGTCATGAAGGTCAACCCACAAACATATTTGAACAAAGAGATACACACACTCATTTTACACAAATGACTGGTCGGTCAATTGAAGAGGTTAATTTTGTGTGTTGTGCCTGGGCTTAGTCATGTCTCCGGGGTGTTAATGTTAATGCTTCATATGCCACATGCGGCATATATCGGTCCAATTGAGCGGCTGTATGAAGTTTCCCTAGATATGGCTTTGGCAATTATTATTTCAACAAATTAAAAATTAATGAGTGCTGGTCATACGGTCATCAAAGCATAATTGTAATTGCTGACTTATACGGGACTGCCATAGTGACTGAGCGTCAGTGCTTATTAAAATTTAATTAATATCACAGTACAACCGTATAATGCTTATCTAACATGTCAATTATGCGGGCACTTTGTTGCTGTTTTTATACCCTGAACCAATTTAAAATGGTTAAAAAGGGTATAATGGTTTTGAGCAAATGTATGTAGTCTTGTCCCTGTCTATCCATCTTAAAGTCTATAAGTAAGAATGCGTCGATCTCGTACGTATGTCCTCCTCGTGCCTGCGCAGTACGAGTTTGTTTCAAATTGTCGATAACTTGCCTTGTTTCCATGAGTTTGATAAAAATCGATATCTCAATCACGTTATTTGCGCACATCTAAGAGCTTACAAGAGCTAGAGACCCCAATATTGAAAGACTCTCTTATAGTAAACACAGATCCAGAATATTTCACTTCCTCATCTTGATCTTTGGTATTAACAGACACTTTTTTTTGGAAGCAGCAATTTCGAAATTACAAGTTTTAAAGAATATATTAAAATATATATTAAAATGCAGTAAAAAAGATTATATAGCAAATAAAGGTAGTTCTTAAATAATTAAAGCTTGAATCAATCTGAATGAACTATTTGACCTTTTTCACATCTTATTATTAAGTCACATGACGTACATGATTCCTACAGGTAGTCAAAGATCTCTGTACGGGTAGCCAAAATGTGGGCATAATCTTGTGGCTGCTTTAGGCCAGTTGCTGTTTACTTGTTGTTGACAGCTCTTTGGCGAGGTGTAAGCTTTTCAGGGGTCGAGAGTTTTAGGTGTGAAAGTGGGTGAATGTGTTCGTATGTTTATAATTGCACCGGTGACAGATTTTGACAATCTACTTTTTGTTTTGGACTAGCTATGCATTTGATGGCTGGAAACCGCAGCATGAGACGAAAGTTGTCCGTTTGTTGCCCATACAAGTGGCATGTCGTGGAAAAAGAGCCGTAACCACATATGTTCTCACTGGTCTTAATAGGGCGGTGCAGGCATGTCGAGGGCTTTTTGTCGGAGGCAAGCACTTGATTTGCTGGTCAACTTAAAAGGACATTTTCACTAGTCAGACCTTTATGATACGTATATGCACGTGTATGCATATAATATCATTGTATTTCTTGATCACCATTATTATTGTATTATTTAACGAAGCATCGATAGTGGTACTATAAAAGAACTTTAATGTCTAATGCCTTAGTTGTTTTCAGCTGTTGCAGATTCAATCTGATTTACCCATTCAGGATTTTTTTTTAAGTCTGTAAGTCTGTCTGATTGCCTCAAAAATATTCCTTAACTCACTTCCAACTCTTAAAGCTAAATCTTTATACATATGTAAGCCTTTTGGTCCTGACTGACTGATTGGTGAATAACGCACAGCTGCGAAAACACGCATCAGATGATTTTGAAGATTCTGAAATTGATCGAATGGTAAACAAAAAACTTTTATACAACTGATTTCCGCCAAATTACCACAGTTGCGGGTGGAATTTCGAAAATCCCTGAAACACTTATTCATTATTGTAATTCATTAATGTAGGGCTTCAAAAAAAAGCTAAAAGCGAATCGGACAAAAAATAAAACTTCGTCCAAAAAATCGTTGATTGAGGAAGCTTGGATTACGCGATTGACGCTAAATAAGCCTTAAATTAACTTATAAAGATCCCTGGAAATGAATTTGAACCTGAAACTGCGCAAACACAACATCTTTTGACTGTTCAAGACTCTAAACCAACCTGTCTATATACAAAAAAATTTACTTCCTTACACTGCTTACTGCTAGCACACGTTGAACATGCAGCTAATGCAGGCAAGGACACTTTTCATTCTTGGTTGCATGTATAGAGAGTCGTCACATCACAAGAGAGTTGTAAATATTTCCTAATGTTTCCAGCCCTCACAGACACGCACATGCGCTCACTTTCACATATACATACACAGTACACACAGTATGCTTGCACAGAGCTGGCTGCTCGCAGAAAATTTCGCTTGCGGCTGTTGGAGCTATGCTAACCAGTGCTCAAAGCAATGCGTGGCAAAGCTCAAACGGTTGAACATTGTTGTTGTTTCCCAGTTGCTCAGTGGCGATTGTTGCTGTTGCCGTTGTGGGTAACGACGGCTAGGCAGCCTGTAACAATAATTTAAGCGATTTTACACTTTTTGTGAGTGGGTTAATGGCATGCCTGCCTGTGCCGGGGGTAGGCAGGCAGGTGGATTCGGTATAGCGTTTTTACGCAGCAAAAATGCTTTTTGCACAAAGAGTCTTCTTCTACGGTGGCAGTGTAACACACATAGCTTATGAATTCCACAATTCCCGCTGACTTCGAAGCTATTGTGGCCTGCTCCTACAGCTCCAGTGTCCCCCAACCACTATAAGGCACAAAGTAAAAATGTAGACCGTGTGGTTGGTACTGGGCAGCCTGCCGGGCTTACAAAGAAATGTAACAACCACAACTGTGGAACACAAAACATTTGTTGAATGGCTCTTTAAAATAGTATATAATGTACATAAAATAATTTAAAACTATATACAAATATGTATAGACTTGTACCCTGTACCTTTTGAATGAATTAATTTCTATAAACTTATATAAGAGTATATAAAGTATCCCCATAGTAAATCGAACTTGATTAGCGGAGTTTTGTTAAATGAAAGTAGTTTGGCTGGATTCTAAAGTGTTTCAAATTAGATCAAGTATTGATTAAGTTTTTAGGCTGGTGGTGGATTTGTTTTCTCAACGCAACTCTATGCGAATGATATTTAAGGTTTCGGAATCACGTTTAGGTTCGCTTTCACACTTTGAAGTTTTATGTTTCTTGCTCACGAAACAGAACTGTGGTGCCTTTTTTATTTTTTTGGTTGAAAAATTTTATACTTATCATCAAATTGACAAAGAAAAAGTTTTTCATTATTACATTGCGCTGTCATTTGGGCGCAGAAAATAGCTTTTGAAAGTTTTGCTTTGTTTCTGGATGCTGCGTGTAACTGGAGTGCAGCGCGTAAATGAGCTACGCTTACTTACGCTTACTGCTTCTCCATCTCTCTCTGTAGATATACATATTTTCATGCCTGCCCAGTGCGTAGTTGACGTAATTTTCTCAGATGTCTTTCCGTGGAGCCGCATCCTTGCACATTAATCCATTTGGTGCTGCCTCATCCTGCTAGTTTTGCTGCGTTGCCTGCTGGCTGCACGCAAATGAGGGTACGGTCAAATCACTCACTGTCAACCAGTGTCCCTCGCAAGGAAAGAGTGGAGCATGTTCTTTAATTTTTTTGCGCCATTTTTTACCCGCAGCAATTTCTATTGCTTGACGTTTGCCCGTCTGCTGTGTCCTTTGTCGGTGGTCCAGGTCCAGCCTCGGTCCAGCTTAAGTCTCATCTTCAACTTGTACTTCTCTATGTATTTCCTTGTCTTGACTGCTGCCTGTCAACGCGACTTAAGATAAGCGCTGAAAACTTTACACCAAAAAAAGGGTTGCTCTGACGTTTAGCTTTCGCATATTTGCACATCCCAGCCCCTGAGATACCCACACTCAGTCTAATAATATATTTTATCGACTTAGACTGTGTAAGGCGAAAACATGACAAATTCGAAAATAGAAATTCTTCAACCAGATTCTTGTCAAAAAACTTAATTCATGATGGTAATATGCGTTCGGGTTTGTGCTTAAAATACAAAGAATTCAAATTAAATGCGATGCCGCCATTTCTTGACTTGCCTGTCAATTGCTTTCAATAGCTTTTCACTCTTCATGAAGTGTAGCATCCCTTCCCACAAACATTTGTCCATTCTTAAAATTGTTGTAGAAAAGTTTATTTCAATGCCGATTTCACAGAGATGCATTGTAATCTCTCAGACAAACGCTTCTAAACTAAAATATATATCTTTATATAAATATATATCTTTATATAAAATCTGTTTGTCCTGATTGACTGACTGACTGACTGATTGATTTGTGATCAACGCACAGCCCATACCTTAAGAGCTACGAAGCTGAAATGTTCACAATAGTTACCTTATGTGATGCATGCATGCGTACATGAATGCCTGAATGCCTACATACATGCACACATACATCTGTCAATATATACATGAACGTATGAATGTATGCATTTTAGCATATATAAATATATGCAGGCATACATACATATATGTTTGCATATATATATATACATATATACGCACATATATGCATGCAAATAAACAAAAAATAAACAAACAAAAAAAAAATACAAAAAATAACACAAAAATACCACTACACTACTAGCTTAGCATGAAAAGGTGCAAAGCCTACTGGGATTCTTGAGAATCGAGGAGAAGAGCACTTGATAGAAATATGTATTATTTAAATTTGCTGCACATCGACAAATAAGCTTGGTCTGCTATTGTAATTAGCACATAAACATGCATGCGCACATAAAAAAAACTAGCGATAAACTTGCGTATTGTACTCAAAAGCAACATTTTATGGTTCATCTGAATTCTCAACAAAGCTCAAGCGAACATAGCCAAGTTTTCGCAAATATTAGGACTATTGATAAAATATCTTCTAATCTGTAGCTTGTATTACACATAGTAAAAAGACAGCAACAAGCGTAACATTGTCAATATTTTCATTCATCAAGCGCAAGAATTACATACACATACTCGTCCTTATTGTTTTATCCACACAATTCACTCACCCATTCATATATTTTATGTTTTGTTTACACTGCCGGCGTGCGCGTCAACATGCAGGTGACGTCACCTGTACTCACGGAGTGTACCATAAAAAATCGCAATCATTTAAGAGAGTTACAAAGAGAGATATGCTAAAGAGACAGACTGTTATACAAGATATTTCGAAAGAGTACTTGTAACAGCGGCTCCAAACTCGAAACAGTCTCCTGCTTTTCCCTGTTTGCAACTAAGGAAGGAACTCGTAATTTGGCTGCTCATATCGAGGATTCTGCGGTAGGTTAAGCTTCCGTAAAAAAAGGAGAGCGAAACAGAGTGACTGCGAGTGTCCAACACGAGCCAAAATATACCGAGTTCCCTTCAGCAACGTCATCGGCAATGGCCAGCCTCTGAATAACATTCGTGGTTTGCATCCTCTCGTGTTTCTGTCGTCGTCATCAGGAGGTATCGACCAGAGTTCGCACTCAACAGAAACGAGTCAGCGTTTGAATCTGTCGGGTCGGGTCATTGCGCTGTGCATTGCATTCAGTTGGCCAATCAACACACATGCAAACAAACAAGCTAAACCCACATACACAGTGTTGCATACCAACAGGCGACGTAATCAAACAATGAGGGCCAAGCAATGTGTATAAGTGAGTGTGCATAGCTGTTGAGCTGTTTTTTTTTTTTATAATTATGAGCTTCCAAACACATGACATACGCTCTGAAAATAAGGCAACGCTTTATTTCTGGTTTTAAAGCTTCGTAAAACTGTTTTGTGTACTTTCTATCCTCAAACTGTTTTGCCGGCTTTAGCACGCTCTCTTCTCTAAAATTCTCTCTTTGTTGTACTTCGCCTGCGCCGAAAGCCAAAATATATTGAATGAGTGAAAAATAAGCATGCAGCGAAGTTCAAGTGCCGGTTGGGTTGTGCTACGAAGGGGGTCATTTCATCTGCCTAACAATATCCTGATAGGTGCCACACTTCTTCTATTTTCATATCATTAAAATTCCATTTGCCGCTACTCTCTAGCTGAGTATTGTTTTGGGCAAAACTTTTATTATACCTTCCCCTTCATATTCATTCTTTCTTTACTGTATTTTTGGACATGTTGACTGTTGAAATTTTTGCAGCTCGAATAACCCAATACTTGTCACATAGCTAACTTCCTAATTCTTACTGCTATCAGGGTTACCAGGGCTGCCAAAGACATGTACCTACTGTCCCCAGATGTTGCAAACTGTTTTGCTGTCGTCAGCGTGTGTTGCCCTTAAACAATCTGTTCGCTTGTTAAATTGTACGCAATTAAAAGTTGTTAGGTTTTGGGTTTTTAAAAAGTTAGGAACTTTTTCGTGTTTATAGATTTGAATTACTACTTTAATTGAAATATATAAGTGAAGACAGAAGGAAGTGTAACAATTAGCAAACGCTCATGTTGAGTATTCTCTGTTATGGGACATCACACACAACAAGGCTTACTAGCAGAAGGGCCTTCAGCAACAAAAACACTTTGAGTTCGGGCATTGCAAATGTAATAAATTAATGGCCATTAACAAGGTGCCAAAGGTACTAAATTACCTCGGGTTAGTTGCCAGGGACTTTGTCTCCCATTTTAAACAATTTCGTAGTGCATTGGCCTCATAATTTCAATTTAACCAAGGCCACCATAAATCATAGTGTCTTGTTAGTGAGTGATGTTTTTAAATACCTTTAATACGAAAATACAAAGTTGTTATCTATACCGAATAATAGGATTTATAATATCTTTACGTTCCACCAAATACATAAACATATATGTAGATAAATTTGCAACTGTTCCCGGGCATATTTCTATTTATTTTCCTTACCCTCGCCTACTATATGCGCTCATAGCCATAATGATTAGTGTGAGATGCATAATAATCATGCTTTTTTTATATTCCATGATTAGTTTCCAATTCATATGCGTCTTGTTGCCTTTGTGTTCTGTCTGTTTCTTGTGCTATGTTGCCACTTGCCTCTGCTTTTACCGCTTTTACACTTTCCGCCTTCCACTTGGATGTATTATGTTTTCATCTATTCCCTTTTGGTCTTTGCTTTGTTTTTTGGTCCAAAAATATTACCACGTAAATTATAAATAAATTGAAAGGTATGGTCTTAACGCTCGCCGTTTTTTCCTTGTACCCCTCCCCTCGCTCTGCGATGAGACCATGGCATGCACAAGTTTCCGTCAATTTGTGTGTTACTTAACATGCATAAACTGTTTCCATGAATACATCAAAATATTTTCGCTTTGTCCGTAAGACCAGCTTTACAATCAAAAAAAAAAGGTAGGTAATGAGATATCCTGTAGCTAGTTTAATTATTGTAGAAGTGTTATACAGTTTGATTTCTATCAAAATGGCTCATCCGTAGTTTTAATCAATTGCCTACAATCAAAGGATCTTCTCTATAACAAAATGTAGACTCGAACTAATTTCGATTTTTTTTATTTACTTGGGAAATAAGCCGTGAAAAGATTTTGTCTGCTCATAAGCCAAGCGAGCAGTCTACCCATATGCAAGGTCTAGGAGTTCGCGTTATTCTTTTGGGCCTTTGAGTTTAGCTGGAAATTGATGCAGTTGTCTGTTTGCAAATTTACTCAAGCGAAATTAATGATCTGTCCATGTAAACTCATTTATTTTGTCGACTCCTTCGAAGCTAGAGATAAAGTGCCTAAATATTTTAGAAACAAGGGAAATGTTTAACACGAAAATCGATATCTCACACAGTTTGATAAATATATTAATCAAATTAGTGTGGAAAGTGGCACAAAATCGCTCGTAGTGAAATTATAATTCGCAAATCGACTTACTATTATTCGTACTAAGTGGCAAAGCTATTGCATCCCCTTAGGTTAATGTGGTTCATATAAAGTCACCGGCAAAGTGAGAGGAAAACCGTTATCGCATATGTTACAACAAAAACCTTCATAAATATTTTAATTACCGCCCTCGTGTTATAAGGCATACTAGGTACTCGGCTGCACGTTTCCGATAATAGACAATTCTGCACGCCGATGTTTGTTCCTTACATGGCTCTTGGGTTGAAGCTATGGCTGAGCGCTTTGGCATGCCATAATTTGTGCCATTTACGGATTTGTGCGACTTCCGCCGAGGAGGAGGGCACAACAACAAGATGTCAAATCGTCAACACACCTTAACTTGCCCTAATCTCTGTTCACGTATAGTTTATTTGCAATAATTTCAACTGCCATTTGCCTCAACATTATGCTTGTCATCATTTTTGGAGAGTGTAGGATATGTACGACAGTGCGTAGCTCACAGGGCCACACAGTTCCCGTAGTACACCATATATGTGATTATCAATGATTAAATTTATGTTGATTGATTGCGTATTGTTGATGGATGATATTTTATTGGGTTGTATTCATTTATTGTTTTGATTAATGCAAAGAAAGCTGCACACGAAGTACTCGGAATATTTAAAATTACTAGCCAGATTTAAACAAGGCTAGATCGACTTCGATCTTTAAAATGATCAAGAATCAAAGCATAGTCTGCTATGTTTTTTTCAGCTGTCACAATTGTATGTATAATGCAAAATTTTTTTTAGCAGCGAATGTTAGTATTAACTGACTGTTATCAATTTCACCACTTCGCTTGTATTCGCTCTTCTGAATTTTTATTTCTGACGATTACGTCCGACATTGAATTCGCTGCGGTGGTGAGTTTGCTCACCGCTACGTACGCCGCAGCAGAGAGACCGACCAAGAGTACAATTTGTAGTCTCTGAGCGCCACATGGGCTCTGTTAACTTACAGTTTGACTCTCTGTTCTTAACATGTGAGTGTTAATAGTCGCTTAACTTGCACTTGTGGTTCTCTGAGAGTAACAGCAGCAACAGTCTTATTTTTACCGGTTACGTTAACGGTTCAGCGTGCGTCGGAGTCGCAAGCGCAGTTATCACAAACAACAGCAGCCGCATCCGTCGCCGCAGCAGTAGCAGCAGCGTCTTTTTTCATCAAGCAGCAAATTCACACAAAACGAAATGCACTTGTGCAGTTGCTAGAAACGAGAAGATCGGAAAATTGCCAGTGTGTGCTTTATACTTATAGCGGTACTTAATGCGTCGCCCCGTATAGCTTGTTTGTGTGCGTGGTGTAAACAAAGTTTTGATAAGAAATGAGTGGACGACAAAATGTTTTGATAAAACAGACAGCAGCAACAACGACAATTTAAACAGCCATGAATTTACGGTGATACATGCAACTACCACAAGTAGAAGAGTAACACCTGTAAACAGCAAACAAGGGAAAACGTTTGCAGTGTAAATAGAAAATCACAATAATAGTAGCTAAAAATTCGTCGACACTTAAGTCGCCAAGCAAAATGGATAAATAATAATTGCAAAGTTAACGCAAACTACTAAATTCTTATCGCCATTTGCTCGCCTAAAGTCTGCAGTGTAAACGATTCGCGTAGTTTGTTGTTGTTTGTCGGCATTCGGCATTCGCTGTGTCAAATCTTCGTCTCCTTGATGTGTGTGTGTGCCGCAGTGTATTTGTGTGCAAACAAGTTTTGCGCAAAAGTGCGTCCAAGTAACAAGTGTTGCAGCCAGCAGCAACGACTACCATAACAACAACTTCAAGAGGTACGCAAAACTAAATATTATGGAAAGAGTACAAATTTAAGCCGCATTTACTGGTTAAAGAGCTGAGCAGCATGCATTAGTGTTTGCATCTCTTTCCATCAGCCATCAGCAGTGCAGTTAAAACCTCCCACCACCGCACAGTGACTCAGCGGATAGACCGCGAAACTCACGCTAAAAATATTAGGAGCCCCATACCCATACCCAGCGTTTAATCATTTGCCATACAACCATAACTAACTTCCCAAGCTCTTATTGTTGTTTCATTATTGTAAGCAAAAAAACTTTGTAATTTGCATGAACTACTCAGTAGTTCGCTAATATTAAATCACGTAGCGCAGGCAGAAAATATAAAATGCGGTTGATTCATGCCTCCAGCAGTTTTTTCTTTTCAATTTTTGTGCGGTTGTTGAAGCGCGGTAAAATAAATACGTACATATGTATGTGTATGTAATATTCTTATATGCTTATACATATACAATGCTTATGGGGTATATCTGGCAAATCAAGTGCCACATTTGTTTTATGATTATATCGAACGTTGCTTGTGTTGGGCTCAACTTGCAGGCGGTTTCTTTTTACATTCAATCAAAAATAAATAACAAATAATATCAGAGGTTCCTGGTACTACAAGTATATTCTGATATAGAATACTGACACCAATATTGCACTCCTAGTAATTTGCACCTGCTTGTAAAATTGCAGTTCGATTTGTCAAGTGTGCGCTATACGGCTACTTGGGGTACTTTGGGTATTATTAAAACCCGTCAAAAACTATCTTTAACGAGATCAGTAACAACAATAATACACAATAAAACTTGCTTGTCGCAAACCCAATTGACGAAACAGCACATGTGTAACACTCTCTGGTCTCTTGAGCACGGTCCAAAAATTAATGACTTGGAGGCGGCTCCAGCGACTGACTATCGCCTAAATTAACGCGTGGTCTTTATTAATATTTATTTGACTGTACCAAAAATAAAAATTGAGAACATAAATAACCTTTTGTTTATAAACATACACAATTTGCCAACTAAAAATAAATGACATGAGATATATATATATATATATATATATATATGTATACACAATACATATATAAATGTCCGGGTTGTCTTAGGGTTAATTGCTGCATACAGAATACACACTACTTGAATATATTTTGCGTAGACAATTTCAAAATTTTAAGATATGTATATTCATATCGAATATAATGTTAATACTTTTTAAGTATTTTGCTTTAGGGCGGTTAAACAAATTTTTAGGAAAGCGTGGAATCATTTCAAGTCAAAAAATACTGGCACTCAGACTGGCGGACAGGCTGAAACACATAGCGTAAATGTTTAGGCCTGAGATGACTGTAATATTGAATATATCATCAGCAAAATAGGATAGTATATGTCTTAACAAGCTTTTAATTTCCGCGGTAAAAGATAGCATTGGAATATAATATACTATGTACATCCGATGGTTATAAAATTTGTATTATGGATTGGATGGTTTATCTTTGGAAAAATTCCACTCATAATGCAATACAAACAAACAAACAAACAGGCAGGCAGTCAGCAACAACGAAAGGTCTGTAAAAATAGGCAGCAATGAATATTTGCTTCCATTCGTTTTTTTTTTTTTTTTATTTTAAGGCAATTCACGTGTGAAATGAACAAAGTGTTGAAATGTATGTTGTGAGGGGGAGGACAGCACGGGGCTGCCCCAGGGTATAAATGAGCTGAGCAGGAAATATTACGCAGCGGTGAAACAATGTGAAAGAGTTACGTTGGAGCGAATAACATATAAAAAAAAATTTTTAATGCATAGGGAAATAAGAGGAGAGTCCAAATGCAAGTGGGTATAGAGGTGGCATACCATGCAAATCAAGTTCAGAGAACAAATTTCATATGTTGTCACTGCTGTTTTGTTGCCACTTTTTCATATAAAATACATTTTTTTTTGTGAACTTTGCCTTTAGATGGCCTAATATGGTTGGACATACTGTCAAGATCACGCCTACAACTGTGACTGTGCTATTAAAATAAAACCCTTTATATTAAAATAAGTAAAGTTAACGATTCTGGGTGCAAAGGGTGTAAGAAGGGTCAGGTTCGTGAAAATTTCTACATCGCTGACGGTACTGATGCTCAATCATAGTAGCCAAAGCTGCATCAGCAGCAAGAAGAGAAATATATTAAAACGCACGTAGGCTGCAAGCGGACGTGAGCGTGACCCCGCCTCCGTCTCGCTTCTTTTTTTTTTTATGTTGAGTTGCTGATTGAAGGGTATACGAACGAGTAGAGCATCAAAATGCGTGTGAGGTTGCATTTGTGAGTGTTTGTGTATATACATATGTCTGTTGGAAAATCTCTGTAAAAGTCTGCATGCAAGTTTAAGGCATGTGGGCAATACTTTGGTGCTAACGCGTGGGTATGGTAATTTAAATGTTTGTTAAGTTGTAAGTAGTTATAGTTGAAACCTATCATCTGAAAAGTTAATAGGCGACCAATAGTTTTTTTTTTTTTAATTTCGCTGAAGAAAAGTGAAACTGGGTCAACAGCTGCCCACCAACTACCAACTAGGCGAGTGCACAGGGTCTATATGGCAAGACAAGTCTGATCAATGGACCCAAAAATTAAATGTAGAAGCCTTCTTTTTTCAAAATATTTTCTTTTTCATTTTACGGTTTGAGTTACAAATTTAGAAAAAAATGGACGAAAAGATGAAAATAAAATTACTTTTGATTTTGGAGAGCATTCACCTGGAGAATGTGTAAATTAGAGCGACGGTTCGCCAAGTTTTGACAAAATTTAAAAGGCACCGACAGTAAATAAATCAGCTTTTCAATCATAAAATGCATCTGAAGTTCCATGCCCAAATTCAGTGACCAGGCCCAGAGCCGTTCGAGCCGTTGTAAGCCATGTGCTGCAGGCAGCTCAAAACAAAACAAAACCAGACACAAAATAAAAACAGAAAACTGTACTAAAATCAACTCAAAAGCGCACGGTCGCTAGCCACTTCAACTGCGGGTTGGTTCTTTTTCAGTTAACACGAGAAAAAAGAGAGATACGTTATAAAAGAGCGAACAAAAACAGGTAGTAAAAAATCGACAACAAAACGAGCCACGAATGTTGCCGTATTTTGTTGCTCAACTAGGGAGGGACGAACAAAGCGCTTAGAAATTAAAGTAAAATACAACATATATAGAAGAGGCCGAACTCGAACCCGAACTCGAAACCAAAACCAAAACCGAAACGACTCAACTCGACTCGACTCGACTCGATCCAGGCTAATAAACCAGCAGATACCTTTCAGGGTTTCAGGCCGGTGCTTGGTGCCAGCTCCGTACTATTGACGACAACACTAATAATTTGAGCCGTAACGCGACAGTCCCAACAACTGACTGTCTTTTATATATGTATGTGTGCTTATGCCAGTCAATGGGGTTACTGACCTAAAATTTGGTTATGATAGTGAAAACTGTTGAGCATAGGAAAAAAGGTTTATATAAAATACGACGGGTATGTAGCAAGATGCACAAGCAGAGATAACATCTTTCAAAATACACTTTAATATTTTGCTATATGTATACGTATATAAATAGTATTCCCATACAATTTATGCAAGGCTAATTTATGAAAATGTCTATTGGTTTCGTTGAATGGGTTTTTACACACAGAATATGTAAGATTCTAGAAACAAATTGTGTGTGTTTTTTTTTTGAAGTTAGATATAGATATGAAAGAGAGAATCAACAAATTTTTTTTTTTCGATTCCTTATATTACCTGCATATCAATCATTAATAATAATACTTATTATAATTACTGCCTTTTTTATATTACAGCTCCAAGCAACTGCAACTGTGGAACACCCATTCAAAATTATGTGCAATTAAAAAATTTATTACAAAATAGCACAAATCAATTAAAAAAAAAAGTTTGCGCTTTAATATTCCAGAAAAATTATGTGCATCAATTTGCTAAAAGAATAATAAAAAATACACAAAACTTAAATATAATATAAATAGGTGTCAAAATATTTGTTATCTGAATCATTATCTTTTTGTACGTGCGTGTGTTAAAATGCTGTAAAGTGTAGCTCAAGTAAAAGCCAAGCCAATTGTCATGCAGAAATACCTCTAATCAAATCAATATTAAAATCAAAATATTCAAAATATATATACTAGCATCGCGAGTGTGAATCAAAAAATTTCAAAACAATTTCTCGTCGTTTATTATTAACGACAGAAAGTCGCAAAGGGTGAACGCGGTAGCGTACTCAATATTGGTTTTATTTTGTACCCTAAAGAGAAACCAGGACGGCTTCATCACGGAGTCTTTGGAGTTTTTTTCCACTGAGGACGACGATCTCGAGATGGATATTTTACCGAGTGGGAATATATTCAACGAACTGGAGCGCATTTGCACAACTGGCTATTTCTCATCGCAGCCATCGATTGAGGATCAATGGCAACAGGTGAGTGAAGAATTAAAAAGAAAATAAAAAGGATTATTATATTATTATTTTAATGACATTCGTGTGTCCCATAATAAATACAGTTATTTGATAACTATTAACATTGCAACAGTAAGAGCACAAAAATCGAATCGATTTCAAAGCATACGTTTTAGAGAGTCGCGTTAAGCTCCGCTCCATTTATAAATATGTGCTTAAACCAATTGCAAATTATAGAAGTTCACCATTTAAATGCAATGCATAAGTGTGCATTAAATATCGTGTATTGTACGTGAGATTTCCCTATATTTTTATCATTGACGTCAAACCTACATGTGGCTAGTAATTTATATATGTACATACCTAAATTATATGCCTTAGGAACCGCTATTTTATCTTTGGCTTTGAAGGTCTTTACGAGGGGACTTATATAGGTTGAGCAATTGTTTCTACTTGTGGGTGAGTTTAAAATAACATTTATTATGATTACGCCACACTAATAAAAGCAAGTGAATACGGCAGAGAAATACTATATACATAATATGTATAGACAATATTTATATAAGTAAATGCATTTGCTTTATACAATTATTTCTACAATATGCAAAAAATAAAAACATTAAAAAAATATATGCGTTCATAAATAAACAGACGCCGCCGCTGTCGGTTATCATTTGAGTATATATACAATTATGCATGTGTATAATACACATAGTAGGTGCATAAGCATTTGGCAAATAAGTATGAAATGATATGAAAATATAAAAAGCTATGTATGTGCACACATACACTTACATATATACATATATGTACGTATGTATTACCGTGCTGAATGTATGAATTTAACTTCGCTCTTCGATTTCCTCCGTGCTGTGATAAATCGGATCAGCAAAAGTTTGAATTATCAGAAACAACAGCTGATTTGGAGGTTCGGCTTATTATTTTTATTTTTGTTTGCATTTGTTTGTGTTTTTGTGTTGCAAAAATGTTATAAGTTGACTGCTTTATCATCTGGTGACGCATTAAACAATTGCTTGACCGTTTGTGGGCTATGTCAAACGCTAGTCGTAATTCATTGGCATGCAAAGAGATAAGGCAGATACTGTTTAATGCCGCCTTCCACCAGCGCCCGCAGTAGAAGATCTTAGAAAAAAGTTAAGCTATTAAATTTTGGTATTCAAACAACGTACCACATTTCTTTTTCTGAATTTGTTTACATTCTATATAGCACATTCGTAACGTAGTTCAAACATTTTATTTGATTATTGTGGCATTTATTTATTTAATTATTTTCATATGCCTTATTGAATTCACAACTATTTTTAAACAATTCGGTGCGTTGAAAATTGATGAAAACACATTCGAAAAATTTCAAAAATTCATTTCTTGAGTTTTAGTTGAAATATGAATCTAAAGGCTGACTATGTGCACGATTGCGAGTACTCCATATGTTTACATGCATCCGATCCGTAATTGCAACGTAGATAAATAATGTAACAAAGTTGAATGCATTTTTATCCCGCTTGGTAATATTTGGAAATTAAACTCCCCTCAAGTTGCTTAAACTAAGCTAAACAGATAACTTAAAAAGTTTCAGTTCATCCTCCGAATTATTTTGCAGCATGTAAATGGAAATGGAAATTTTGGAAGGGGCTTTCGAATGAAATGAAAAACATGTGAAGCAATTTCTTCCACAAGGAATCGCTTTGTAATTAATATACTACATACGACGGATGTTTTGCTTATTTCCCGTTGACTTCCGAGTACTTCCGTTTGGTGCGTTTGCTGTGTTTGTATTCTATTCAAATTGTTTGTGGTATCGTATGTTGCGTTATTTGGACGCAGCTATTTGTCACGGACACTTGTCTGCAATTTAACACAGCTGGCAGTTGTTTTTACTGTGGCAAGGCAAAGATAAACAACGTAAGCTAAATATGTATCATTATCTGTATGCAAAGAAACATCCGTAGCTATTTGTGTAACTGTGTAAAATTATGCTTTGTTCACACATACATCAAACAAAACAGGCATAAGGGATAAATTTAAATTTATACCAACAACTTGTAAGGAAAATTCTGTTTCACCGTTAACGTTTAGATACATCTTGTACTTAAGAGTTGTGTAGCCTGATTCTATTATAAATTCATATCGGCATTAAATAAATAAATTCCTAATGTATTCTTTTATTTTCCATTTTGGCGCAGACAAGTGTCGAAATCAGTCTGCCATTGGTTGTGACGACATCCTATCCCCAACCATCCTTACACACACAATATGCAATCAGCAGTTAACTTTTTACACGCCAAAAACGTAACAAACTCAAAATGGCACGTACCAATATAGAAAAAAGAAACCAAAATTGAGGGGGGGAGAAAAATGCTGGGCATTGGAATTGTTAAATTCATGAAGACAGATGCCCACATATTCTGTGACACACACATATAAGCAAGCGTAAAGATAATAAGCCAAAGGCAGCAACAACTACAGCACCCACATCATTGACTGCCACGTCGCCGACGAATTCTTTCTTGGATGTCGAGCAGTCCTTTGGTTCCTAACGAATACGAGGCAACTTTTTTTTTTTTTTTTTTTTTTTTGAAAAATATCAGAGGCAACACAAACCGACAACAACAACAAAGAAAAGGCAATCCCAAATACGTGCAATTGCGAAAAATATTCTCAACGTGGCCCAAAACGTGAGGGCTATGCGACTGTGTGCCTTAAATACTTGCAAGGCAGCTAAACTCAGCAGTGTCTATCGAGACAACCATCGAGCTGCTACTGCTACGACCTCTTAGAAGCAAACCAGATACCCGAGCTAGTTCCAAACACGCGTGCTACCACCGTGCCACCCTTAGCTTCTATATATTTCTTTGAGTGGCGCTTGCCGTTGCTACTCTTATTACCCCCAATCATTTATCATGTTGGCTGCAATTAATCATCAAATATGCACACTCATATATACACTATCTAAATGTGTGTGCTTGTGCGTATGGGACCTGTCTTTTATAGTTGTGTGGCTGCCTAGGCGGCAGCTATTGTGACGTAGCAGCGCTCCGTTCAGTGCATATGCTGAAATATGTGTGTACATACTTATGTACAGACTTGAGGTGCTCATTCCAAAAGCAGTACGCCACATCGGTCAGTTATTTGCAATGGTATGTGTTTGAGTTTACAAACTTATAATCAGTAAAAAACAGCTGCAGCACAACTGCCACAACTTAAAACTTCGCGTTTTGCACAGTTGCTGGGGCGACATACATTTCTCACACGGACCAACAGCCATTATGCTATATTAAAAGCTCAAGCCTCAACCTTCAATCGAACTAAAACGAATCTCAAGTTCAACATGGACATTCCTGAGTTCCACCCTGTTAACTCAGAAACTGCACATAACTGAATTGCAATTAAAGAAACACAGACTAACACTTCTAATATTGATTCTTACTACTTCTCTCATACAAGCATCCTTTTGATTTTGAAGAGGTAGATATTTATCGCTGCCAAGTCGAGTCTCGAAATTCAACTGTATCCTAGGAATATACATGTGTGCACATGTGTTTTTTTGCTGAAATATTTGATTAAATGAATGCTTTAAGTTTGAATTATATGCGTTCCTAATTGGTTGTACAATTATGTATGCTTGGTTGCTAGACGATAAACTTGTATTTATTAGAGTCATAAATCATGCTGGCAGCTCCCACGCCTTATTATGCGGAGCATTCAGCTACTTTAGTATGGTTCTTCTGGACAAAAACAGATGCAGAAGGTATGTACATATATCTGGAGGCATGAGAGAATCGCTTTTATCAGTAGTCAGCAGTCACCTTCAACGTTTGTGGTTTGTCCTCATGTTCTTTTCGTGTTCAAGGATTTGGGTCGTTGATAAAGTCTCCTGGTAATGAGTGAATATGTTTCGTATTAATTACAGTTGTGTTTTTTCCTCTGAGGATGTTTTTTTCGAAGGAGTTGGCTTTGTGTTAGTCTATGTATGTAAGCATGTTTGCTAATCAAGGCGCATAGGGGGTTTGTTGTGCATGTGTGTGCTAAGTGGCTTGCTGCTAATTTCCTTGATCGATTTTCTTATCAGTCAGCTTTAGAATACATATATACATGCATGTATGCATATGTAGTCAATGAATCCTTTTCTATGTTGGTGTGTCATTGTCAATTTTTTATGGAATCTTTTATTTCCTGTACGATTCTGCTAGTTTCTTTTCTCCTTTGTCGCCATTTTACACTAAAAAAATATTTATTATTTGGCCTAACATGATGAACTTACCGTTACAATGTATTAGCATTCTTGTGGCAGTAACTAATCCTTTTTAATTACCGAATATTCGTATTGACACCCGCCGACTCGGTTTAACAACTAATTTACCCATTTTGAGGCGCCACGTGCCGACTTCACATGCAACTGTATACATACGTATATACTTATATTTACGGGTCGTTTAAGCGAAAAACAAAGACAGAGAAACAAAAATGTACAAATAGACAATTTTATTATTGCACAGCCAATTGCACACTTATTGTTTTATTTTTATGTAAATTGTAAATAAATACAAATTGTTTTTTATTTCTCTGCGCAAACAACACTTGTGCAAGCGTCTTGTGCAAATGTTTGTGCAAGAGAAGGGAAAAAAGAAACAAAACGTAACAACCTTCTAAATCAAACTTTTTTTCTCTCTTTAAAAATGTAGCATTTTTATTTTAAATTTTGCACACTTGCCACTTTGTCTAATTTGCATCATAAAACAAACCCAAAATTGGAACGCATACATACGACACCATCATATATAAATGTATATATGTATGTATATCGTGTACATTATTTATCAAGAAGTAAATGCGTCGTACTTGGAATGGTAAGAGAGGGGGCTCATAGCCTGGTTTAATGGTAGACACACAAGAAGGGGATCTGCGGGGTTGTTTTTCATGTTTAGACGTAGCGGCGACAGTCGCCCTGCTCTTTTTAAAGTCCTTATTTACTAGGGCGCTGTGGGACAAAGGCAGAAACAGGGAAGTGCGTTTATTTGTGTGCTGTGGTTTAGAACAGCAGCTCAATATTAAAACAATTGACAGTTGTCAACATGTTTCGGATGCTAGTGCTTTAATCACCTGCCTAACTCGCTGTAATGAGGCCACGACGTGGGGCGGTAAACTTTTTGTCCATTGTACTAACATATCAATTACAAGTCGAGAGCATGTGTTTGTTGTTAAATTAAAAAAAAACTTGAATTGAATAAAGTCAAAAAGCAAGAGTGCTTGAGGTGGTGCTCGACTCGGAGATACCTTGTGCAAAACTTCAAATCGGGGCTGAAAAACTATATTTTTCGATCTCGATATGTGCGAGAACTTATTTTCCAAATATAATTCCTTTCCATTATGGCACAGCAAAAATGGGAAAAAAGGGCGAAAGCTGTGATTTTCATTTTTGGATAACATGCACAAGGGGGGGGGCGATGTATGGAAGTACTGTGCCCATACACTTTTTCTAACAGCAAAACCAATAGACCCACATACGAAATCAAACTCAAACCGGCTGTTCACATATGGCGGCTGCTGTACGGACACTTTCTTACAATCAGAAAATGCTGGCGATACGATATTGCTTTCCCATTCAGCCAGCCAGCAGCAATCGTTCTCACTATTTTCACTGGCTGTTTATATTTGTTGCGAGCCCAGTCGACGCCTCATAAATGATATGGGCGTGCCGCATTAGCCGCTATCAGAGCAAAAAGATTAAAACTGCGCCGAGGATCATTGTGGCTATACATACTTCCTGTGCCGTCTGATATGTTACCATGCAGCTGTGATAAACGAATATTAATGACGATGACTCCTTGGGCTGATTCAGAGATGGGATGAATCATTCGTCACGGTCTGCGTCTGCTCTTTATTTATATATGAATTTATTTTGTTGTAAAAAATACTTCATATTTTTATAGAAAACGAATTAAAGCTTGTCTTGCCTGTTATAAAACAGCGCACCCCTCAAACTCAGTGTTATATACAATTTTTCAAAAGACTACATAAGCTAAGCAACAGAAACAAAGTGTTTGTGTGTGTTGTTGCCCTCACCATATGTTAATCACCCATCCAAACAGCATTTTCAGACTCACTCCAAACACTCCAAACTCCGAGCTCAAGAATGTGTTTTGTGTGTGTATTTGTTGCTGGCCTGGGAATGCATTTTGAAAGCAGAAACAGTGGCACCCCTCAATGTTGGTTCCCCACATACATATTTTGGGCTTGTCTCCCCATCATGACGACTTTTGAGTTATTTCACACTGTTAGCTGGGCGCAAAGGCGTGCCCTAAAATCAATTTACACACGCCACTGTGTCTGTCCACTTGTGTTGTGCCCTCTGTTTCAGAATCTGTTATTCGTGCGAGATCTTGTGCCTAAGTGCATCAATTGACTCGACGCTTTTAGTCTCCCTAAATTGCATTAAATAAATTGAAAATTTTCACAGAGCAGTCTTCCAAGTAATGTGAGTATTTTTTCTTAAATCGACATTTTTCATAAAAAGTAAACCTTGTAAATTTGTGTGGGCCATCATGAAAGCGCAATATAACCGCCACGTAACCAAAATGAATCTAAACTTTAAATTAACTTTATCGCATATGTGTAAAACATTTTGATTTTATATGCATATTACGCTTACAGGCAGGGCTTAGAATTATTGGACATTAAAAGACATTAGGTAATAAAAAAAACAACAACAATGACGGACCACTGCGAATAGAAACATTGAACACCTGAATAAAATAAATGATCAATGTATATACTTGTAAATATAACGAAGAGTTGGATAATATTAAGTCAAAGATAAATCTGAGGCTAAAAAAATGATTAATGGTCGCGAACGACCGGTCTTGAAGGGCATGGACGATTCAATGTAATAGTTGCTGATACAAATCCAATCAACCCACAACAAAACATAACTTTGAGCTATAATGTATGGTTTTGGAACGGACTACGATTGAACGGACTCATATTGGCTCTTTTTATTGGCAAAAATAAACTATGAATGTATACGTAGAATAGTATTTATCTTTTCACTCTTGACTATACTAAGCTACCAACAACATATCAAAGTATTCTTCAGAGTATGTTCGTTTCACTGAGTGACTGATTGAATAGGCAGGCTTACATTTCTATCTTTGAGCATTTTTTTCACGGAAAATCGAATTTTCAATTTTACTTGGTCTTTTCGACGGGGCGGCGGGGCCCATTGATTGTTGATTGTCGACTTAATGCCCATGTCGAGTCAATGACCAATCAACAACATTGTGTAAGGCATTCTACCCAGGACTAACGTTCCCTTTTTTTGCGTGCTGCTGCTTTCTCTACACTTTAAATACCAATTGATGTTTATACGATAATGATTAATGACAGAGCTTTTTAATACGGATTGTTTTTGGGATTTGTGTTTTTAAACATAAACATTAAATCAGTTGAGATGCCTTCGTTGCTCTAGTGCTTGTCATTCAACCATCTGACACGTAAGTACTCTTCTGGAGCCCTCTTTTTTCAAATTTGTTCCAGGCTGTTTGACAAGCGTTAAGGCGATGTAGCGCAATTTTTCATGATGACCAATAATTCATCACTATTTAGGAAGTTACTGCGTTTGTATTCCAGTTTTTGTTTGGTCCTTATGACGAAATCGTATGCGTAACTGAAACTAATGATGACAACTTATTTTGGGCCTGCGCCTGACTTTCCCAGCTAAATCGCTGTCCAATACTTTTATTGGTTTTCGTAATTAATGATGCTGCGCAACTGTCCAGCGAGTCCAGGCAAAGGTAGACCTTCACTGCGAAGCTGGCTTTTGGCACTGTGCTTGAGAATATGCTACATGTTGAGATTTCTTAGTTCCTTACTTAACACAGTATACAAATATAGAGTTCAAATTTTTCATTAATCAAAATCATTTAAGATCCCACGAGCCAAGAAAAAAGTGCTGTGCATTTGACTTTTATGTTTCATTTAGCTATTAGTTTGTAGGACGAGATATTATATTACATTAATTAAGGTGGTCAAAGAGTTTCCAGCGTTTATAAATAATCTTATTCAAGGTAGATTTTCAAAGTAGTAAGAGAAAAAATAAAATAAATTATTAGTCAATGGCCAAGGATGTAACTTACTTAAAATATTGACATTTTCCTTTGTTTTTGGCGGTCCTTACATAAGAGAAGCAGAAGTATTGGAGTTTGAGGCTTAATAAGAATTAGGGAATTCCCCCTTTGTGTTCTGGGCTACACAATAAAACTAGAAATGAGAGCATTGCTGGCTCGTTAAGTTGCTAAATACATAAGCTTCTAAATTTAAAACTGTGCTCAGTAAAACGCTGTGTCTAGCAATTGAGTTAATTTTACTGAATCCGAGTAAGAAATTGCCTAGGCAGCAAGCACAGCAGTATGCCCCTTTTTGACAGGGTCGACCATAATTTTGTGCATCTGACATTTGGAAAAGCAAGGACACTACTTTTCTGACAAAGACAAGTGTTTAAGGACCAGCAACCCCTGGCAGCTATATTAATATTTGTTTGTGAGCTTAAAAATGTACTATTTGAACTTAGGCCGCTTCCTTTATACCATTAAATTCTGTAAAAATTCGATTTCATGCTTCAAGCCATATGTCGATGACAGCCTTTAATAAAAGTTGTTTGATCTAGATTATCATTTAAACTTCGACGGAGGATTTGAGAAAGTTCCATTCGGAGTCGGCCTTGATAATTAGCGACCCAACATCGCAACTTTTATTTTGTTGATTTTTTTCTGGGTTAACGACGCCACCTTCATTATTTACCGCGCTTTTTTTGCTGGGCACAGCAGCTAAAATATGTTAGTGGTACTGAAAGCCGAGCATTAAAATATCAAAAGCAAAAAGGCGAAAACGCCAGAAGTCAACAAAAGTTAAGGGACAAATATGAAAGGGACCAACAGGTTGCTTCAGAATTGTCTTGTTTTACTTAACTTAACATTTACGTATAATATAAAATATAAAAAACACAAAACCATAACAAAAACAATAGCTAATTTCTTCAACTTTTCTTTCATTGCAGGTAAATTGTTTTTTTTTTCCATATTTGTCGATTATTTTGGGTAAGTTCACATTACGAATTCCAGAACAATTATGGCCAATTTCAGAACAATAGCAAATGCAAAGAGGAGCAATATTAATACCTTGTTTGGTTTCTGTGGATTTCTTTTGCACATATTGAATGACAAATTTTAATTTCCAGAATTTATTTCAATTATACTTTGAGTTTTAAAGATAATGTTGCTGTGAGTACTGAAAAAGATCTAATATTTTGTGGATGCAAATGAAAATGGATACTGATAATTTTGTGTCAGCTTGAAAAGTGAAAGCTAAATGTAGGTAATTCGTAACAGCTGCTGCAATTGAAGTTTTTGAATATCTGCCTTTGGCTCAAGGTTCTGTAGTTGTGCATGATTTTCTTCTGAGGAATGCAGATCGCTTGTTAAATAGTCTTCGGTGCCGCCGGGCACTGTTTGTGGGCCAATAGACAGTGGATATATTTTGTAAGCCATGTTTAAACAGTAGTTAATATTGATTTTTCTCACACTCTGCCGCATACGTTTATTTTGCATTGTGTTAAGTGTTATGTTTTTAAGACATATAACTCTCATAGCTCGGCCCTGTTCATTTTGTTGGCTGGTTCGACCCATGAAAACGTGTCGCTTCAATTTGTGTTTAGCTAATGAAAACACAAATCAAACAAACTCCGTGCAGCATGGTATGCATGCTTTCTTTGAAAGTAATGCATTTGCACTCGCTAAGCAAACCGCAAAATGCTAAAGATTCCAAAACAAAAATGACTTCAGTTTAATATTCATTTTTACTTGCAGTAACCATCAGAGCTTCACTAGTAGTCAGCGTTCGTCAAGGTTTGATCTCGGGTGCGCAAATGAAAATTAAGCAAATTTAATTTTTCCAATATCTTATATTCAGTCAGCTCCCTTCGACTATATATTAAGTTTAGTCAGCCACCCTTTGACTATATTACATTTTGCTCACCTGCCCAGAATCGGACCTTAAGTCATATTATGTTTGTCGACAAATAAGAACCAAAAATAAAGTATATATCTACAGGAAATGTATTCTACAATGCTTGCTACTAACGTCCACAGACCGCCCACGTCATAACTAGTTGCCAGGTGTGCCTGTATCTCATGTAGTTGCATCATCATCCGACAGCAGTTATTGGGCCTATAAAAATCCTGTTTAGTTTGTGCTGTTGGTAGTCGGTCGATGTTGCTGCCGTGTATACGGTGATGCTGTTTCAGCCACAACAAGTTGAAATTAACCCGTTTGTCATGCAAATAAATCAAAATCTTTTGCCCTCCCTAAAGGGCAATCGACGATACAAAAGGTGGGAGAGTCGAGAGGTGACAAAAGAATGTGGCACAGGTTCGAAAAAATAGATAGATTGCAGGGCGAAATGCCAGGAAGTGGCAAGGATGTATTGTAGAGAGTTGTAGAGGGATAGATAGAAGGGTGACGAGTCATGATGCGATCTAAATGCAATGTACACAAACATTTTTCGTGCGATCATGCGTAAAAGGAAACTACTTATGGTTAATTTACTTTCGGGGTCTTTTGAAGTTTGCAATTAATAAACACATTTTCTGCGAGATGGCAGCAATATTATCAACAACAAAAACATGAAGAGTTGAGTATGGTGGAAAAATGGAGAGAGTTTCGTGGCAGCAAGGGTGTAGCATAATAAAAAGCACACAATTTACGCAATTTACGTAAAGTTAAAAAACAGGAAAACAAGGACACTTTATGGAGTGATGCAGCAGCTACAGACACAGTAACAGAGAGGTGTGAGTAGAGTAGGGGCACTTAACAGCCCACACATACATATACACTCTCGCGGAAACATAGTAACGGCAGCTCGTGTCTTGCAGTTGTTTATTTTGACGTTCGTTCGTCGCCTTTGCGCCATCGCACGTTGTTGTTGTTCAAGCCGTTCTCAACTCGATTTCTGTTTATACAGCCGCCATTTTGTTGCTGCGTAGTCATTTTTCGTGTGGTAACTGTTGTTGGTCGTGGGCTTTGTGCATAGCTGAGAGTTGGCGGCTTTTCGCTGTCATTGTTATGGCTGCTGTTGAAAAATTGCTATATTTGTTGGCTGTGCCTTTCAATTACGTTTTCTTTTTATATGTTGTTCCTTTGCTTAAAGCATGTCTCCAAATTCAATTTTCGTCAAACTAGGGACTGTAACCCTGCAAACGAAACGTCGCAGCGCGGCTTAGTTTCCTCTTTGCCAGTTTTTCCTTTAGCTGTGAGGAGAGAACAAGGTTTGTTGAAGTACAGCTGTATATTGGGAGATGAGTAAAACTGGACAAATATGTAACAGTATTTCTAGTTACATATAATAATGCTTAAGCGAATGGCAAGTAAATGCTCAATGAGCAATTTTAAAGAAACTTTTCTTTAAAAGTTTCTTCAATAAGCTGTAAACAAATAAAAGTTAATTATTTAAGTGTACTTATATAAAAGGTTTGATTGTTTCAGAGGCTCAGAAAGAAAGTATTCACATGCTGTGTGTGCTACTTTAAAGCAATTTTTACTTTTTATTAGAGCTGAAGTTATAATGGAGGCAAGGCAGTCTTTAGCCGGCAAATAATTTGTTTCTTAAGCCTGCCAAGACAGCACAAACTTAATTTTATATTCCCACATGCAGGCTGTGTTCAAAGTTGTTGTTTCCTCATTGCACCGCCACTTTTAGTTGCAATCAATGGTTGTTGTTATGAAGAAACTAATGCGATTTGCATGAGATTTGTTCAAGTACTTAAAAAATACTTTGCGTTGCCAAAAAAGAAAAGCATAACGACAACAACAAATTGACGTGGTCTTGGCACTTGCTGAGTTTCCATGGATGGCTGAGTTGTCAACATTTTTCGTTACATGCCATTTTTTTTTTTAATAATTTGGGAAATATGCTGCTTGACACGAGCACGGTGCTGTGTAATGAAAAGGACAAGAGTCAGGCCTAAAACAGTATAAGCAACGCACATAAACGATTATAAGAATTCAGTCAAAATGCTTTTACTTCTATATATGCCCCATCATTTTTGGCTGCAACATCATAAAAAGGAGCTCTGACGTGACTCTGGACCACATGAATATTTTGCGAGTGGGTGCGCGCGTGTTGAGAGTTTGGAATGCGAATATTGCTTGGCATTCTCCCCTATATTAAGTGAAGACAGTGGTCCTTACAGCGCTGGCCATTACCTAATGCGCTGCGACACGCTGCGACATCAATTTTCGGTTGCATTTCAAATGAGCTAACCTAAGCTGGGCAAAACTCCCATAAATGTTTAATGCTCTACGCATCTTCAGTCATTGGAATTTAATATTTAATGCTATCATCTTTGGAGTCTCTACCCCCTAACTCTTAATGCGTGCGTACCAGAATGATGTTGCATCGTTGAGGAGCACTTTCGCTTTTAATTAATTGATATCAGTTAAGTTTGTTGACCAACTATAAAAATATTGCGTTAACGGCAAGTCAAAATAAACAATGGAAAGCAACTAAACGAAAACGAAAATAGCAAACAACACAATATCCACACATAAAGTGAGCGAAGCTAACAACGCGTTGACATAACAAAGTTTGCACTTGGCTCTCCTGATAAGATATTGTTATGTATATGTGCAAGAAAACTTGGGCCAGTGATAAACACTTGATTCAATTAAGGTGGACTAAAGTTGGTCAATGCCGCAGCAAAGTGAAAGAACAAGTAATCAACTAACAGTATATACTTGCAGTGGCGTAGATATGAACGTTTATATTTAAACGGAATACACTCGATAATTAAGCTATTAGTAATATGATCCTTGTTGAAAAATACCTTGAAAACAAAACTTTTAAACCAGATTTAAATTGTGACTCTCCCTTTCATCAAGTTGATCTTCTACTTCAAAGATCGCTGATCGTCAGTTTGTAACTAAAAGTCTGACGACAACAACATATCTGTCGTTTTATATACATTTGCTTCAGAACGTGTTATGCTTCCGTGTCTAGGAAGACAGTAAGAAGATCGAAAGCAGTTGAAGCAAAAGCAGTTTGCATTTGCTTTTAAGAAGTACCAAGTTAGGATCGACATTTAAGGGGATTGCTTGTTGTTGCTGTTGATGCTGCTGGCCTACAAAGCTTCTAAGGCCCTGCGGCAAATTGCAACTGGTTCTCAGCAGTGCAGACAGGTGTTGCTTTGCATCAAATATGCCAAGGCGCATTAGGCATTACAAGTCGCTTAAACGCTTCTACCACAGCGACTCTTCACTTCCCATTTCTGCATGCGTAGCCGTCAGCTTGTCAGTGAATCAGTCAGTCACTCAGTCACTCAGTTTGGAATTTCTTTACACGTTATAATTTTGCCAGCACGCTTTTCAGGTTTGTTGTGTTGTGTTGTGTTTGTCTCATCGCCATTTCACGCTGGCATGCTTTTGACACACAAATGACAAAGTGCTTAATATCAAGTACTGGGGTGTGCGAGAGAGAGAACCATGGACAGAAGCAGAACATTTATGTCACTTGAAACTTGACACACTCTGTGCACAGTTATTAAATATATAATACTATTGTCCTTATGCATTTTTACCAATATTTACATTAGTAGCAACTGATGACCTTTTAATTGTAGATAAAAATTTAAAAAATACTTGTGCATCAAAATTCTAACAGTGGCAATTGATTAAAATTTTGAATGTTTGCGTTGAGTGCTTGTGGATAGCACTTTGCCATCTTTGTAGTAATTGTTCTGTTAATTATCTAAGCCATTTTTTTGTGTAGTCATTGTAAGTGGAACGCGAAGTACTGCCGCGGCTCTATATGATTTTTGAGGACATATATTTCAATATTGTACAGGGTGACCACATAGTAACGGGTATTGTAAATTTGGTTCAATACACTCTGTTTTGCCTGCTTTCCCATAAAGTACTCAAACAAGATGTTGTTCATTATACGCCCTCTCATTTGGCAAGTCTGCCAGCTTTAAGATGCCCAATTGTAGTCAAATATGGCATGTTTTCATGAGCCAAGTGAGCCGTTAGTATAGCAAACCCATTTACGATCGGTCATTGACTGTTTCTGGCTGCATTACCACGTTCAGTATTTTGACAGTCACAAATAATGTGGGAGCTTTGCAATCTAGTTTTCTCTGGGAAAAATTTGTCTTCTATTTTAATAAAAATTTACTGTTTTCTGTATGTAGTACATAAACACAAAATCATGAAGAAAACCCAATTAGGCAAAGATCGATAAATTCCACTCAGTTTTGGGGATAAGTATGATTAACTGAACTGCATTTACATCTGCTATATGATGTATATATTTAATGGACGTATTGCTTTACAGTGTCAAAAATCGTCATTATTATATTGTATTAAAAACGTATGTGCCAGATAGAGCGTAGTAGGAGCAGGGAACGTATTGTGGTTAAAATCGAGTTTTATAATACAAGGATCAGACAGATCACAATCATTTTTATTTAATACCGTGTTTGTATATTAGAAAATCTGTTCAGTCAGAGATAAAGAGCTAAAGTCAACAGATTTAACAGGTTACTGATATCTTTAAAAGATCGATCCAAATATATTCGAGTGACGCCTTCACCCGCCTGCAACCTGAATTCTTTCCCATAACTTGCTTAGAAAATCGTCTGCTTAGAAACATTTTGAATATATATAAAAAATATTTTTGAGCTACTGCGGATGTTTACCAATATACAAGGGCTTCCACACAAGGGTGGACACTTAAAGTTCTCTGTATATTTCGGGGCGCGCCTGTCTTTGCTGTCTTCCAGGGTGTGTAGGTGGCTGAAACTTTAGGCAGAGGGTTAAAACTCCTTGTTGTCAATGCTTCTGCTGTTGTTTTTGTTTATGTTGCTGCTGCTGCTGTCGCTCATTTGTTATGCGACAATGATATATGTCATGCAAAAGTTTCGGCAGCTGTCAGAAGACATGTTTTTGGGCTTTTTATTTTCCTGTCTGTCATCCCTGTCCCAATTGCTTTTGCCTTAACCAAATCCCTAGTTTCCCTTCTTGATGTCAACGCAGATTTGTACTCCTCTTTTGCGGCTGCTGCTTTTAATCGCTTGTCGACTGCAAAGTTGAGAGACCAACCAAGAAAGAAACCAGTTTCGAGGGTTGATTAAATACATGTTAATGCATATTTTTGTCTCAGAGAGACTTAAGATTTAAGACTTTTCGCCAGAAATCATTACATTTCAAATATTGTCTCTAAAGAATGTTTTTATGCGACTTTAACTGAAATTAGATTGTGCCAGCAGCACCAGATGTTATATATATTTTCCTAATTTTACACATATTAGTTCCGGTTAGCCATATTAGATATGCCAGTGGGAAGACATTTTGTTCAGCTCTCGCCCTCCTAAGAAAAATATACGCAATTTACATATCTCATACTTTTACAACGTCAGCTGCTTCCTTTTGACAATTTTTGGTTGGTTAATGTTCAGTGATTTAGCTGATGATTTTTCTTATATTCGCTGACTCCACTTTTGACTCATGTACGTGCTGCTGTGTTACTTTCGGTGCGTTGGGGTGGTGTACAAATTGAGTACACTAACATTTTTGCTCAAATTATTGAAGGCTTGTAGCAAACGCACGCGACTTTATATGTATAGAAATTTATTCAGCCATAAAGGCGTGAACATTTTTCTTTACAAATCAAGGCACAAGAGGACATCCATTGCGACTGGTTCCTACCCGTCTTGCCTGCCTTCCTTTGACACTTGTCTTTATGACTATGCCGCTTTCCACTTTTTCACGTTACGATGTGATTTATTTGTATTCTTTATATTCCAGCATCGTTATTGACATTTTGCTGCCTTTCCCACCGCCGCCGCCGCTTCTATTGATTACTTGTGCAGGTTATTTATTTATTTTTTGTTGTATAGTCAAGATGGCTTTCGGGGAAAAAAAATTCAATTTATATTTCAGTATAAAAATTTTTTTAAAATACTACCAACGCATTTTAATGCGAGCCAAAAGTTTAGTTCAAATTTGGCATTTTGAGGTGGACACGAAACTAAATAGGCATATAGCAACGTATGACTCTATTGAAGGCGAGAACGATAAGTATGAGCAAGCGTTAACATCGCGTACTTCTGAAAAATCCGCTTATTCTTCAATTAAAAGGCGTCGAGTTTAAAATTTTCACTTAAGAAGAAACATTACAAAATTAAATATTACTATAGCCATCGACTGCTTTAAATATTTATTGAAGCTAGCTATTATATATACTAAAATTAAAAGGTCTATAGATTAAATGAAAAGTTATGATTCGATTAAAAGCGGTCCCCGTTAATTGAGATTGCCTAAATTATTTTCATAAAAATATGAAACGAAACAAAACTGTTATCTGAGGCGCAGAGCAAATTTACTCAATTCGAAAAATTCCAGATGCTCTTGACAGTGTTGGTCTTTTTGCTGTTGCTGCTCCTTTTCAGATAAGTTACGATCTTAATTAATTCAGAGCTTGGCTAACGCTGCATAAGTGTCTGTTGGGGTCTATCCTTTGAATGTGCTGGGCTGGGGCATGAGTCTGGGCACAGTTTGTCGCCTGAGCATCACTTCAATTAAGGCACTTCAGGGCATATGCTGGCTGAGTTGCACGTGCTGTAATGCAGCAATCTCAACCCACGATTTACTCTTCAGACTGCCTGCTGCTCTCTACAAGTGTCAGGCGCTGATTATGATGAAGCATCTTGTGTCATAAATAAACACTACACTTTTCTGTGTGGGTTTCAGTGTGTGTAGTCCTGTTGCGCCTGTTGCTTGTTTATTAACCCTTTTTGTGAATCTTGCTGGGAAGAAAAGCCAACTTCCAAGTATCTTTTACCTTGACTGTTGCCAGGCTTTTGCTGTCTGGTGTGGGTTATTCTTGCTTTGCGCACCACACATATGCACTTATCTCGCTTCCTCTTAGCTTTTGTGCTCTTGTATATACTGTGTGGTTCTTTTCTGTGGTTTGTCTTAAGCCACCTTCACAATTTCTTCAACCCGTGCGGTTTTTAATTATTTCAAGTTTTCTGCCTGCCCCAACTAGAGACCCTCTGTTGAGACCAGGTAATTTTACTTGCGACGCTTGGTTTCTGGCTCATTTTATTAAGGTATAAGATAAACAGCTCACCGTATAATTATTATTATTCAGTTACGCTCTTCTACTTAATATGCTTCAATTGAAAAGTGAAAAAAAACGCATTCCGGCTGGCTATGCATACGGTGCGTAGGTCACTCGGTCATCAACTAACTAGCTAAGTACTAGGCCAGTTAGTTCACGGTGTAGTTGTCTATTCATTATCCCATTTCCGCTTGAATGAGCAAAAGCGTTATACTAAATATAAACACATTCAGTCACACACGTACACACGTACACACACTCACACGCACACTCTTCTAAAAATGTAATAATGGAAATTGCAAGCGACAGTGAGAAATTCAATTAGCTTTGAGCTGTCGACAATACTTGCAAAGGGTCTGGGGAAGGGAACCCCAAATTTTCCATGTGTTTGTGTGTGTCGCCGTCATGGCATAATTTAATTTGTACGCTGCTCAGTCATTTATTTCAGCAAGCATTCATTCAGCCAATCAGTTAGCTCGCATTGTATGCAAAATACGAAGGAAAAAAAGTATATATATATACAACATATATTTTTATGTGCATATAAACGGATACGTACAAAAATATATGTATTCATTGAGCTACATGGTGTAGACTTGCAAGACCCCAAGCATTTCAATGGTGTTTAAAAGCTAAATGTTAATTTACCTAGCCATTAAAAAAAATATTCCACAAATTCCATTTTAAATCTTATGCTTTCTGAAAAGGAAATTTTAGCTTTGTTTGCAAAAAAAAAACTTGGTTACATTAACAGTTAGCAGTTAAATGACATAAAACTTCGAAATTTTAGTTTTTCCATTTTTATCTAGACATTGTATGTTGTGAGAGAGGAAGTAAAGCTACAGTCCATTTCAATTCAGTAATTAAACTCAAGTAGAATTAAAAAAAATTGCAAGCAATTATTATTTGTCATTAGTTGAAGCCGGGGGGGGGGGGAGAGGACGAGCAATCGACGACTGCACGGTTTTCAATTTGGCTCGCTGAAACCGAATGAATGACCCTACGGAGTGCGCATCAAGAAATGCACGAGGAACAATTAATTTGTACGAATTAATGAATCCAAGGGGAAAAGACTAAGCACCTAACCAAAAGATCGACCAGCTGAATGGGTAAATCCATTGAAGATGTTGATTGGTGCAGCGATTATGAGAATCTAAAGAGTAGCAGAACCAAAGGAATTGTGGTTGTTGTTACCCACATCGATATGCAAGGAGGGGGTAGAGGGCAGCCGGTCTGGTCTGGATTGTGGAAACATCAAATTGACACTTGAGTGACGACGCCGACGACTACGACGTCGTCAAATCGATTTAAGCATAACAACAAAATAGGGGCGCGATAAGGAGTGAACTCAAACGAAACGGAGACTGCAGCAAGTATTGCTGCTATCTCGCTTGTTGTTGCAAAAACACGACGACATCAGCAGCAACAATGACTCCTCGTACCTTCAAAAAGATTTTTCATATTGTATTTAGTATTTTGTTGTTGTTGCCGCGGGACTACTGTACTATTAAACGCTATTTTGCAATCTGCAACACAGAACAGGTTTAAATGCTCTGTAGTTAGTCCTAAATTATTAAGCACAAACGACAAATCTTTAGAAAGTAACATCAGCGGCCGTAGTTTTGTCTTAGTCTTAGGTAAAGTTTTGTAGTCAGGCAATCTCATCGACAGAATTCGAACTTGTGTGTTCCCTTTTGCATTGTGCAAAACGCACTTTAAGCTGTCAATGCCAGACGTTTGAGAGAAGTTA
Organism: Drosophila montana; assembly: GCF_035044405.1. NCBI lineage: Eukaryota > Metazoa > Arthropoda > Insecta > Diptera > Drosophilidae > Drosophila > Drosophila montana. The sequence continues at coordinate 71,632 of NW_026997758.1, forward strand.
TTTGTTACTGCACCGTAGTTTCTTTTTGTCGCATTTTTGAAAATTTTCCGTTACCTGTTAACGAGCTTTAACACTATGAACCATGTGAACTGCAGTATTTGATTTGAGTTGCACTCGTAGTTTTGCAGTTCGTTTGTTCTGCTTCGGCATCATCACGCAGTTGCAGCATCTTAATTATATGCTGAAGCTGAGCTGATGCTGCTCATCAGCAAGTACGCCTGCCCTCCTCCTTTGTCCATAATCAACACAAGCAGCAAAAACTGCAGCTGCTGTTTTTTTCTGCTTCGCATCCTATTCATGTCTGCGGTTCGATTTTCAGTACGTTTTATTTCGCCTTAAGTTATTTTCAAGTCGAACGCAATTCACTGTCCCTTTGCACTTTGGCACTTAACCCAGCGAGTCAGTGCACACTGTACAGAGAAGCAGCTCGATATAGCAGCTAAGTAGATTGTGCAGAGGAGTTGAGAGCGTGTCACACGGACGCACACAACAAAAAGTGTTCGATTTTCTGATATAACTGAAATCGGATAACTATTTTCTTTGTATTCTGCAGTCATAGGAAATAAAATAAATAATTTCTGAAAAAATTTGTGCTTGAAGCAGATATATTTTGCGTGAAAAAAAATACAGTCAATTGTGTTTGAAAGGAATGCATTTCTCAAAACCAGAGTTTGATAAATAAAATGTTATAGTTGAGATAAGATTAAATGTTGCTTCGTCATCAGAGCTACCAAAGACAACATTGCCTACTTAATCATCAATAATAATGAATGTAACTAATTTATGCACTTAATGTGTGCCTACTATTGAAATTCATCAACCAATTGTTTTTTAAATATGCTTTGTGCAAGCAAAACAAGTCGCACAGAACGAATTTAAAATCCAAATAAATTGATAAAAATTTCTTTTCTTGAAATATAAAACAGATAAAAACACATAAAGAAGAGGTAAAGTAAAGGCGCATACAAGTGAGATATGTTATTGTTACAGATTGGTATGCAATGTTGTTATTTTTATTGCTATAGTTCGTGGCCTGTTTATCAGGCATTCTGTTTGCAACTGAATAAATCTTTTTGTGAGAGAGTGAGAGCGGGACCCCAATGCGCGCATTGTGCTGCTTTTTATCTAACTTTCATTAGAACAACAAACGCCACAACAGTAGCTGCAATAACAACTGCAAAGGCCGCCAGCAACTGGCTGCATTCATACTATGTGCGTTCATTGAACTATGCCGGCACATTGTAGCTGTAATAACAACAAACGGGCAAACATACCGCGCATGTGCGAATTCTGTATACCCTGCATTTGAGTTGCTTATTAGTGCCTTTTAATCGCACGCTGACTTTGCATTAACATTGATGCACCGTGAGTCTCAAATCGAAGAGACCTACATAATTGATAGTATGTAATTCGCATTGAATACAAATATAATCAATAAACGTACAACTGGTATGTCGTAGTCGAGGACTACTCTCTAGAGCACTCTTTAGTGATGTAGGTTTTTTTGATATTGATGTGTTTTCTTGCTGTAAAATCTATTAAATGCTCTGGCTCGCGCGTTTATTTTGTGCTGCGCCTCGGCCGCGTCTCTCTTTTTGTTTCTCAATTTTTCTGTCTGTTAGTCTGCTTACAGAATACGCATAAGTTGTTTTGCTGTATACTTTGCGACTGCTATTTGTTCGGAGTAAAAAACATTTAGAGATTTCATTCATAAATGCTGTGAAAAGCAACAGTGCGCTGCTGTGCTGCTACTCGCATTTAATGAGGTTTAGCAAATACACAGCAACCGCGCAATGGGGTTAGGAGACAAAGACTGCGACAAATTAATCGAAGCTCAACATAAAATCATATTTGGAATTTAGGTTTTTAGCTTAAGTAACCTGTTTTTTTTTTGTTTGTTTGTTTTGTTATTGGTGCTTATGCAATTACCAGTAACTCGAGTGGCGAACTCGTTTCCATGCTCAACAAAATGATTGCTGTTGTCGGTGCTGCATTTTTAGGCTAAAAATAAACAACAAAATTGCATATTTACTGCCGCATTGATTTTGTAGCTTTTCATACCCTGTACTCATAAAAAAAAACTTAAAACAGTGACATGAAGTTAAGATTCTAGCACAGAAATGCTTAAGTATCGTTAAATATTACTGCCCTGAAAGTTGTATTATGATTAAAAGGCAACTCCAATCAATATTTGATTTTGTTTGTATATATTTTAAGTAATGAAACTTTATTATATATTTGAAATGTAGTATACGGTATCTTCTAGTCTTGCTCTTGCGAGTGAATGAATTCTTGCTCTTTTTTTTATTTTTTTCTTTACGCTTGCGGTTTTGTCTGTTTCCAGTCTGCGCAGCGGAAGAAACAAATTCAGTTCTCTGTTTTGTCAAACAGCACACACAAGGGAGCAATTTGTTATTTTTGGTTTTTTTTTTTTCAAATTCAAAGCGGATGCGCAACGTATTCTAAAATGACTAACCTAATCATGCAATTTTTATTGCAACTAATTGAAAGTCATACGACTTTCAAGAAAGTTGAGAGTTTGAACAATAGCGAGTTTTCGCACGCTCCAAGCATTTTTCCAGCAGCCCACTTGAACAGAAAGCGCCATCGTACCCACATACATACATAACATACATACATACAAATTTTAACGTCCAGGGGCCCTAGTCCCGTGGTCTGTCGCACATGCTGGACTCGGTTGGTCTGCATTCAACTATGACGGTCTGTTAGACAAACGCAGAGCGGACGGGACAATCTTTTTGACCACTAGCAATGCGGCCGCCGCCGCATGAATTATTTATATGCAGCTTCTCTGATGCAGCTGTACAAACACACATATTAGCATAATAACTTGCATCATAACTTGCATCTGATGGCTTTGCTGGCTTTGTGGATAGCTAACGCAGACATTTGTTGGACGGGTATTTTTCCATTCTTTAAACCGAACTTAACGCAGCATATATTTAAAATTGTTAAGTCTACGGACAAAGTTTAAATTAATTAAGTTACATGACAGACCAGAGGCAAGCTGCAAATACTTTTGTCTTGTATTTTATATCTTAGGTTAAAATTGCAGAGCATGTCGCAGTCGAGGCGAGAGTCTCAAATGTATTTGTCTGGCTTTTGTTAAGGAATATGCCTGTAACCGACGACTACAAGGAGTTCATTTTTTACGCAACTGCAACGATAGCTGAGTTGCAGCATGCGCCACATCAGTTTCAGCAAACGCTTGCACAAATATTTGTTAACGTGACCGTGAACTGGCATAATATGGCACGAGACATTTATGCCGCGACACGTGCCGCCAACATATTTTTAATGTGAATAATTTTTAGCTTCTGATCCCGTTTCAAGTTGGTCTCCTATCCGGATTTGAAATGAACAATTAATAGTGAGGAGACATTTTGTTCGCGCAATATGAGTTAGTTTCCGATCATTGAAAGCTTGTTTCCAAGCAATCGATAAAAATCGATATTAAACCGGGTTCTTTGAGCATATTCTCTTAGGCTTAAGTGTAAGAGTCACCAAATTTGTGAGCTTCTATATACTATATACAGATCAAGTATATATTTTTCCTAAAGTTGAGCACTCGAGCGCGTAGTGTGAGCTGCATCTGGTTTGGTAGAATAAGGTTTAGTCTATCCCCTAGTCGGGCCCTTCCGAATAGAGCAGTATTTTTTGTTTGTTTATTATGTTATTATTTTTTACTTGAAATAATCCGATGATAACTTGATTAAATTCATTCAATTTGTATTCAATATCTGTACGAATACCCTATAATAAAATATTCATGGATTGTTCGCGCAATCAAATTTTTATGTTGTAAATGAGTGTTTCATATGTGTAGATATATTTTACAGAGTAACCAACAGCTGCATAGTTTCAACTTATAGAATTTTCAACTGGATTTTTATTATATTGTTTTAGCTCATGTTGAATTTAATATTGCTTATTTTAACCATATGTTAATTTCTACTTGTTGTTTTCGTCGCTGAGTTGCTGTTGTATTTATTACTAAGTCGATTGGTATGCAAAAAATATTTGCTGTGGTCGGGTATAAACACTCTTATTGCTTATCCGCTTATTGCTTGTGTTGGGCTGTGTGTAGGCGTGTCTGTTTTTTCCCAGCCGTCGACTCGACTCGACTCGGCTCAGCTTATACTATATAGTAGCGGTAGTTCGCAGCTGGCAAAGTGTCGTTGAGAATGTCAAAGCTACGTGCTTAGCTATGTGTCATGTTCTTAATGGAGTCTGAGATGGTTCGGGCAGGGTAAGGGTAGAGTGGAACTGAGTAGTCGATTCTGACTGCATAGCATTTCAGCCTGCTGTTTAGTTTCTTTATATAATTTATTATAGAATTAACCTTCAACTTTCAAATGTCGTAGCTGCAGTTGCTTTGTGATGTTGTCAGTATTTTTAACGAGCTGGCAGGCCAAAAACGTGCATTTAATAGACCTTGACTGTTTTTTATTTAAGTTTTATAGTAACCGCGAGCTAAAAGAAAAACTCGATGAGGTTGTTAAGTTCATTGACACAGTTTTCATGTTTCATGTTTGTTTGGTTTGGCTACGATACTGTAGTCGGCTTTGCCTTTTATTAAGAGGGACTGCTGATCAGCATTAGTGGCCAGGTGAACAAAGCCAAGTATGGATTGCAAAAACATTAGAGGCATAGTGTGTGTATGAATGGTAGAACCGCATCGTCTCTATCAAGGGTTGTTGTAGCTCTTTTTCACTCACTTGCAACGTTTATGATTACTGTTTTTTTAATTTCGATAAAAAGGTCTAAATGCGTTATCATAGATAACTCGACATTTCTTTTGAGTTAGATGCATATGAAACTTCGCAAAATTAAAGTTAAATATTTAATGATAAAGTTGTTGTCAGGGCCATATGCTAACATTATCCAATTAAACTTGGTTTTTATTTGCGTTTCTTTTCCAGCTTGGCAGGGTAGTTAGAAAAATTACTTAAGACGTCTATTCACATTTAACACACTGTCTGTGTTTATTATACTGGCTGTGACTGCACCATAAAAATCTGTTTAAGTCAATCACTCAGTCAGTCAGTCATACAGTCATTTGGTTTGTCTGTCATATTTCTGCTCCAGTGACCCCAGTTCCAAGACTAGTAATTCAAAACTAGATTTCGAAATGATTATATTTGTGTTTTGTTGTAACCATAAAAAGAAAATGCCGCCACCAGGCAATCGATGTGTCGATGCTTGTAATCAAATTGTTTATGTAAAAAAAATAAGACTATTTTGAGGTTATTAATTGAATTTAAAACCTAATCCATTCATTGGTCTAGAAAGTTATATCAACATGTTAAGTTCTAGAAAAGAGTTAACTTCAAAATGTGATGATTTGGTGTGCCATGATTTAGTGTGTGATTTAATAAGTTAGAGTTCTTAGAGTTTTATCACTTAAAGAAATTGAAGTATGCATTGTAGTTTATATCCACATAAAAATATCACACAACTTTTATAGAAAAGCCTAGGAATCTTGAATTTTTGGGAGTTGGGCAAATTGCAGTTTCATGTCAACTGCGGCAATCACGAGCCATGTCTCAAATTTTATGAGCATTTACGGCCAAAAAAAGGAACGTTGAAAGTAAAAATGTTGTCTATGTATGTGCCACCGTACTTATATTATGCCCAAAGCATAAAAATGCAGCAGCTTTGGAGTACATTCACTTCTTTAGATTAAGACTTATATTTAACGCATCCTTTAAAAAATGTTTATAAAATTAAACTTGTGTCATTGGTGTACAAAGAGTGAAAGGAACACTAATACATTATTTTATTTTTGAGTATTTAGGTGTCAAGAATGTTTTACCCTTAGTTGCTCATAAAAACACAAAACAGCATTTGATAGAGATGGTAAACCAAGAAATGTATTAGGTTTAGTGGGGTTTGCTGGAAACACAATCATACTAAAAGGTGTTAGCCGCAAATGCTGGCAGCAAAAACATACACAATCTCAACATCTTTTCTTGCTTGCTTTCCCTGTAGGCAATTTAATTTTTTTTGTTTTTGCGACACAGACGCTCATTTATGTATTAAGTGTACTCTGTCGGTAATTCAGGATTTGAATTTTTAAGAATTGAAAGAATATATATCTGAAACCCATATGCCCGCTAACATATAGTATTTGTTTGCGGTTATAGAGCATATACTAACTACTGGCTTTGCGTTTTTACTTAACATTTTATAGTTTCAAGCAAGTCGAATACAACTTAAAGAGAGCTTGAATTCTGCAAAAACAGTGTAAAACACGTATCAAATGATTTTGAACGCGAAACGAAATTTTTTGTACCCCATTTATGTCAAGGAGGCATGGATTTTCCGCTTGAAACATATAATTATTATAATAATTATAAGAAAAATTATAATAATAATAACAATAACGATGGTAGAAATTATAATAAATATTGCCGGAATAATATAATCTTTTTGATAGCTATAGACTGGGGTGTTTTATCTCGGTATTTGGTTGTTGTTTGTTGCATTGGAAAAATTAAAGTAACTAAAATAGCAAAAAGTAATCCAAATGTCAGGCAGTGACCTCTTTCAATATTCATTGCATTTTACATTTGGCTGCTGTCGCCAAGTTTTTTTTGCAGGCGAGGCTGTGGTTATTTCTGCGACGTGTTCACGCATAAAAATTTGCACTTTCCCATTTTCCTTTGTGTGTAACATGGGCGCCATAAAAGCAGGGAGTTGTAAAATAAATATTCATGTGGTTGACACGATCACCTTTTCCGGTGTGAGCCAACTGAGGTACAAATTGTTATCTGCCAAAAAATGTTTAAGATAATACATTTTGAAATTTAAGATTGACAATTTATATACGGTTTTTGCAACGACTGCTTTTCTACTTTTCGGTTTCAGTTAATGCTGCCACTTTTATTGAATATTTTAAGCAACCCTAGCGGCGGCAACAATGGCACACATAGAAATACCACTAAAACAAGGCCACCCCAAGAAGACGCTGCTTTTGCTGGTCACTTGGTGACTAGCTGCTGGCTACTAATGTTTTCCTTGCTAATGGCCATGTTGCTGTTGTGGTCGCCTGCGTTGTTGGTTGGTGGTGGAAAATAAACTGGGTTTTAATTTTCTAATTACACACGGCAAACAAATGAAAATTTATTGTGGCCACCGCTGTAGCTAAAAATGTTTGTGTTTCTGCCTACCAACTGCCTCCTCCTCTGAGGGAGGGTGTGGCACCTAACCCTCCCTCAACATTGGCATTTATGCAAACAGACAGTAGACTTTGCTAAGTATATGTGTGTGTGTGTGCCCCACCTTAGTACCCATTTAGTGAAATACCCTTTTTGACTATGTGCCCGTTCGGGTGGGCGCTTCGGGGTTGCCTCCGGCACAGCAACGGCAACGGCAATAACAAAGCGAAAAACATGCAACAGTCTCCATAACCGTCAGTTTAGTTTAAAGCAGTGAGGCGCAAGGGTAGACCCTGGCACGCACAAAGCACACCCCCACACACTCACACACCTCTAGTGAGTCACAACAAAATTTATTAAAAACGGCGCTTCACTTGTGGCAGCTGCGTTTGCTGTAAGCTCCGCTGCGGCAAGATTTTGGCGAAGGGGAAATGAATACACTTTTTCCATATACCATATATATAAAAACCCAAAATATAGAAGTAAAATGTAACATTTCAGTAAATAAAAATAAAAGTAAGTACATAACAATTTCTCTCTTTAGCGAACGGTTAGATGCCAACAAATATATTTTAATTGTATTCATATATTTTTAATCAGAATTAACAACAAGCTCGACTTCTAAGTATAGGATATGTTCTAGTCGCGCCCCCCTAGATCTAATAATTCCTATTTGCTCAAGTAAGTGTATGACAGCGTATGCAAATTCGTATTTCCCTTTGAGCGTGTTACTAGTGTTTATACGAGTCCTCTGTGTGTACTAGTGACCCTGCTGTCTGACTCACCATTCGATTCTAGTGACTGACTCATGTGTAGCCTCTGTTGCCGCTCTGTGCGCTTTCTGCATGTTTAGCTTGGTTTTTTCACGGTTAAGTTACAACATATGACATTTCTCTGATGTGTCTATTCGGTATGTGTCCTAGGGGGTGACCGCATGGTTGCTCTGGTGTCCTTGGATATTTATTTTTGAAAATGTTCATGGACGCAATAATGAAATTATATGTGCCACAGAGCATATTTTAATTTTTTCTACTTTGGAGCGTCAATTTAGTAGTTCAGTAGTCAATATTTTCTTTATAGATACGTATACCTTGTGAATTATAATGACAAGAACCTTACGCTATCGTTTATAACATTGAAACAGCCAAGTCCTCGCCTTAAAAGTAGAAAATCCATTTAATTGTTTTCTACCACATATATTGAAGACTGTAGCAATATGATTTAAAACAAAAATGAAGCAACGTTCTCGGGATATATGAGACCTTTAAATGGCCACCAAATTGTAACTCACTGGCTTTTTGATGTTTTATCTACTTGCGTGTGTGTGTGTGTTTCACCAACCGTTTTCCGCATGAAGCGCGTCTGCTCGTCACTTTTGTTGATGCTTCAACACTTTGGCGGCACTTGAAGGAACGTCAAAGTGCAACTCATTATAGTTGAGAGTCGGGGGGGCCGAGGCTGTTAGACATGATTAAGTGCAATGAAATGAGTAAATGGTGCTGCTAAACATCAAGGAAGATAGAAGCTACAAAAAAGTGTCAACAGCCCTCGAAAGTGCCATTGTGTTTGCCTCTACTTATATCCTTGCAGATGCCAAACACGTCCTCATCTCCTGAGTATATATGGGCTTCTTTCCTTGGCTGTGCGGGTGAGTGTTTATGTTTGAGTGCTACAAAAGTACTCAATTAAAAACATCAAATGTGCTTTGCTCATTATAACTTGAGAGTGTTGCCTTCAGGAGCAGATTAAGCATAAAATTCATTAAATATGAAGGAACGTTTCTCAAAGGTTATATGACACAATTGCTACTTAAGAGATAGTCAGTTTTTTTAGTTTCTGAAAATAAATTAAAAAACTTGCAAATATTTACGCCAATGGCTGAAATTGCAGTTAATTTCGTCTTACCCGCAGCATAAGCAGCTGAAATAGGATAAAATGTATAAAACAATTCAATGAAAGATATGTTTGCTATACATGCGATAAACGTGTAACAAAACTAAAAAAAAAAAAAATTCAGAAGTAAGCCGGCTAAGTAGATTGACTATTCTATGTACAAAACTTTGACTGAATGTTAAATGACATTAGCTTCACGGGCATTGGCTCCAGATACTAGTTTAATTAATTTGAAAAAAAAAATACCAATATCAAGATGGTTAACTGTTTACGACAAGATCACATTCAAAAGGCAACAGAAGATCGCGAATACGAACGACTTATATTGAGCAGTCCTAGGCTAGATTGCGTTGACTCTGCTCATTCATGTCACAGCCTTGACTTTATATTACAAGCAGAATAACCACAGAAAGAACATGATAGAAACAAGAGTTTAATGCCCCCTGTTCTAGGAGGGTGTGACTATCTTTACTATCAACAGTCTCCCATCAAAGTCATGAAAAGCAATAGCAAACGGTGGCCATGCTTGAAAATAGCAAGAAAACATTCAGGCGGGTGCGACAACAGCGCATAATATTGGAAATGTAAAGGGCATGACAGAATAGTAGAAGGAGCAGCACACATACAGAAACTTGACTGTCTTGTGCTCTAAAGAAAAGTAGAATTGGCAAATTGTTGTAATCATGTAGTTATGAAATATCAGTCAGGTTTAGAAACAGTATGTAATGGTAAAATAAACGGAAATACAATTTTAAATCATAGTATTATTATAGGTTAAATGTTTTAAGCGACACTCTGTTCCGTTCTGAAAATCGGTCTAAATGATTTAAAACGAACATTTACGCGAATAGTGCAGTTGACGCAAATTTGAATGCAGTTTTATTTAGGCAACTGTATTTGCCTTGGTTTAACCTCGCTTTAGAGTTATAAACACGACTGCATTGCATTTCTAAAGAATATCGCGGACAATTAAATTTTAATTTGTATAGCATTAGTCGACATCAGACAGTAGCAGCAGCAAACAATAACAAAAAAAGCTGAATGAATTAAAGCATTTTTTTATTTTGAGCAATGCCGCAAAGCCTGCGGCTATGCAACAAAAAATGGTGTACATGCACACTTACCATGCCCACATAGAACCAGGGTTAGAACTAATGCAGTCGTGCATGGCTTTAAAAAGTATATATGTATATCCAGTTCTCTGCGTCCTGGACACGAAAACAATTTGCAAATTGCTGGCCAAAAATGGTGCCACCTTCGCCTTACCACGTCAATTCAACAGCAATTACAAAAGCCGAAGCAATAACAACAACACACACGTTGCATAAAAACAATGGGCAAAACTTTAACGGGTGGTCGGTCGCCTTGATCGTTATCAGGTTCTGTTCCTGGCCAGCACTGCGGCAGGGGAGTGACTCTTTAGCGACTTCTGTGGCTGAGTTTTGAGAGTGTTGAGGTCGAATAAACAAGCACAATACATAGCCGGCGGATGGGTAGCAGGAGCCTGTTTCAAGCATATGCACAACAATCGACCAGGACGACACCTGTCCGTTGTCGCCGACGCCGTCGGTCGCCGTGTGTGTGGAAAACAAAAACAAAATGAGCGCGAAAAGTTTACTGCTTTTCCATAAACTAGTTGGCAGTAGGGTCCAGTCCAAATCCCGACACGGACATTCACTAGTTTCCTTTTTATGTTGGCGCCGCCTGCCTCGGCCGTTGGCCCTTTCTGGCTGGCTCTTATTATTACTATTACTATTCTTATTTTGTGGGCTGTTTTTTTTTTTAGTTGCTTCGAGGGGTGGCTAGGCACAGGAAGCGTGCGTCGCCATGTAGGCGCGCCAAGCAGACGCCTAAAACTATGCTTTGGCGTTTAGTGGCCATAACGGCAAGCCAAAAAAAAAATACACCAGAGAGTGGTATGGTGTTTTGGGTCTACCGTTGCATGTTCTCACAGGCGTTTTACCCAAAGTAAACAAAACAAGCGATATTTTTCCTTTCGTTAATACAAGAAATTGCATGCGACCAAAATTTACAGCTGACGGAGCGCGTGTATGAGAGTTTATGTTTGCCAACTGTGGCACTTTTTGAAAAAAATAAATAAAAAAAATTACTGTCGCTAAAGTTTATTATAGTGAATAAGCTGCTTAAGATTAGTCAGAAAATCACAAAAACCCATGTTCCTTGCCACTTCTTGAGTTAGTGTTTCTTTAAGATTTAAATGTCTTCCGAACATGTTTGTCTATGAAGTTGCAGTTTTGATAGCTTGAACGTTTTAGATACCCAACACCGATTATTAAACATTTTTGAGAGATATGGTATGCAAGGTATATACTTTGCTAATGCCTAGTTCTGATTGCTCTTGGAATCAAAAACACCTGCTTTCAGTCATTTGGTTATTTGTGTTAATTGACTGTGGGCTAGAAACCTCACAGCGGATACTCTTATGGTTTATATATGTATGTGTACATTGCACATCGTACTGTGTCCCAAATTTATTAAAGCCATACTTTTAATTTATTCTAATGGTTTTTGTTGTGCTGCTAGTTGCCATTCTCCAATGGACACCATTTGCCATTCGCCGGCTGCCAACGGTTACGCAAGTGAAGCCGGTTTCCATTTTTAACATTTGGTATTGGCTTCAGTACTCCTCACATATAGAAACAGGCAGCAAATATTTGATTAGCGTTGCAGCTCACGAAGGTTGTTATGAACATGTCCACGAATTGCTTTTATCCAATTCAGCCGGGTTTTGTCATTTTGAAAATCCGTTGGCTTTAGATAATGTCAAGTTTAGTTGAACTTATTACATTAAAATGGTTATCGTCATCCACTTATATTTTAAAAATTGTTATCTCTTTATTATTGTCTGAAAATTTCTCACGATTGTGTGCAAAGTTTCCAAATGGTAAACAAATAAATACTAAAAATACGCGCAAACACATCACACTTTAAACTGTATTGCATATATGTGGCTGAAACTGTTCAACGCTGGCCGAGTCTAACTGGTTTAAATTTCAGTTTCAGTTGCTCAGTTCGCTCAGCAATTTAGCATTGCTGATCTATCACACATATTTGTTATTGTATAAGCGCATTTTTATAAACATCGTCATGCATAAATCACTCGCAATTTAATTTAATTTCACACAGACAGCCGCAGATACTCGGTTATATATATATGTAGTAAGAAACATCTATTGAAACTGGCTCATTCATTCAACCCTAGGCTGAAGCAAATTTTAATAGTTGCCGGCTTTTGGCGCGCTTCAACAAAACAAGTTTTTTGTTTATAAACAATTTTTAATACCCTGCACTCATAAAATAACTGAAACGGTATATAAATAGTCTTGTCGGCATTAACCTGTAAAAAAAAAACTTGTCAAACTGGTCAGATAGCATAAGTGCTAAGATAGCACGTGTCGAATACTAAAAGCCAACGTAAATAATGTGAACATTTTAAAATTGCAAAAAAAAAAGCATGACTACAGTTTAAATAATACGATACATATATCGAAAGTATTTTATATTACTAAAGGGTGTCTTTAAGCCTATACCTGTTACAGTACAGTATTCTAACTTGTTTTGCTGTTGCTCTGTCGTCTTTTTTGTTTTGTGCTTTTTGCATTTTTTATTTGTTGTCCCTCTACTTTTAAGCAAACCGCGTCGGATGCGACGCACAACAAATGACATAATTTGATATTCAAATTCCAAGACAAACAAATTTTAATTTGAAAAGAAAACGAAATTGAATTTCAATTTCAACTACCTGCCTTGAGTTGACTGAATGACTGTCAAATTGACAAGTTGACGGACTGGAAGACTGCCTTGCCACAGAAATATGCTAATTTTGATACAAATGCGAAGGCATTTGGTTATTATCAAAAATGAAGAATATTTGCCCCTTCGCTGTTTTTGTGTTTTTGTTTTCAAATCTTATATATGTATATGTTCGCATAATTTTGTTAAACATTCCGAGCTTGTATTGGTGGAAGCATTAGCATGAATAGCTTCAACTGTTAAACAAAGTGTCTATACATATGAATTTGCTCCTATTTAGATATGATGTCATCATCATCTTTCTGTGGCCAGCGAACATTCCACAGATTAAGAGTCATATTGGTATGCGTTGAAATCTATTGCACATATTCGAGTACATTCAAAACGTAAGCTTATCATTTTCGAGATGTTGAGAATAAAAAGTAAACGCTTATCTAATGATGCAAGTCAGTTACGAATATAATGATCAGACTAACATACCAATGACAGCTGACAGCGTGCTGTTGTTTGTTTAGCTGAAGTGGGCAATACTTGAGTAAAAAACATCGACGAAACGGCTTACTAATTAAATTTGCATACTGACTGAGAACATATATGTACTTACATATATACTTAAACTTTTGCGTGAGAACGTGACTGCAGTAAATGGTTGACTCACTGAATAGCCCCTATCAATTGTATTTTAAGTTCGCACAGCAATTGTTGCCCAGAGTAGATGCACTTCTCAAAACAGCTGATGGAAATGGTAATGTTGGTGATTCAATGGCTGTCTGAGAAGTCGCTAGAAGGCATGAGTAAGGCACGAGTTCACGGAAAATCTTTATATTTTACACAGTAAAGTATATACATATATAAACTGTATATATGTACATGGTCAATGCTCTAGTATTTGTGAATGAAATTCAAACTAATTGGATAACTGACTCATTCAAGTAGTTGTTTATACATCGATGTTTACTTTCTTCTGTGGCCATGTGGTATAAGTATTTATTGGTTGCAGATGTGTCAAGTACACAGTTTGTACATGTAATTTAAAACGCATAGTACCTGATCATTTATGGATCAAAAAAGAAGCTTATATCAGAAAATGGATGACTTAAAGCTTTACATAATATCATTGCTTCTTATAACCTTAGTTCAGTGAATTTGCGTTGAGGTCAATGTAGTTAGGTATATGTATTTTGAGGTATATGTATTTGAATCTATGATAATAACATAACTTAACTCACCCAATTCCTTAACATTTACAAATGCATTGAATAGCAAATATATTTGTATGGTAAATATCTGTAAATATAGTAAATGTAAATATTATTGAATGCTGTCATCTCTGGACCCTTTTAATGTATATGCCAAATTTGCCGTAATTTAAAAATGAGTATTTCAATGGTGAATCTTGGGTGTCGCGTGCCACCCCATAAAAATATTTGTATAAACTATACAGCTAATTAAGGCAGCAATTTGTCTTATTATTTTTTTTTTCTGCAGCAAAGCAAACAGAATAATACAAAAATCGAAAAAAAGCAAGTCAACCATCGTTTTGTTTGCTTAACCTTGAAGCCTGCTAATGGCCAGCTATAGATAAAAAAGCTTGGATATAGTCGTATAGATATGTTTGTATGTATATAAGCAGCCACACACTGCATCATATTCACAGACGCATAAACTTTTCTAGCGTGGCTAGCTTTTGAACTCAAGTGGTTGATTGTTAAATCGGACAGAGAAAGATGATAGGCCCAGAATTCGCATAGTAAATTATTTGCGCACTGATGGAAAAAAAAGAACATAAATATATACACACACTGACTAACGCAAAGTGTATAAACATACAGAAAATGTGCAAATTTATTTAGCCTTGATAATTCCAAAATTAAAATGTTCCTCTGACGCGAGAATAGAAAACATTTTTATGTCTTATGTGTGGCACTAGCAACATGGTAAATGATTTAAAAATGTTGAAAGATAGTTTAATGCGTGCTATAAGTATGATGGTTTGGATACGAAGGTTTTTTAAGATTATTTCTTAAGCTGTAAAAAATTACCTTCATTTCGATTAACAATTTTACTTAAGAGGCATGTCCGTTTACTCTCTCTTCAGAATGCATCAAAGCTTCAGTAGCTTATAAGTTTGTCTTAAGGGCAGCTTAGGCAACATCATAATTTATACTGATTAATTTGCATCCATCAGAGAAGGAAGAAGATAGTTTGAGAATGAATGACTTGAGTTTATTGTCTCGACATACTTTCGGTTGTCTGATCTCAAATGATGTCATTGCAAATTGAATTTACCCAGTTCAAACGGAATTTGTTCAACTGTATCCCATTGCCCAGGGATTTGCTTTTGCTACACTCTGCACTTTGCGTTTTTACTACCCAATTTTTTTATGGTCTGTGCATAGTTGTGTCTCGGATGGGTACAGTACAGCTCTCAAAGGTTTTGGTATTGCTCAGGACTGCCAACTGGCTGTGCGACATTGTGACTCCGGCAAACTCATAAAAAGGTAATAAAATTTTTGTTTACCTTGGTAATAGGAAGTGAAAAGCACACATTTGAATATATTGTATGAAACATATTCCAGTTTTACTTCGTTCTTGTTGTCGCAGCCTTGAGTGGCTCGGCAAGTTTATTTGCCAAACGAGTCAAAAGGACGAGGCCAAAAGGCGGCATTATAACAAAAAACAGCAGGATAATCGCAGTCACAGTCGGAACTTCAACTTGCGGTGGTGGGAGTCACAGGAAATTGATTTCTTTTCGTGGTTTACCTTCCTCTTTAGCTTGTTGTCACACAGAATTTATTGATGATTGGTTTGCTCCCTGTGCATATTTATCTCAATGCAGATTTTATGCTTCAACAGCAAGAAGAAGACATGGTTTAGTAATTGCAGCTCCACGCATATAAAAAGCGGGATCCTGTTTATTCCATAATATATTGCATAATAAACTTCTGACGAGCTCATTTAGTTGAGATTACCCATACCCTTATTATTTGAAAAATCAATTTAAGAAAAATTTGTAATTTTTAAAAACGTAGACACATGAATTTGAAATTCTTATGTGGGTTAAAAATTAAAAACTAATTCCACATGTATATTTTTTAGTCAACTTAAACGAAGATTTAATGCGTTTGGCTGTAGTTCTTTCTTTTATACAACGTTTATAAATTGCTTTTTCCACCGATATTAGAATCAAAAGTTTAGCTTGTCCTTCTCGGTACATATTTAAATATTTAGTTAACCGATAAAAAATGCGGAATATTGTTGCTTAGCTCTTCTTCATGTAATATTTTTCAAAGTTGACATTTTGTTGACACAGCAATCTTAGTTCGAGACGCTTAGACTGCGATTAATTGCTCTATTATATAATTTTGAATTTATAATGTTCTAGCAACTCAGTTTATATCCTTTGCATGCAATAAGCGAGTCATTAAAATGTTGTTGTAATTTCAGGTAAGCTTGCTGCATGCACTTGTGTGTGTGTGGTTTCCATACTCAGCACCGCCTGCTTAAATATGCATTTGTTATTGAATTTTAGTAGCAGGTGTCAGCACGTCCCTGTCAGTTATATGGCCTCGCATATCGCATATGTGCCATTAAAAATTTCTGAACCATACTTCAGCGCGCTCAGCCGTAACTAACACTCCAGCGGATGGCGCGCACATGAACTTTCACCTTTTACTTTCAGATGATTTTTAGTAAGGAAACGACTTTTTGAACCTGGGAACTGGTGCTCGCCTAGTGCTAATATGTGTCTAATACAGCGTATTAATTTATTTAAATTCCACCCACACACACACACACATGCACATGTGCCAGCATCCGTGGGTCGATGAATAGACCCTAGCATACAGAACCAGCTAAAGCCATTACAACGTTCAATGACACGGCAAAGTGCGCGCCATGGAAACTTTTTCCAACTCGTCTGACAACCTCTCCACATGTGGCTGGTTCTCTGGGCTCTCTGGGTTCTGGCTCTTCCGTTCACTTTTCACTGCTTTGCTATCTATGCCCCGATGATTACAGCAACCATCAGCGTAAGGTTGGTCCTGTTTGATACTGCACATCAGACACTACAGGGAGCAGCCAGGCAGGCAGGCAGGAAAGAGCAAGAGCAGCAGCATCGGCATCTCTTCATACCGTTCTAATAGCTTCTAATGCATGTAATGTCAACTCACGTCAGTTTCCGCTGCGCTTCCTTGGGGCTCTGGAGTTTTCCTATCTTCAATACCTTTTTCACCTTTTACAGTGCAGCACATTTTAAGTGCCTGAAAAGTGTGTGATTCTATCTTAAAATATTGATTGTCTATTATGTTAGCCGCAAAAAGGTAAAGTTCAAATTACAGCATACAATGTGCGAAAATTTGAGTAAATGGATGAGCGCTGGCGTACTTAAGTTTTATTTAAATTTCGGTTCAATGGCCTTTTGTTTTCATTTTAGTTGCACTATGCGCTTTGCAGTTTTTCCTTACAGTCCTTCGCAATATATCCGTTTTTTCATTCTAATAATTTATTCTTACGCCCAGTCGTCATAAAAGTATGTGTGCCCTCCACTGGAACCATGATTTTTTTTGTATTTTTGTATTTTTTTTTTAAATTTCTAGTTGTTGCTCTTTTTTGGGGCACTCTTAAGGTACTCTTTTTTTGTTATTAAAGTTAAAATGTGTATATAGCTTTGCTATCCGATGTGCAGCCTGTTGCTGAACTTAGGCAGAGTTAAAGTTAACTCTGCTGATGAACTTAGGCAGAGCTAAAGTAAACTTTGCCGATGTTTGTTTTGTAGAAATGCAAATTGTTGACAATTTGGCAACTTAATTGCATTTAAATGAGCAAATTATTCGAATGTATGTCAGTGACTACTAAATGGTTACCAATCTATTTAATTTTAGCGAAAAGTAAAGGCTTCTCCAGGCTTAATTAATTTAAAGGACACTGTATTTTTGCTTGTAGACAAATAAAGTAATCCCAAATGTTTAAGATGTACTTAGATAGGTGGCTGGCAGCGTGTTAAAAAGCTGCTTAGAACTCTGAACAGGGACCGGCAGTCGCGCATTTTAAACCGGAGTACCTTATTTATTTTTTTGCGCTGGTGATGTGAAAATAGTTATGCCATATAATAATGCCTTTTTATCGTTACTGGACGCACCATCGTGGCTACAAATTCGGCATTATTTTGATTTCTGTTTTTGGCTACCCTCGTTTGTTGCTGTTAACATTTTTAAAGAATCATTGCTTTGCTGAATGTCAATAGACATAGGTAAAAATTGACCAGATTTGCACGGGGTTTGGCTCTTTGTTCATGTTTTGGCCTCTAGATCAATTTGGCATCTAAATCTGGGAACATCATTTTTAGTCAAAATTCATGTCAAAATGGTACCCACAAATATCCCATATAGACATAGGTCAACTGGGAACATAACTTTTAGTCAAAATTCATGTCAAAATGGTTCCCACAAATATCCCATATAGACATAGGTCAACTTTCCCACCCCCATAACTCGGTCAAAACTCAACCGATTTTCATAAGGTTTGGTTTTATGTTAATGGTTTAACCTCTAGATAAATTCTGCATCTAAATCTGGGAACATAATTTTTAGTCAAAATTCATGTCAAAATGGTACCCACAAATATCCTATATAGACATAGGTCAACTTTCCCACCCCCATAACTCGGTCAAAACTCAACCGATTTTCATAAGGTTTGGTTTTATGTTAATGGTTTGACCTCTAGATCAATTTGGCATCTAAATCTGGGAACATAATTTTTAGTCAAAATTCATGTCAAAATGGTACCCACAAATATCCTATATAGACATAGGTCAACTTTCCCACCCCCATAACTCGGTCAAAACTCGAACCGAAACCGATTTTCATAAGGTTTGGTTTTATGTTAATGGTTTGACCTCTAGATAAATTCTGCATCTAAATCTGGGAACATAACTTTTAGTCAAAATTCATGTCAAAATGGTACCCACAAATATCCCATATAGACATAGGTCAACTTTCCTACCCCCATAACTCGGTCAAAACTCAACCGATTTTTATAAGGTTTGGTTTTATGTTAATGGTTTGACCTCTAGATAAATTCTGCATCTAAATCTGGGAACATAATTTTTAGTCAAAATTCATGTCAAAATGGTACCCATAATTATCCTATATAGAAATAGGTCAACTTTCCCACCCCCATAACTCGGTCAAAACTCAACCGATTTCCAACAGGTTTGGTTTTATTTTCATGGTTTGACCTCTAGATCAATTCTGCATCTAAATCTGGGAACATAACTTTTAGTCAAAATTCATGTCAAAATGGTACCCATAATTATCTTATATAGACATAGGTCAACTTTCCCACCCCCATAACTCGGTCAAAACTCAACCGATTTCCAACAGGTTTGGTTTTCTTTTCATGGTTTGACCTCTAGATCAATTCGGCATCTAATATCTGGGAACATAATTTTTAGTCAAAATTCATGTCAAAATGGTACCCACAAATATCCTATATAGACATAGGTCAACTTTCCCACCCCCATAACTCGGTCAAAACTCAACCGATTTTCATAAGGTTTGGTTTTATGTTAATGGTTTGACCTCTAGATAAATTCTGCATCTAAATCTGGGAACATAATTTTTAGTCAAAATTCATGTCAAAATGGTACCCACAAATATCCTATATAGACATAGGTCAACTTTCCCACCCCCATAACTCGGTCAAAACTCAACCGATTTTCATAAGGTTTGGTTTTATGTTAATGGTTTGACCTCTAGATAAATTCTGCATCTAAATCTGGGAACATAACTTTTAGTCAAAATTCATGTCAAAATGGTACCCACAAATATCCTATATAGACATAGGTCAACTTTCCCACCCCCATAACTCGGTCAAAACTCAACCGATTTTCATAAGGTTTGGTTTTATGTTAATGGTTTAACCTCTAGATAAATTCTGCATCTAAATCTGGGAACATAATTTTTAGTCAAAATTCATGTCAAAATGGTACCCACAAATATCCTATATAGACATAGGTCAACTTTCCCACCCCCATAACTCGGTCAAAACTCAACCGATTTTCATAAGGTTTGGTTTTATGTTAATGGTTTGACCTCTAGATAAATTCTGCATCTAAATCTGGGAACATAATTTTTAGTCAAAATTCATGTCAAAATGGTACCCACAAATATCCTATATAGACATAGGTCAACTTTCCCACCCCCATAACTCGGTCAAAACTCAACCGATTTTCATAAGGTTTGGTTTTATGTTAATGGTTTGACCTCTAGATAAATTCTGCATCTAAATCTGGGAACATAATTTTTAGTCAAAATTCATGTCAAAATGGTACCCACAAATATCCTATATAGACATAGGTCAACTTTCCCACCCCCATAACTCGGTAAAACTCAACCGATTTCATAAGGTGTGGTTTTATGTTAATGGTTTGACCTCTAGATAAATTCTGCATCTAAATCTGGGAACATAATTTTAGTCAAAATTCATGTCAAAATGGTACCCACAAATACTATATAGACATAGGTCAATTTTCCCCCCCATAACTCGGTCAAAACTCAACCGATTTTCATAAGGTTTGGTTTTATGTTAATGGTTTGACCTCTAGATAAATTCTGCATCTAAATCTGGGAACATAATTTTTAGTCAAAATTCATGTCAAAATGGTACCCACAAATATCCTATATAGACATAGGTCAACTTTCCCACCCCCATAACTCGGTCAAAACTCAACCGATTTTCATAAGGTTTGGTTTTATGTTAATGGTTTGACCTCTAGATAAATTCTGCATCTAAATCTGGGAACATAATTTTTAGTCAAAATTCATGTCAAAATGGTACCCACAAATATCCTATATAGACATAGGTCAACTTTCCCACCCCCATAACTCGGTCAAAACTCAACCGATTTTCATAAGGTTTGGTTTTATGTTAATGGTTTGACCTCTAGATAAATTCTGCATCTAAATCTGGGAACATAACTTTTAGTCAAAATTCATGTCAAAATGGTACCCACAAATATCCTATATAGACATAGGTCAACTTTCCCACCCCCATAACTCGGTCAAAACTCAACCCGATTTCCAACGAGGTTTGGTTTTATGTTAATGGTTTGACCTCTAGATAAATTCTGCATCTAAATCTGGGAACATAATTTTTAGTCAAAATTCATGTCAAAATGGTACCCACAAATATCCTATATATACATAGGTCAACTTTCCCACCCCCATAACTCGGTCAAAACTCAACCGATTTTCATAAGGTTTGGTTTTATGTTAATGGTTTGACCTCTAGATAAATTCTGCATCTAAATCTGGGAACATAACTTTTAGTCAAAATTCATGTCAAAATGGTACCCACAAATATCCTATATAGACATAGGTCAACTTTCCCACCCCCATAACTCGGTCAAAACTCAACCGATTTTCATAAGGTTTGGTTTATGTTAATGGTTTGACCTCTAGATAAATTCGGCATCTAAATCTGACACAATTTTTAGTCAAAATTCATGTAAAATGGTACCCAAAATCCTATATAGACATAGGTCAACTTCCCACCCCCATACTCGGTCAACCAACCGGAGGGATGTTAATGGTTTGACCTCTAGATAGATTCTGCATCTAAATCTGGGAACATAATTTTAGTCAAAATTCATGTCAAAATGGTACCCACAAATATCCTATATAACATAGGTCAACTTTCCCACCCCCATAACTCGGTCAAAACTCAACCGATTTTCATAAGGTTTGGTTTTATGTTAATGGTTTGACCTCTAGATAAATTCTGCATCTAAATCTGGGAACATAACTTTTAGTCAAAATTCATGTCAAAATGGTACCCATAATTATCCTATATAGACATAGGTCAACTTTCCCACCCCCATAACTCGGTCAAAACTCAACCGATTTTCATAAGGTTTGGTTTTATGTTAATGGTTTGACCTCTAGATCAATTCTGCATCTAAATCTGGGAACATAATTTTTAGTCAAAATTCATGTCAAAATGGTACCCACAAATATCCTATATAGACATAGGTCAACTTTCCCACCCCCATAACTCGGTCAAAACTCAACCGATTTTCATAAGGTTTGGTTTTATGTTAATGGTTTGACCTCTAGATCTATTTGGCATCTAAATCTGGGAACATAATTTTTAGTCAAAATTCATGTCAAAATGGTACCCACAAATATCCTATATAGACATAGGTCAACTTTCCACCCCCATAACTCGGTCAAAACTCAACCGATTTTCATAAGGTTTGGTTTTATGTTAATCGTTTGACCTCTAGATAAATTTGGCATCTAAATCTGACAACAATTTTTTTAGTCAAAATTCATGTAAAATGGTACCCACAAATATCCTATATAGACATAGGTCAACCTTCCCACCCCCATAACTCGGTCAAAACTCAACCGATTTTCATAAGGTTTGGCCCTTTGTTCATGTTTTGGCCTCTAGATCAATTTGGCATCTAAATCTGGGAACATCATTTTTAGTCAAAATTCATGTCATAATGGTACCCACAAATATCCCATATAGACATAGGTCAACTTTCCCACCCCCATAACTCGGTCAAAACTCAACCGATTTTCATAAGGTTTGGTTTTATGTTAATGGTTTGACCTCTAGATCAATTCGGCATCTAAATCTGACAACATTATTTTTCGTCAGAATTCATCTTCAAATGACCTTAGACTGCATTTAATCATTTTAGTTGACAGGCGAGAACATCTTTTTCATAACTAAGTGGTTTACCTAAAACGCCTTTCGATGTAAGAACAGTGCAGTTGGATGCGGCCAACAAGCCGAACACCATTTCACTAAGCCCACACCCGACCCGCATTTCAGCAATTTCTAATGCAAATGCTTTGATTTATTATTACGCTGGAAACAACGCTATATGAGGTTGGGCTCCGTTTTTATTTCATTATTAATATTAATATTATATTTTTTGTTGAATTATTTGGGGTTTATCTTCTCTTTTTTGTTCTTGACCTGTTGTGATGGCCTTCTCTTCATTCAAATTTTCATTAAAGCATATTTTAGGGCGCTGAAGCCCTATGAAAAAGGTAGCCTGTTTTGGGCCTGTCTGCTGAAAATATATTTTCCACTTTTTATTTTTAGCTTTCTTGCTTTTGATGGTTGTTTGTATGTTGTGCATATGTTTAATTTTCCAGTGGATATATGAGTTGGAGCTTTTGACATTTGATAGGCCTCAGGTTTAGGTTTTGTTCAGTGTTGCCAAGCAAGTGCAAAGTTGTCAATTTCAAGCATGATATATAGAATAAGTATACAAATGTTTAATTAGCATGTAAATTTGTTTTGGGCATTTAACATGTCACAGATTAGAAAAAGCAACAGTACGCTCTGTTGTCAGGCATTCCCATATCTTATTTCTACAGCTGTATAGCTAGTTAAGAATTATGTGACGGCCCCTATATCCAAGTTAATGTACGATACGTGCACGTAGCAGCTGATGAAAGATGTCTATTAAAAGCACTCGCAGCACCAAGCCCATTGCAATGTCTGTCTCGCCGTTTGTCATAATGTTAGGAGAAGGGCTTATACCCTGTAACCATTAAAATTGGTCCTTAAAATGAGGTATATCTTGATTCTGCTCAAGTTGAGTCAATCTACCTAAGCCCGTCGCGGTATGTATGTGACTGTCAGCTTGCTTTTCCATTTATTTTAAATTCTGATTATAAGACGTGAGCGACCAAATGTTTATGCACTTAGAAAGCAATAATGAGTTTATGTTATCGCAATCCGAAGCTGGGTACAGGGCTTCACTTAGTCGTGCACTCCCGACCTCGGTATATTTTTTTTTTTTTTTTTTGGCTTTTGGCTTGTTGTTCCAGCACAAATTAGTTGCTGAATTTTTTATGCCACCCAGACTTTCGGCAACATGCGGTGCCACATACATCTTGTCTAACTCACGGCACACTGCAGCCCTGGGGACAATGCTTTATTTGCTCATTTTGTGGCTGTTTGTTCTACCTGGCGACAATGGCGACCCAGAAAATGAAAATTGATGTGGGCCGTGAGATTTTTCACGCCGCATTGTCAAGTGTGTTGATATGATTAAGATGCGGTGGGGTGGGGAGGGATGGACCGTATTGTGTGGATGTTTTGCTGGCGCGGAACTTGCACTTCCATTTTCACACTTGGCCAGGAAACCTATTTAAAGATCAATGACATGAATCGCCAGCAATTGCAACATAAAAAGCTACGGAAATGAAAACATCATCATTTTAAGATCAGTTTGAGCGTCATTATTATCTGCACTCAAACATTTACCATTCCCAATTCAATGCGAGTCTGAAGAAGCACGCAAGCCAAGGGAAATTAAAATTTCCGTTTCTGTGGCTGCGTGTGAAACTCAAATTGGAATGATAATTGCAAAAATATTTGCAGGCCTGTGTGTGTTTTGGTTGTGTTTCTGCTGTCTCTGTCTCTGTCTCTGTTAAGGCCACCTATAAGTTTTTGTGAATGTAAAAATGCCGCCACAGTCGGTTCAAGGCTGCACGCAAAGAACAGAATTTGCAGCTGGGCAGAGGCGGACAATTGCTTGGCCTCATGGTAATTGCATTGTGCCGGGCTATTGTCATCATCAACAGAACAAGCAACTGCAGTCCACTTGTCTCGTGTGCTGTTAATAAGTTGCAGCATCTCAAGTACGTTATCTTTGGATTCGGTGCTTCTTAAGAAGGATATCCGTTCTTTCGCTTTGCCTATTTATAATGTAGTCTGATCTGAAGCTGTTGCCTTTGCTGTTGTCATCAGCATGAGAATCTTGTAATTGCGAATCGCATTATAATGCAGTCAAATTATGTTTCTCTGCATGTATTTTAATTTATTGCACAGTCGTCTCAAGTACTGGACGTCCACTGATGCTGGTTTAAGAGAGTAGTATTATGTTTTCTTTTCTTTTTTTTAGACACTGACACTGACAATATGTAGTAAGCAAATTATACAAATATGGCGCAACATTTTAATTAAGGTCAAACCTTAATTAACGTTGATATATTTCAGTCATTCTGAGGCAAGTTTAATAAATTGTCAAGTAGCACTATGTTCGCATTTTGTTATTTATAATAGAATATTTCATATTAAATTTCATTTTTCGCTACTCAGCAACCCACAGAGCCACACAGCGATCCAACCTGCCCAATCCATCATCATATTTTGCATTTGCTTACGCGGCGCCGCAAATATTTCAACTCTCGAGTGCCAAAGTAAAAGGCTCCCAGTGCAAATACATTTTGAAAGTACATATTTATTATGTTGGGCGGCGTTCATCATAGTAGAAAATGGGTGGAGCAACGCACTTTTTTATACTGAACTCACATCGGTTCACTTGAATGGAAACGCCACTTGGTATTGCATTGAATGCATTTTACTTGCATGCCATAAACGCTTTGACGCCATCAATCAGCACGGTATCGTTAAGTACCAGCGCGTCAGGACGCTTATTCTATCTATATTTGTATCTGTTGTGTGTTGCCGATGCGATTCCTGGCAGACTGATGTCTGATGCCGACTCCTTCCGTCTTTTGTGGTTTACCATACTTCAGTTGGCATCTTAAGTGCTTTTTGATTTCTGATTTGACTCGTTTATACTCGACGAGCCTGAAATCTATAACATCCATTGAAGATACGCTTTTCAAATCTGCTCCAAAATTACAAAAACCATTTTGCTTGGTTCTCCTTGTTGAAGCATCGCCTGTTTACAGATTGCGTTTTGCATAATTAATTATTGAAATTGCAATTGCAGTTGAAAGTGGAATTCGTTTGTAATCCTATTTGTAAACTCAACGCATTATTAATATGCGCAATATCGAGTAATGGTCAAGGCGACCGGAAATGCAAATATATAAATAATAATATTTTTGCTCTTCATAACCTCTCATTTGTATTAAAGCCCTACATATTTTAATATACAAATTTAATTTGAAGTACTTCTTTCGGCTAATAAAGAACACTCCATAAATATTTTGAATGCAATACTATTTTGTGAGGAAGTTGAAAATTTAGTTTCTTGTAAATAACTATAATATTCAAAGCAAAGGTATGTCCTTTTGCACTTGGCGTTAGATTTTTGTATACTACTCCAATAAAGATTTGGGGTGGCAATTTAAATTCCAAACGCTTCTACTAAAAGGGTCGGGGGGCAGAGCAATATTATCACATAAAATAAAACGATACAAATGCCGATGCAGTCGTATTTATGTATACAAAACGCATATCTTGATATGGACACAGAACCCAGTCATTGTGTTGGTTCGTTTGCTGACTTGGCCCCTGTTTAATTTAAATGTTCTCTGTCTTTAGAAGTGCGCGAGCGAAGGAGGGAAGTTGTTCAGCCGATATGGCAGCTTAAATACGTGCCTGGACCGAGGCGAATACCTTAATACGGCCACTGCGTTGCCTTTTGTCAGACAGTCAACAACAATTTGCCGCGAGCTAGAAATCATGTCTAGAATGCTTAAGTGCGTCGTGAAGCCAAAGTCAAGTGGCAAGTGGAATGTGTGTGTGTGTGTATGCGTGTGTGGCAAGCCTCTCTTTCTATGCCTTTATATCTGACTTTGCGTAGGCGTCCTATGAGCAGCCATATTAGTCCAAGAAGTTTAATGAACCCCAAGCATTCCTTCATTTCAATTCATCAATACAACAACTACCAATTGAGAGTTGTTATTGCTGTTGTTGTCAAATTTTTGTCATTTTCAAAATGTATGTATTAATATTGTGAATATAGAAATGCGATTTGCATATTTATTGGTTAGTGGTTAGCTCCCTTGTACGTGGCTTTTAATTGTGACCAGGCTTTTCAATTATGTCCGCATTTTATGGCAACTACAGCTACATGCGCTGCATGATGGCATTTTTCAATTGTTCATCGCTTTTGCTTTGTTTAATTATTAAAAGTGAACACCCACAAAAATAAATGGATATGGTAAATAATGATGTCTCAAAATATCTTAAAAAATTCGCATTTTACTATCGGTAGGTAGAGTGGAAACAAATAATAACAGTGATCCCAAAACAACAAAATATGACTAAATATGAAATGCAACGTACATGTTTGTAAATTTACATACAACGTACACACATACGCAGCCAAAAGACAGCTTTTTGGACCTTATTGCGAAGATATATTAACTTTTGATGCAATATTTTTTTGCTTTTATTTGTTTCATTTTTAAAAATATCGAGTGTTATGGTCCTGCCAGACCTTAAACTGTACTATGCAGCTTTTTTCGACGAAAGCATAAGTACTAGCAGCACATCCTGGTGCTGTTAATTTGATGCTTGGCCAATACGAACCACACATAAACGTTTACTCTTTCTCTTAGCTGGGTACAAAAGCTACAAGCAGAAAGAAAAGTTCTAGTAATGCCGTTACAATGATTACGCCTGCCTACAATAGCAATGGAAACGCAACAACAACAGCCGTATCAACATGAACACCAACAACAATAGTAACTAGAGCTACTACAATAACAAAAATCATTAGTCGACGAGCTACCAACTGGCAGCAGTTTCAACTTTTCAAATAAACTTCATGCGGCTGTGATCCGCGCGCCGGTACAGTAGCTGTCTGATTTTGTTGTTGAAAAAACCTGCCAGCCCCCCCCCCCCCCCCCCCCTTCCGCCCTTGCGCTGTGCTCGATTGTGCGTTCATTGCACCCAACAGTTTTACTGCAGTCGCAGCTCTGATCTGCACATTGTTTGCACACACAGGATATTAAAAATGAGACAGGCCACTCATTACCCATATGCCATCTGTTGCTTAGCCCTAACTTGTGCATAGTAGTAGTAGTAGTAGTAGTAGAATTGAATGTGATGATTTATAAATGGATTGTGCCTTGGTATGTTAGCTAAAGGACTCCAGATTAAAGTTATCTTCTGTATTGACTTTATTTAAAATTTTAGAATCTCTCCTACAAATATGTATATTTCTTTTAAAATATTCGTGAGTCTTCAATGAACATGTCGTTGAGGAATTTTTAATCTAGCATCATTATGGCCTTTAAAGGCAGTCGGCAAGGCAAATCCTGTTAAATGCAAAATGCACTGAAATAAAAACCACATTTTGATATAAAGGCATCCGCAGCCGCACCCTAGCCACATACAGCGCAGCAGACAAAGCCCTGGAAAACTGTATGGACCAACTGCCAGCCCTGTCTGTTTTTCTGTTTTTCTGTCCTATCTGTCTGACTCAGCCTCTCAGTCGTCTGTTTGTCTGTCTGAGGTCTGCTTTGGTCTCTAAATATATGTGTGTATGGCAGAGGCGCATGCCTTAAAGAGGTTTTGTAGCGCTTTCTGTGGTAAACACATACACCCAACCACAAGTCAACCCTTATTGTATGATGGCTCACCTTCCTCCCTACACTTTTTTACATCATGTGCAGCATTCATATGTAGCGGCAGCCGTGGGGTGCTGCATGTTTGTGCTTATGGCAAATCCCTGCGCTCTAAAAAATTTTTAAGTACGCTGCACATTCACACAGTATAAACGCACACACCCAAACATATATATATATATACAAACACACACATATATATATATATATATATATATATATATATATACATACACACACGCACAGTGACTGTGAATGCTATGTTTCATCTTTGCATTTGCGAAAACTTTTGTAAAATGACAAAAATATGCCCATTAAAATGAGCAAATGTTGGAATTTATGTACATTAGAAAAGGCGGCATACACAGAGAGAGAGAGAGAGAGAAAGCACATCTCTCACAAGGGATGCTCTTTTATTTGCCTGTGAGGGTTAGGGTGCTGGAGCTTTTACGTTGCGCTTTTTTGCAGCGCTACGCCATCGTCCATTCAACCAAAACTCATTCATCTTGCTCTGCATGCGCCGGCGAACAGTAAACAAGAAATGTGTGAGAGAGATGCGAGTGAAAGAGAATATATCTGGGAAATAACGTTTTGCAGTAGGCCGTTTGCATTTGTCAGTCGCAGAGCAAACAATTAGCGTGACCTTAATCAGATTGGCGTGGCCACTTAAAAGCCTGATAATTCTATAGCTTAAATGCGCCAGCTGAGCTGATAGGCCGTAAATCTTGACTCCGGGTATCCTTTAAACTTCAGGAAACTTTAAATGCTGCCGAGCAAAGTTTGATTGGATTATGAGAACTTGAGTATAGTGCAAAAGTTTTCAATTTTAGTAAGAATATCGAAGACACGACTTGTTCTGCAGACTGACGAATGAATATGCCAAGATTGACTAGGATTATGATATTGATTAAGATTATGCATGTCTTGTGGACTAGAAGATGTTTTCTAACTGCCTTGCAAGTTTTATGACCATCCATAAAACATTTTCTATATTTAACAATTTACATTCATTTTCGAGATATATCCAAGTGGAGATTTGTATGTTTTGTGCTTCAAAACTAACCTAAGCCAGCATTAGAACAGCAACAAGCTAGAAAAGGAATTCGTATTATCGATGAAATAGCAAAACTTGGTGGTTTTCATTGTCTAGTTGGGTGAAATTACCAAGCAACTATAATCAAAATAAAATAGTTGTTGAATGTGTTGTTTTCTAACAAAGTTTATGAGTGGGTGTCTACTTAGTCGAACATTTGCGACAACATAGGAAGTTTTCAACATGGACATATTTCTATGTATTTATAACAAGCTGTGAAAATATTTCCACACTTTTACCCATTTGTTTGGCCACTCGAAACTCTCTACTTTGACTTGTGTTGGCTTTCTTTTGCTCTGTCTAGTTGACTGCTTTCTGTTTTCAGATATACCGATATATATTTTTGTCCTCTTTTTTATAATGTTTTTAAGCTGTTCGTCTTCTATACAACTTTTTCGCCTGATAATTGTTGTTGGTTGTTTTGTTGTTAGTACAGAAATCCCTTATAATCGATTTTCATTGCAGCCCAGCACGGGCAGGGTGTTTTTGTTCACACTTGAGCATTGTTAGACTGGTTAGTCGCCACTTTTTGGGCGAGGAGCCCCTTTTTTATTTTGGTCCATTGATGACTTGTAAAAATAAGCGAAGTCAACGCAATATATATAACATTTGATTTCGTTTATATTAATTCATAAATAAATAAAATTTAACTTTAGTAAACATTCCTTAATTGGCTTAAATATTTTGGTATTTTCCCCCAAAACATTGACAAATTCTCTTGTTCCTGCCATATAATTTTATACTTTGATTTGCAATTACAAATTTGTTGCCAATTACAAATTGATTTTAACATTCACCAAAATTGACATAAATAATGTAGACTGTCTGTCCTGTAGACTGTAGACCTGACTGTCTGTCAGGTCAATAAATAAAAATCAAGCTGCTAAGTCAAGTAAAACACATTCAAGTTTTTTAATGAAAACGATTTAAGTTGGGCTTTGCCAAATTTATTACCCGTTGGTAACGGACAAATCGGACACAAATAAATCAATGCGCTGCAGATATCGGTTCAATGATTGCCTATGATATAGGTCGCAATTGTGTGTGCTTAAAAGCTGTCAAAAGTCCGTTGTGATAAGCTTGCTTGCAACATAAATTTCGACGTACTTATTTGCCATGACAACAACCTACGAAGATGGCTGCTTTAAAATTGTATTCGTATATTGTAATAATTTGTTTGGTATTGGACTTTTATAATCCAGCGAATGCTGTTTTATAGCTTTACTTAACAGAAGATCTGAAACTTTCGTTTCGTGTTTCCAGCATATTCATGTGGCCAAAATGGCGCGACTCACTGCAGATAAAAGAGACGAATGCTTTTGCTGGAAAAGTGAAATTTAATATGGCGCCATGTTTTTAGACTGTCTGTGTGTGTGTGTGTGTGTGTGTGTGCATTTGTATTTGTAAGCGTCTAATAGGCTTTGCGGCAAATAAAACAAAAGAAAGAATCCTTCGCCGCACATGTGTGTGCATACTGCCCTATTAAGTATTCTATACTTTTGGTGTGCCTTGTGATTACAGCCTTGCGGCTCTTAAGCGGCTTTTGGCAAATTGTTTTTGGCCAATTCTTAAATATTTTCGTATATGCGACGGCTTTTCACGCCTTGTAATATATGCAATATAAATCTTTACCAACGGGTGCGGACTTTAATACATATGGGAACATGTACATGCAGAGTAACTTATATATATGTATGTACAAATGTATGAAGATACCTACATATGTGTTGGGACTTAAGGGCAATGTAAAATCTAATTTAAGACCATAATAAATTTGTTGGGTGTTGGGGCTTAAAAATGAGTTAAATTACCAGCTAAAATATAGCGCCGTTGGTTATTGGTTTTTACTCAATTCATTTTCGGAAAAGCAGTTGATTCTGTTTGGCTTATTTATTAATTTGTTGGCCTTTCCGCGGGGCTAATTGAAGGCAGGAGGACTCTCTACCGCTACAAAATCAAACTGATAAGTACTTTGCAAATACAAATTTATATAGCATAGATAATCAGATGGCGCGTGCATCATCATCAACATCATCATCAGCGTCAAGATTTCCAAAGCACTTAAACCGTTTTGTTCGTTACACACAAAAGCAAGGACCGAAGTTGTTCCTCCCTTTAGTCTATGAAACTCGCCGTAGCGGCTGCTGCATCAAATTTTCTGCTACTGGCGGAAATTTTTGTTGAAATTTTTGGGCCCACCCACAAATCTGAGCGAACCAAAATTTACGCAGCTACTTAAAAACTATGCAACGTCTCTTGCCTGCGGGCAAAGCATGGCTTGAGACTTGGTAAACGTAGCGAGAACCCGCACTGTAATCCAATTCATGAAGTTGCCTCAGTGAACAGTTCCGGGGGAGTTGAGAAAGAAAACGCAGCCAGCTGTCTGCGCAAATTTGGCGTAAATTTAATTTTCAAATAAACTGCAATGCGCCAGAAGGGCTTTGCCACTGCCATAACTCCCTCCCCGTTTTATATGGCAGAGTCTCTTCAAAAAATATGCAGGGTAAAGGTTTGGAAAAATATTCAATGCATTGCATTTACATCTTGTTATCGCTTGATTAATTGTCATTGTCCGTGGCGGGCCGTGAATTGGCAAAGGAGAGAGGAAGTGGCTCTTGCTACGTGTCAGTGTTTTTGAAATGCATACAAATTACATGGGCAAGAACTTCAAAAGCAGGAGGAAGCTATGTTGATTGGCACCCCAGCTGCTGCTGAAGTAATTGCTGCTGATTAGTTTTTGCGTGAGTTGATTGTAATTAAATGTGCCTCCTTCAGCCTCATTTGGCGGCAATAGTTAAAACAGTACCTAAAAATACGTGTTAGAAAACCCCAATTTTGTTAAAGCCTAACAGATTTTGATATAGGATGACTTATTGTAGTTGGCTTAGACTTTTTATTATTAAGCTTGGAAGCGCAGTTATTCGTGATAACCATGGTAAAGCATGCCCATATGCAACTAAAGCGATTTCCTTGAGGAATGATTCTTTGACAGCAATATTTCGTTAAAATTCATAATTAAACTGTCCCAAGACCAACCCATTTATGCATGCTTATAAATCATAAAATAAAATCTTTGTTCATAAATTGTAGAAATGCTTAATAATAGCAAACAATGCGTCAAACATTCATACGCTACTCATGTCGACAAAAAGTAAACACGAAACAAATAACCGTAACTTTTTTCAGCACAAACAAAAATTAAGGTGAATGTTGCAAATTTGTAACTCATTTTAGACGCAAATTAAGTTTCTAGGGCTACCAAAGCAACGCCCCGGGCAGACCTTTAATGTGGACCGCATAAATTTTCCAATTTATTTTGCGTCGGCAGGTGGTACTAGGAAGGCCATTAAAATAAAAGGGCTCCCCTACTTAGAGAGAGAAAAAAGCGGCCTAACGGCCATATAAGCTCAGTAAATTAGCATTAGACATGGTGGTTATTTTATTACAACGCACCCAACAAAATGTTTCCGCCGGTGTGGCTGCTGGTGGTATTGGCGTTGTTGTTGTTGGGGCTGTTTAGCTCTCGTCTGGGCGAGCAACTAAATTTCACACCCAAATTTTCAATGGCAACCATTTTTATGAATTATTTTTATATTCCAGAAGATAAGATAAGGCATAATGTCTTGCTTTTATAAGTAGTTCATATTCTTTTACAGAAATGATATTAAGTTTTCATCCACTGGCTTTCATGAACTTTTTTTTTTGTAATATTTATGTAAACTGATATTTTTACATTATCAGCTTTAAGTGACAGCCATCGAGTGGCTAGCATACTTAAGCATAACGCAGCCGATTATGTAAGCTGCAATTCATCAACCGTTTTCACAGTTGTTGCTAAACTTAGTTTATAATACTTTTCTAAATGGGACTAACTTTATTCTTTATTCTGTTTCATTGCAGGTAATAAAATACAAAAGATGTAACCACCAGTCAGATTGAAATTTGGATTACAAACTATATTAAGCACAAGTAAACCGCTTGCAGTTTTATAAATCATCAGGCCTGCCAAGAACCAACGCCTTTTATGCCAAACAGTATGCTAGTATAAAACAATTAAGTCCAACAATGGTAACAAACTTATTTAGACCTATATTGTTGTATTTGATGTAGATAAAGTTAGGAGAGAATCATTTAAGCATTTAATCAATACCCTTACACACGTAGATCGGCGTTCAACTCTTCAAACTAGCACGAACAATTTTGGACCTAAACTAATATCCATCTAATTATTAATTACTATTAATATCTGTAAGTCGACTTTGGCCTGATTGGGGTATTGCAGAGCGCTTTTTTATATCATAATAATTTGTACGCTCTTTGGAAAGCTTAAAATGTGCCTTCTCTTCATCATTGTAGTTCAACCACAGTATAAGCAACAGGAAATTATGTTCGTTTATTCAATGTTTTTTGCTGCTTGCTTTTCAAGTGGCACACTCAGCTTATTAGTGCAACCCACTTAAGGCAAACAAAGCCAAGCTAAACTGTTAATCGCCTGCAACACCTAAGACAAACATGAGCAGCCGCAGGAAAGACAGTCATTCAGAGAAGTAGCGTACCACCAGAGGACCTTGCAATAATTGCACGTGGAGCTAGACTCTTTTACCTAGCCCCTCCAATAGGGAGGGACTTTTGCATTGTTTGCACTCGACCACGTGAATGCGTATGCAGCCAGGCAATCGGGGACAGGCAGGCGGACAAGCAACTCGCAACATGACGCCCACTTTGTTTGGACTCAGTCTGGGCTCTTGTTTCGTTTTGTTTTGTACGTATGAGACTGGCTGATTTTGCAAGCACCTCGCGCTAATCTTGATGGACTGCCAATTGCCAAATGCAATTGCAGTCAATTGACGATGGCAGCAGCAACAACAACGATCTAACAACAGAAACTGCATCCACTTTCCGTGACTTTCCTATTTGCACTTGCATGCTGCACAGGTGACTCAGAATCATTCACCATTTGTAAAATGTTATAAAGACAAGATGTTGGGATTATCAATTTTAATTATCTACAACGTGGGCTATTATCAACGGCTTATTAGAAGCGAAAATAAATTTTTAAATAGATTTGGTTGGTTCTGAGGGAAGATGAAAAAGAATTTGCATAAAATCTCAATGCTCGTTTACTTTGTAACACGAAGCCAAAATGAACTGGCCACAAAAAAATATAACTATTATAACAGAGCATGTTTTATTTATGAACAGCAAATTGTTACATATGAGCATATTTTAGAAATACAATTGCAGCAATATAAAAAAATAAACAAATATAGCGTTGTTGTGCAATATGAGAGCTTCGTTTGCCTGTTCGACGATTTGTCAGTTGACAACGCCCTGGGTTATGCAATGTTGTTTGCGCCCCCAAAAAAACAGCATTTTCTACTTTATGGTAAATCAGATTAAGGGCGCTCTACACCAGACACTCATACATACCCAAAGGCTGAGTTCTGTTAAAATTTCAGTTGCAAAATTGTAGATTGTTTTATACGCAGCTGCAGATTGTAGTTATTCTTATTGTTGGTTCAGCAGTTAGATTTATTGCATATTTGATGTCATGGAGCAAATTGCTAACATACCACGGGTGAAGCCAACAAGTTCAGCTGTAGAATATCAATTTACTTTTCGGGTGAATTCATTTTAATTTTTTATGCAATTTATGCAAAAAATTCGAATAATACATTGTGGAAGATGTTTCATTTTAGTCAGTTATATATACAATTTGAAATGAACAATTTTAATTGGAATTTGTCGAATTTTTAAAGTTTATTTTCCAGTTCACATTATAATTGTCATTTATAATTGACCACAGACAAGCTAATATTCATATTGTATGGACTTGTATAGTATAGAGTAGTGTAGCAATAGGTTATTTAAAAAACGGCAAGAATAATTAATGCACATTTATTTTATCCTACATACAAACAATTTGTTTGTCGGCACGACGATTTACACGTAGAAGCCATTTAATACCTTGAATTTGTAACAAATTGCTTACAATAATTCGCACATGGCACTTCAAATAAAATAAATTATGGAGACACATCGAAACGAGAACTCGCATACTTACACACACACACACACACATATAGAGACAACTACACACAAACGGTAGCGATATGGAAAAAATGTTGGCTAAAAAAACGAAAACGAAAAAACGACAGGACTAAATAAAAAAAGGGCAACCGAAGCGCACAGCTGTTCAGGGAAACGGCTGTGGACGAAATTCCCTTTAGAATGGCCTCTTCGCAGAGTCAGAAGCAAAAACAAGGATGGAACTTTGATGCATTTCAACGAGCTGTTGAAAGGGAATTATTGAATTGATCGATGTCCATAAATAATATGTAAGCTATATTAGTAATACAAAGATTAAAGAAGGAAAAAACAAAGCGTAGGCGGCATGAATATGTGCCGAGTGGAATTGAGCTGATAAAATAACTCGAAAATGTTCAATTTCAGCATAACTTAAGAAAACGTGTTTTAAGACCCCCGTCTGTCACTTAAACCAAAAACTAATTAAACAAAAAATGTGTCACTGGGCAAGAGATCGTGTTGCTTGCACGTTTGTAATTCAAAGCAGGCCGCACTTATATAGCGGCAAATTCACATTCATATTCACGAAACATCTAGCTCATATACACGCGAACTTTACTCATGTGCTAATATGGAAGAGAGAAAATGATGTGTCATCCACATATTGTGGTATGCGTGACTAGCCGTAGAGCCATCTAAAACCCTTACCCAAACAGCAAGTGTGTAATTGCATATCACGTATGGCTGGCTGTCGTAGTCCTGGCTTGCAGTTAACAAATATAACGTATACGCAACAGTAAGAGGCAAGCGAAACTAATTTAGCAAGTGAGGGCGCGGACGGGCGGGCTGCTGTTTTATTTGAGTTGATGAAATTGGAATACGTCCAGAGCGAAAATTAAATTCAACAATTTGCGGTTTTTTAGTCTTAAAAATGGGACGGCCAAAAGCAGCACGACAACGTAGTATGCATCATCAACTAAACCTAAACATATGTATGTGTTTTTGCATGTTGTCGTGTGTGTGAGTATGTGTGCAATTTTCTATTTCACTGATTGTTTTTTTGTTTTTAACGGAATAAAACTTTTATACACTATACCATTTAATTTTATATCGTATATATTTAAAAAAGAAAATTGAAGTTGAACCAATTCACATATACAACAGGAATTGCGACGCGTCTCCGACTCTATATAGAATATATGTATTTAATGTTCCAATTTTAAAGGCTATTGAATTTCAATCTCCGGCATTTAAATTCTGTTTTTGGGGTGAACAGTTACAAATTTTTAACTAACCTTCTTCTTGTGCCATACGTTCGCTTAAATAAAATATTAAAAATTCTGTCAAAACGACCAAAATGAAACAGCACCCAATTGCAGATAAAATGTGCTTAGCTGTTGCTGACATACATCGCAGACAGTCATGGTAACAGAAACACACACACGTACACTCTCCAGGTGGACAATTTTACGGTAATTACCTTTTTACCATGTTGTTGGCATTGGAGCAAATTTCATTGTTAGCATTAAGCTCACCCACTGTCTATTCAGTTGTTGTTGTTGTTGTTGTTGCTGTGGGAAAATAAACCGCAGCGGGAATTGCCTCTGTCATTGTCGTTGTTGCTGGCGTTCGTTTGCGACGACTTTACATGCAGGCGAGTGCCAAAAATTTGTACAATTTTCAGACGTTGCCGCGCAAGCGTTTCCCATGTGTACCGAATGTGAATGCCATATAAATTAAGTGCGGCGACAACTACAGAAACAAAAGCAACAGCAACAGCAACAACCACATGACAGCGGTGCAACGCAAAAAGGTAATTTTGCGAGTGGGAAATTTTAGTCCAACAGCAACAAAAATGGCGAACAACAATTACAACTAATTCTGGCGGCGGTTTTGTGGTGCTGGTGGTGAAGGCAATGGTTAACCCAAAGTAAAACTGCGAAAAACATTTGCGTTTGACAATTGCCGAGAGTACGGCGAAAGAAAAAGTGGAGTTGGTCACTGGACGGATTACTTTTAAAGGTGTTGAAAAACTATCATAACGATTAAAAATATACAACCGTTTAGAAAATATTTAAAGAAGCCAAAGGATTAAGCACAATCTTTTTGAAAGAGGCGGAATTTACTTGAAGCATATGCTAGGCGTCTTACGCCTTTACAAGATTATTAAACTGTGATTAATGATAAATATATTGGAATCATTTATCATTTCACTGTTTTTATCTCGAACAGAAATTAATGGTTTTCAGGTTAATCCTAAGCACAATTTCATTGCTGTACTTTTGCAGTAAATAATTATTTCCTTTATCAAATCCCGCTCCGTAAAGACAAATATGTTTGAAACATAGACCTAATCAGCATTAAATTCATTTAAAAGAAGATATTCAGAATCAAATTTTATAGGTGAAACAAATGAAATAAATTACATGGTTTCTAATCATAGAATCATATATCAGAGTCAACGCAACTGAAAAAAAGTAGGCTGAGAGAGAAGTAGACCCATTACAAATTACATTGCGGGGTTTGGTGTTTCGGGCCTAATCATTTTTTAAGCAAAAAGGAAAGACAGGATACCCAAACAACTAATTAAGTTGCTCCTCTTTAGGCATTGTATTCGAACGACCATACGAAAGATGGGCCGTTTCCGAAACGAATTACAAGCAGAAATTGTGAAACAATTGGACCCAGCTTATACAGGAATAGTCACGGGGATAGTCATAATTACATAAATCAGACCAAAGAGAATCCTTAAAACAAGAAAAAATCAGTCTAGGATTTAACAGCAACCTTTTAACACATCGAAAATGGCTACTAAAGTTTCGGTGAGCCACGAAATCTGCATCTCATTCCACTAGCTTGTGTGTATCCAAGGCATACGCATTTTTAATTTCCCCACAGTTTATCGCTGCTTCCTTTTCAATTTCGTCCCAAGAGCTGCCATTCAATGCCATTCCGTTAACTTCCGTTTTATTGGTATGAAACCCGAGACTCGGACTCTGTATCTCTGCCGTTCTGCGGCTTGTAATTGCTAATATCCGCCTTTAATTAAGCAACTTCCTTTTCAACATTGTGGTACGGACTGTTAGGTCTGGCTTTTGGCTTCGGGATTCCTTTCTCTTTTTTCTGGCTTAGCATTTTCAAAAGGCTGCCTTTTCGTTTATGCATGTATATTTACTTTTTATATTTATGCGCCTTTGGGCACTGACTGTGCATACCAAATATTGTGATATTGACCCAAAACTCTGGCATAGTCAGAATAAATTATAATTTATACCTTGAATTTTTTGTTGTTTTGTTTTGCTTTAAGCCCCAGCTTAAAGTAGAACTTAAATTATCGTAAACAAGAAACTTATATAATTTTAAGCACTTTAAGCCAAATAACCAAATGCAATGGCGTTTGCAAAACCAAAAAAGCATCAGCGAATTGGTCAGTCTGTGTCGTAGTCGCTTGCCCCTGCATCAATAAAGATACACGGAGCATATCGAGTGCCTTGGCCCAATGCCTCGCCATGCCATATGCGCCGTAACGTATGCAATGTGCAATGCGAGCCGGTGACGATAGCTAATAGGAACAGCAACAAGCACAACAGAAAAGGCTACACGTTTGATTGGGGTCAATTCCACATGGCAGTACCAACAACAACAACAACAACAACTCCCAATGGTCGCTGCCATTTTTCGACTGTTTTTTCCTCGCACCAATTTTTGTTGTTTGCTGTTTGGCTGCCATTGTTTTTTGAGCAGCTGTAATGGAGCAAATGGCCAGCACGGAGGGCAGATAGTTGGGAAAAACAGACACTGTATTCAATTCTGCAATAATAAACAAATGTCGACTCCTTGCGCAAAATCAGCGTATGTTTATTAAGGTTGCAATTTTCAAAAACAAATGTTTAATCGCATGTTTCAAATTTGAAGTCGATAAAAACATGACGGCACTTTGATCATTAAATGCTCCAATGATTGTTGGCTAAAAAAAAACTAAACAGTCTAATCATTTATACACATTAAAAATGTGTAACAATGACGTACCAAACAAAAGGTGAAAGTAACTGAAAAAGTTCGCAAAAGGCATTAATTGCTTGTTTCGCCAGCACGAACCAAACCAAAATGTCCGGAACACTGTAAGGCTGTTATGTGTTACTTAACTTTAAACTAGTCGATTACATATTTAAAAAAAATATATTGCAGAGCTTGAGTGCCACTGAAACATGAACCCCATTATCTTGTGACTAGCTTGCTTCATTCACAGCCTACTCACAAGGAAAGGACTTTGACTAATAACATCTCACAAGAGTTACAGTTTGCGCCGTTCGAACCGTCGAACCAGGAAGTTAGCTCAATCTCGTCCTTGTAATTGAGTTTTGTTGACCATGCAACAACAACAATAAAATTGAAAAAGAAATTAGGTGCCTTAGCACCAGTTGCTGTAAAGAGGCTTAGTCAAGTTATTTTCCCAGCAGTTGCTGTTGCCAAAATGAATGCAAAATAGATGCAAGGCTTGGCCAGTTGTGAATGGTCGGTCAGAGACAGTTGACTACCAATTGGTATTGTACATTTAAGTGTTTTATACACACACCCTCAAACACACAGATACAAATGTATATTAAAGCCGAATATGCAAATCCTTTGCGGCTACTTTTGGCAGCACTTGAGTTGAAAGCTGATTTCGATTGCACTATTATTGCTGTAAACTGAAATACTTAGTGCCACAGCTTATACCCACGACACAACATGTATTTTGTACAACTATAAACTGCCTACAAAGTGGCCAGAATTATAGTATATGATGATGTTTGTGTATGCTGTTGACCTGTCTTTAAGGCCCAAGTGCTGAGTCGGAGCTAAGTAAGGCCGTCAGGTACTTTGCACTCCATCGTACAATTTTACTAGTTGCATTTGCTTTGAGTGTCTGTTTGAGCGTTAAGTTTATTGTGACAATCGGCTCACACGCTTTTCTATGGCTTCGCGTTGGTTGTCTTGGGAATTAAATTCTAGTTAAAGCACCAATCGGAGCCGCAAATAAATCTGAAACACTGCAAGCTGATACTTTCGAACTTCTACTCAGCATATCATCGCCAGAAACAACAAATACAATACTCTTCAGCTGATGCACCTACTACTACAGGGCAGGTAAATCTTACTCGCGCATTGGCAACCATCACCTTTGGCACACGTAGCACTCTATTTATTGCCTTGGCAGCAACCAACTGTTGACGTTGTAGACTGTCGGCACTTTTTCAACAATTACTCAGCTTTACGATTCATTAAATCCTTATGTCGCCAGCATACTGGGTTAAAATGCAGGGGAATACAGGCAAAGGGTTTTCACTTCTATTTCTACTGAGACTAAGTGAAGACAAAAAACTATAACAGAATTGGTTGCTGGTATTTAATGAATAGAATATAAATGTGTGTATTTTGATAGCCGTTGTAGAACGATATGTATATTTATCGACAGAAGTGGGAACAGAGGAGCTAACGAACTATAATCAAAAATTCATCTGCCAAAAGAATAGGTGACGTGTCTGTTGTTTCCTTGTTTGTTTTCCTAGAAAATTAAATTCTTATGTTCACGTGAGTGTGAAATGTCAAAAACAGCAACAGCTTCATATACATAAACAAATTTAATGTCAAGCTGCGTAAAAAAAAATCATATTTTAGCAGAAAAACAACCACTAGCATAAGCTGCCGCCCAATACTGCTCCTCCTGTTAAAACTGAGCAACCCAAAAGATATGCAAATTTTAAGGTGGGGCAACTATTTCTAGGGTCACACACAATGGCCAGTGTGTCAACGTTTTTATGTCTATGTCCAATTTTTGTGTTCACTGAGCGATAGAGAAGACGGACACAAAAGCAATTTTATATTGTTGTTATGTAATCTTTTATGCCTATTGCTATCTTTATGCTTGTAGTTTTTGTTACTTTTCTTTGCCCGCTTGGTGTCGACAATGTTATCCTGCTTATTGCCATTTATTGATTGCCGCGTGTCTGCTATGGCTGTTTTCCTGCCTGGAACTGGAACTATCCTTAACATAAACGTCTGTAGGCAAACTCCTGTTGTGCAATTTAAGCTCATTTGTGAAAGGCCTGGTTCACACGTTGTTCTGTAGAAGGCAATTAGACCATTTTTGGGACTGACATTACCACTGAATTGCAGACACTAGAGTAAAGTAAAACCTGCTTTGTGTACAATTTTGCGATAACAATCTACTCATCGCACGCAAAATCCAAACATTAATGGTAAGAGTTGTCGTTCGAAATTGCCCAACTAGGAGATACCGTGTACTCAGCTTCACAGCGTGCATTAGTCTCTAAAATAATCGTTTTCGATTAGAGAATATATATTTGCTCTCTTTTTATATGATTCATTGTATATGTTAGAATCATACTCTTAACCTTTTTTCTAAAGGATACATATCAATTTCCCCCCGATAACATGCTTATGCATCTAATATGTCATATTATATATTTTATTTATATTTTCTTTAATAAGCGAAGTTTGGACGCTAAATTTCTCTATTAATTGTCGAATACTTAACTCTTTGCAAAGCTTAGAGATTTTTACCTTCGAGACTAACGCACATGCCAATAAATTCACTATAGGCTGAGGCAGGGCACTGAAGTATATATGTCAGATCTTAGTTACAGCACTGAAAAAAAATACAATGACTTTAAAAACTAGGGATAGGAAGTATCTCACACCCACAAAGTGGACGAAAGTAGCGCCCTTGAACAGCGTTAAATTTATTTATTATCATTGTCAGCATCATCATTTGCACAAAGTGTCATTTAGGTGAAAGAAACAACAGCAGCAACCATGGCAACGGAAACAAGGCGGCAACATGCCGCAAAATGACAAAACGAAGCGTAAAAAAACAGGCAGCAACGCAAACGTCGCAATTTACGTAAGGCGCACAAATGCCATCAAGTTCAAAGCTAATGGCTAGGGCGTTGTGGCGGATCCCAGAATTCGTGGATACAACGACTGGAAGCCCGTCGTGGTGGTGGAATCGAACAGAACCGAAAAGCGAACACAGCGAATGCATATGGCAAGTGGCAAAGCTGTTTGTATAGCTAACAAAAGTAAAAGCAGAGACAGTTCGAAGGAGCTTGGCGCTATTGGCGCTGCTGTTATGAGGGGTGACACGCTGCTGCCAGCCGAAAGGCGACCAGAAATAATGTACGCATTAATTCCTCATTTAAATTCAACGGCGCGTACGAAGCATTAGTTGCGTCAAGCTACACACCTCCCGCCTCCCCATCCTCCCCACCTCTCACCCACACGTCATCCAGCAACCCTCGAGTATCTGCTGCTGCTTTTGTTGTGCGTAGCATACTTTTTGGCACTGCTACTGCACGACACTTTTTCCCATTGAAGTGCTTCTCGATTGCTTAAAAGAGCGAATTCCGTTCCTGGGCGAAAGTGATCAACGTCGTTTTTTTCATTTCTCAGTTTCTCGCAGCTGTTTCCTTGTTTGAAACTACTTATGTGCGAGGTTGTTGCCGCTGTTGCTGCTTGAGCAGTCGGCAACTTTTTAAATTAGCATAATGCCTGAAATTATGCAACGCCTTTTGTCCCAGACACTTAAGTTGGTTTCCAGTTGTTTCTACTGCTGCTGCTGATGTTGTGCCACTTTAAGTGCACTTTGCGCCCCAAAAACAAACAACAGTTGCAGCAGCAAGCCCAACAACAATAATAGCGCGACATCAGCAGGGGGCGTTAGCGTTAGCTAGGTCCAGACGAGAGCCCAGAACTAAATCAACGCATTACACTTTGTAATGTGGCTTCCAATGGGTACAGGGACAGGGGGTGGTGTATGAGTGTATATATGCGCTTCTGCACAAAGCTCTGATAATGCCAATAATTCAATTATCCGTGTTGCTTTCTCTTGCTATGCTGCTCTAGCTGTTAGTCGCCTGTCGTTTGTCTTTGGCTTATTGTTATTGCCAAACCGACTGACTTGCCGATATTGTTTTTGCAACTCCTGATGCTGCACTTGTATTGAGCAGTTAATAACAGTCAGATAACAAGTAGAAGCCACACAGTAAGACGTCAATGAAAATAATTGTTGTAATAATCCAAAGAGGCACAAAATTTATCAATTGCTGTGATAGAGTCTGATTTTCTTACTTTGGCAATAACAAATAATAGAAAATAAACAAACTTTGCCAAGCTCAATATCTTTATCTTTAATTTTATTTACAAATTATTCAACTATTTTGTTGTTACTCATTTGTAAAAGCATCAGATTAGTGAGTTACTGACTGGAAAGTCAGTTGGAAATGTCTGTAAATCTATCTCAATTTTGTATGTCTCTCTCTCCCACTCGCATTGCTCGCCTCCTCTTGGTCTGCTTAAAAGCTTCCTAAATGGTTAAGCTTAAAGTTCCTGGTCACGATGACATTGACTGTGGGTATAATTTCATTACGTTTCGTTCATTAAAACTTTCAAAATGGCAGCCCCCAAAAGTGGCGCAAAAAATTAAAAAGAATAAAATGAAATGCTGAACACATCCCAGGGGCTTATGAGGCGAAACTCTGTGGAATTATGGCTCATTAAATGACATAATGCAGAGGAACAGAACATACATACAAACTGAAAATTTGGTACATTGTGTGGTTGTGCAGCATGCTTTCCAGCAAGTAAGCAGCTGGTTCTCGGGGTAGCAAAAGAAACCGCA
Organism: Drosophila montana; assembly: GCF_035044405.1. Lineage (NCBI taxonomy): Eukaryota > Metazoa > Arthropoda > Insecta > Diptera > Drosophilidae > Drosophila > Drosophila montana. The sequence continues at coordinate 115,645 of NW_026997758.1, forward strand.
GTTGATGCCGCCGCTAGCTGGCGTCTGCTAATATCTTTCTAATACACATACACGCACAGAATATACATAAGCACAATCCCAGAGCTCAAAAAAAAAACAAGACAGCAGGGAGCCTAAGACATGTGCCGCATAATAGCCTTAACAAGATTTTTTGGCATAGTCGTCGACTTTGACGTGCCTCTTAACTGCCGCAGCGTCTTTTTCAATTACACACATAATTAAATATGTTCCGTCTGTCTCTCTATCTCTTACTCACTATGTGTGGGCGTTGAATCCCGGGGGGCGTGTGACAGCCTAGGTAAACATTATATGTATACTGTGTGCGTATGCGTGTGCGACAGCAAATACTTTAAATCTGTCCCAATTGTGCAATAGACTCAGCCTTAGCTCATATCCCATTTTGTAGATTTTAATAAACATGCTGATAATTAAATTAAATTGTATGCTTTTATTTAACATCAGCATTGAAAACATTTGGGCGCACATATTTGCCTCCTTCTCTTTTCCTTCTCATGTCTGTTTTCAAACTGTATTTGCTGTGGGCCAAATTCAATTTAATTTCAATGGCAACGCTTTAAGTCTAAAGAAAAGCTGGAGAGTTTCAATTTGTGCAAACATTTCGTGTACTCAGTTTACTTCAATTTATTTGCTTAGTAGCATTGTGCTGTTAAATATTAATTACTTTGGAGAATTGTATCGGCTAATAGAAAAACTTTTTTTAACGAATATTTGAACCACTTGAAGTCCGCGTTGAATTATGCTGAGTACATTAAAATTAAAGCCATAACAGAATATATTTTTATTCATTTGGTGGGAACATAAGAATAAAATGTTTACGTTTAAATATTCTTAACTGGTAGAAATCGCAAAAATAAGTAGAACTAAGCCAAATAAATACTTAAAAAAAATGTTACACAATGTCTTACATAAGGTGCGAAACAGTCAGTGGCTTATATAATCCGAAATAAAAACCGCAATATAAGAACGAAGACGACATACAGAGAGAAAAAGAATGGTTACAGAAAAATAACGCTAAAATGAACGCATAGGAAATAACGATTTTTTTATGAATCCAACTTGCGCCATAGATTAAGCCATTTGGCACTGACATATCCTTTGTTCAGATACGCCCTTGTTGTGCACTTGGCCCATAAATTGCCAGCAAAATGTGTGCAAAGTTCAGCAGCAAAGATACAACCCATCAACGCCGCAAATAAATTCTTATTAAATACAAATGAGCATCGCAAAAGTTCTTTTGCCCAGACTAAAAGTTTTTTGGGCTCCCACATCTGTAAGATGGTAGATTGACACCAGCTTTCGAATCTTATCTTGCGGATATAAAATTCCATCTCTTCCAGAGCTGTATAACTTTTTCTATCTATAATTATGTATGTTGTTTTTAAGTTAAAGTTATCGTAGATCTATTTTTGCTCTTGGTTTCTTGTTTCTCCCGCTTGCTTAAATATTGATAAATATTGTATTTTATAAGTACAATAATAATTTGTGTCTTGCGCCAGCAAAAAAAAAAAAAATTAACAAATTATCTGAAGCACTTCAAGCAGATTTATACCTAAAAACATTTCGTCTACCGCAAAGTATGCAAACATTGGACAACTTTTAGGACTGGGTCGACATTTTTGCTAAATAAAACTTAAGTTTTATTAAATTATTTGCCAATCCCTTACAACACTACGGAAGTTGCCGTTTTTGGAACTAATTTACTTAAAATATTACCAAGTCAGTTTCAGTACTTCTACAGGCAGACGCCTGTTATATCAATTGGCATGTGCCCGAACTGTGCAACCACTAAACATCAATCATTGGCCCAAGGTACTCCTCCATTTACTCATATGTGACTCGCCTGCAGCTATTCGCGTTTGGCTTCTGTTTCTCTTTGGCTAGCCGCCATGAGCAATTTGAAAGTCGCGTCCTAATCTTTGTGCTGCTCTTCGTTGGCCAGGTGATTTGTTTGCAGCCCTATTGGTGGCAGAGCGCATAATTCAAAATGCCATTTCTGATAGCATCCTGCAGCCTCAGTCTCAGCTCAGCTCAGCTCAGCTGGCATTTGCATTTGTTTTGAGTGTGTCTAGCGTGTTTTGTGTTTTGTGTATGTTTTGTCGGGAGTGTTTAAACAATATATCAAATTGCGAACAGCGGGCATGCATGCTACATTTTATTTAGATTTTTGCACAAAGATAGAGCTGCATTGTCTGACTGGACTGGAGTGTTGTTGCTGGCCAGGAAATGGAAACTAAGTGCAGCGGCCGCACATTAATCATGGACTGATTCTCCGCCTCGTCCCCACCCCCTGAAAAAACGTGTTGAGACGCCAACGCTGAAGTACTGATTCATAAACCATTTATAGTTTTCTGTTGTTGTTGCTCTGTTCGTAAATCGCACACACGCAACTTGCTTGGCGACTTGAAAGGGTTAAGAAATTTATGTGTTGCAATTATTTTCTTGAAATAACACTTTAAGTGATTTACCGAGCATGTAAGGGATCGGAATGGAAAGTAAAATAGCGAACCTTAGCAAATGTGGAATGCCCAGCTCCAACTACCCTATGTGTCGATCCTGTGGCTATGCTATTTATTCCAGGTCATTTGCTTTAACGCTATTGTATTGCACTTAATAAGATTTGCTAAAAGGAAAAGGGTTTCCCTTTTTGGGAAAAAATAACAAACCATATTGTTGGTCACCTTTCAGTGGTTGTCTGATTCGCAGACATAAACTGATCCAGGGATGGGATAACGTAACCCAATTTTCATGCCGTTTTTGAGACATTTAAATGACAGATTGCCCTTGAAATCGACGCGACGAATTGATACATATATTTTGTTACTAGCCTGCTAACGGCTCGTTTGTCAAGGAGTGCACCCATTGGAGATTACAACAAAGTGCAGTCTTGAAGTAATCTAAGTGCTTGTATTAAAGTGTGTGCATCATTAAGCAACATATCATTTGTTAGTGCGTTTGTGTAAACGTTATTTTTGCTGAACATGTAACTAAAAGTATGCAATGTTTATAAATCTTCTGTAGGAATTCGCACATATAATTGCGTCAGAACATTAAGCATAATTCACAATTAATGGGTTTTTGCTTTGCGCCAGCAGCCAGTACAGAGAACACGAAAAACAACACCCATAAAGGTTCTTAAAAATTCTTGAGCTACATTGAGAATTCTTCAATGTAATTTTAAAAGGCCAAATTTAGTGAATTTTGCGCATCCTGAATAGCTTCTTCTTCATTTTTGGCGAACTTGACTCCATTAAAGACTTACAATTCATTATATACTTGCTATAAGAAGAAATATTTGTTGCTATTCGGTGTCAGGTTACTTATATTTTTGGTTTTCTTTTTTCTATCTTGCAGACCTGCTATGAACTGGAGCGCTATTTGCGCGACGAGCCTAAGCTGCAGAGCTATAAAAAGATGCACACTGATCTGGATACAGCCTGGGACATATTTTCAACGCCCGCACGGCTACTGGAGGAACTGAAAATAAAAGAGAGTCTGGATACGATATCGACGACCTCGTCGGTGTCGTCAAACTGCTCAGGCATATCGTGGGACAGCAATGGTTCACAGGCGCTTAGCTGTGCAGTGTTAGTAAAGCAGGAGCGCATCGACGAGGATGACGAGGAAGCAACACATAGACTATCTTGTAATGAGAAATTGGACGTGCTATTTGCAGCGCCGCCCTCAGCCATATCGCCCAATCCAAGTATCAGCAGCGCCGGAAATATGACGCCTACCAGCAATAGCAATAGCAATTGCTCAAGCAGCAATAGTAGCGTTAACATAAGCAGCAGCAGCAGCAGCAGTAACTGCAATACTATCACTCTGAGCTCAAGTAGCAGTACTGCGCCGGGTATTAAAGTGCGGGTGGTACAGGCCAAGACTCAGCGGCATTATCATTTAGGTCAGGGTCATGTGCATGACTTTGTGCTTCCCCCGTTAACACCGCCCTCATCACCTGAGTCTAACCTTCGCAGCCATAACTATGCACAGCCGCCACATCAGCAACTCCAGCAACTCCGGCCGCAGCAGATCGATGCCAGTGAGCTGGCGGCGATCCTTAAGCAGCAGCAACAACGCCAGCAGCAGCAGCAGACTTCAGCAGCAGCAGCAAGTTCCACACCCGCGTCCGCCGTTCTGCATTTCAGCAGCCAAACGCTCGGCACCAAAAATTCCTCATTGACGCAAGCCACAACGTTGCAGCTGCAACAGCAACAGCAGCAGTTGGCAGTGCAACATTTAAGCATATCGCCTCAGGGGCTAAGCAAAACTAGCAGTAGCAACAGCAACTCGGCAAGCAGCAACCACAATAACATTAGCAACAGCAACAGTAACAGCAGCACAGATCAGTCCTCGAGTAACCACCATAACAACATTCCGCGCAGTACAATCGTGCGACTGACCACAGCCAATGGAACACCTGGAGCCGCTGGCATAAGCCTAGCACGTGTCATACAAATGCAAAACAATGGCAATGCTAATGTTGCTGCCGTGCTCAGCGCCGCCGCCGCCAACAATGCTAACAGTAACAACAACAGCAGCACCAATCCTGGTACAACAACATCCATGCAGCAGCAGCAATCGGCTTCACAACATCAGCAGCAGCAGACACCACAAATAGTTGCCGTGGTTACGTCGCTTCCTGAAAAATCAACAACTGGTGCGTATTGATGGCCATAGCTTCTATCTTAATTAAGTCATCGATGGGTAATCAACTTCATTCCACAGCTTCCACCAAAAATCATCACCCGCGCCAGCATCATAGCGATCACAGTCCGGATGCCAAACGACGCATACACAAGTGCCAATTTCTGGGCTGCAAAAAGGTCTACACGAAGAGTTCACATCTGAAGGCACACCAAAGAACCCATACAGGTAAGAAGGCATAATGTACTACTCACCCCACAAACTTTACCCAATACGGAGGACTTTCTGTCATTTTTGGGATTCGTCACAGTAGTAAACGCAATTTCTGAATATTACACAAAAGTCAATGATAACATTATAAAGTCGACTGCAGGATTAATACCGCGCCAACACTTTCCTGCTTTCCTGGCCGAAAAAAGTAAACTCAGCTCGTATTGCTCTCCATTTATAAATCAGGCTCCTGCGACAACAACGCAACAGCGTCGGTGACCTGGACACGAAAGCACAGGACAGGACACAAGTGACACGTTGCATTGTTTTGCTGCCATTGTCCGAACAGCCATGACCGTTTCCAAAAAAAAAAAAGAAAAAGCACAGTCTAGTGCAGCGGGCGGGAAACCAAAAACATTCTCGGATGACAGTAGACGAGGCTTGAATTTCAATAAAAATCGCATAATTCAAAAATGAATTATTGGTTACACGCACACAGATTAAGCCTAGCGATGAAATGTAATTTTATTGCCGCCACAGTCAGCATCAGAGATTTAAGCACCAGAGGAAGAGAAACATGTCGAATCTATTGATTTCCGCCATGGCAACTTTCGCACACATACATACCCATATGCATTGTTGTGTGTGTGTGCCTGTATTTATGCGTTACAGAAGAGTTTTGGCAGCATGCACTTAACCCAGAAAATATTAAATCAAAATGAAGTTTAGATTTATCACATGGTGCATGTGTATATACTATGTAATGTGAACACGTTATATTTTGATAATATATTGTTAAATGCTAAATTATTTAGTCGAACTTATAAGCTTTGCGGCAGCAAATTAAGTTTATTAATTAAATTTTTGACATAAGCCCATGCCGACACTATTCATAGCTGGGCAATTCATAAAAATCCTATTGATATTAATATCTTATTGAACGCTATTAAAGCGTACAGTTCGAAGCGTCAGAATTGAATGTTTTGGAATTAGTATTGCTTCCTTTTATACTGTGTAGCGCTGAATGAAACAGACGAAAGGACAATCACCGGCCCCTTGCTACACGAATTCAGAACAAAAAACTCAGTTGACTAAACTTATAATATAATAACAACCCGTTTTTTTAGAAAGTCGGATGTTTTATTTGTTTTGACTAATTTCCTTCCGTTATTTAATTCCTTCGTCTCTATCGAAAAATATTTATTTGTGTTGCATTGAGTTGCTACATCAAAGTTTTCTGCACAAAGTTTAAAGTGTGGGGTTCTTAACTAATAGTCATGCACAATAAGTTGTTGATAGAAAATGTATAATTAATTAAGCTTTTTTTAAGATACACGAATAAAGGTGTTTTCAGGCGATTAAAGATTGAAACATTTGATTGCCAAACAACCAGACTCGGCGTTTTTACAAAATGTACATTTTTGTTCCTGTTCAGCTGTAAAAGTACGCAAAGAATAATGTAATTATTTTAAGGTCACTATAGTGACTAGGTACAAAGCAAAATTAAAGAAACATCTTAATTAATTACATTTTTGCACAACTTTGGGCACAATTTACAGAAGAGCTGATGCTTTAATATTGCCGCATTAGACGAAACGCAACGCAAAATAATTGATCATCAGCTGTCATTTCAATATCCAAAGGGGAAGGGGAAGGGGAAGGTTTAGGGGAAGGCCACAAGTCGGCTGGGTACACATAAATTGAATTTCGGGCTTTCGACCTTGATTTGGACCCAGAGTCTCTTGTTGTCTCCGATTTGATCAGATATTAAATTAATTAGAAAACCAATGGAGTGGTCTAAATAAAAAACGTGCGAATATTTAACAATTGATAATCAATTACAATGCTCCGCATAAAAGTTGAAAATAAATGTGCGCAGTGCGCAAAAGATTTCAATTAGTTAAACGCTGTGGCTATTAAAACAACAGACTTGCGGGAACCCACCCTGAGGTTTGAAATAGCTGGTGGGCTGGTGGGAGAAAGGCGGCGCCGTTAAGAAAAGATTACTAGTGCAATCAAGCGGATAGACGCAACCAGACCATAAAAATTGTGTTGAGTGCAAAAGCCGAGAAGGCGCACAGCACAGTGCAGCGCAGCGCATAAAAGAAAAACTAAAGAATGGCGTGCAGTGAAAGGAATGAAGCTGAGACTTCTACCCCGTACGTTGCATGTCTCGCCGGGATATTCTTTCTATTGGCTGCTGACATTAAAAACCAACGCCAGCAAAATTTATAAAATATTAACTGGCTCCCGGCTCTGCGTTAAGCGGCAGCTGAACCTGCTTCTGCTGCTGGCTGCAATTGCAATACCCCTCCCTTAAACAATTTAGATGTGCGCTACTGAAACTGAATCTAAAAATATGGGAAGAAAGGAGTCTGTGTGCATACACATGCATATAGAGACAAATAGCTAAGGTTAAGTTTTAACTACGTTCGCTATTATAAATTACCAATGAGGCGAAAGGAAATAAAAAAAAGCTCCTTTAAACGCTAAATTATTTAATTTTTTAAAATCTTATAAACAATGACTATAGTCATTTGTTCGTCGCACGGCTGATGAACAAACAAACTCCTAGCTGACGTAATCGTTTTATACTGGATTTCTTGATATGCAAACTTATTAATCAATTCATAGAAACAACCCCCGCTGTCATATTTTCATATGTCAGCATCGTCGCGGTGAAAACTTATTAAAAACTCTTAATAGTGGCAGCCCATCAACATATGTAACAACGAAGCTGATTAATCTTATGGCATGTGCAGCTTATAATCATACTTGCTTTTGCGGCGGAATAACAGGCTGTCTGTTTTATTTTTGGTAACGATTAAGTTTCGTTAGCTTATAGCCAGATAACACGAGCAGTTTTGTGTCAGAGACTGTATCTGTGTGTGGGTTTTATCGTTAGTCATGGCGCTGTGTGTGCCCCGCTCAAATGCAGTTTAATACGAGACTCTAGGGTCCTGTCCGTATTGTACGCCCAGTGCTTTGTGCACTTGACGCTGATTTACGCCGGCTAAAGCCAAAAAGAGACCAATAAAAAAAAATGCCAAAAGTCAATGCCAAAGCATTTCATACACACAGTCACACTCCTTGTGGGGGTATAAGTGTTTTTCGGGCACCCTTTTTATTTATAGCCGTTACGTTACTTCGATGTCTCGCTCACAGTTCTGACAACATGCCAAAGTGCAAGTGGCAGGACGACACCCACAAACAAGGAGTGAAATGTCCCATGTTGCACCGTCGCGACGCATCGCTGGACTTCAGCAATCGCGGTAGAGAGTAAACAAATGGAAATTAAGATAGCACTGTTTGCTGGCCGGTGGGTCGTGAGTCGGTGAGTCGTTTGTTTCGTCAGGCAAGCAAGTTGGCCGCAAGTGCATAATGTGAAATTGAGCACGGAAATATCACACATTTCCGCATGCATTAAGTTTTAAGCTGTATATTTTTGTATATACATATATATACATATATACATATATATATGTATATACATGTTAAGCTGCTGTGGTGTGCGTTACAAAGTTTTCCACTCAGCTTTATGTATTTTTCTTGGCTGTCGTCTACTTTGCCGGTTATCTGGCTCCATTTTCCACTGCTGTTTTCTGCAGCGGCAACGACGAAGGCAACGCCGGCAATTTCCTGCCTTTGCTGCTGTTTGTCTTTTAAACTCAAATAATTTTGCCATTTTTTCTGGCACAACTTTGTACTGTCCTGTGTTCGACTCTGTGTGCATTTTTAGGTTTTATACTTTTGTGTGAAATTACAACTTCTGCATTTCCTTTTCCTTTTTGCCTGCATGCCACTATTGAGCTTCTGTAGCTGGCACAAGCGCTCTCTCTGGTTGGCTTTCGGCGCATTGGCTACTGTTTGAGGCTTTTGGCACGCATGAAAACTGTTGGCAAACCGATGCGCGATTTGGCAAACAGTTTTACTGAATTCGATCTCTACGTAAATTGCGAATCCCGACATTTGGCTTTTTTAAACTCCATTGTTTTTTTTTTTTTTAATTTGTTTTTAAATGTCTTTTGATTGCATTTTTTAATACTTTATAAGTTTTTGCACAGTATTAAGTGTACAGTAGTACAGTTGAGAAAATAAATTATGTGATTTTTCAATAAGACTTAATTTCAGAGCAATCGGAATATTATTTTATTAAATATTGTTACTCCGACTATATAATTCAACAATTTAATTATTAAAATTTCAAATTGACGGACTTGAATATAAGCCCCTGCAACAGTGCGAACCTAGCCGGTCTGATAAAGTAAAACTTTTTTCATTTTGCTACCGGTAAATAAAAAAATAATGGCACACTCTCCCTCCCATGTACCTTTTATTCACCAGCTCTTTCGTTTCGTCCCTTGGTACGCAAAAATGAAAAAACTTACACTGCATACAATATTAAATGCATTTTATCAGAGAGCAACTTATTTGATAAGCAGATACTTGCGATTTTACTATGCATTTTCATTAAATCTTTTCTACAAATTTCTGTCATTGCAGGTGAGAAGCCATACAAATGCTCTTGGGATGGCTGCGAATGGCGTTTCGCTAGGAGCGACGAGCTAACGCGTCACTATCGCAAACACACTGGAGCCAAGCCCTTTAAGTGCCGCAGTTGCGATCGCTGCTTCTCACGCTCTGATCACCTGGCACTCCACATGAAGCGCCATATGTGAGGTGAAATCTAAATGGAAGTGCAACTGTGTGTGCCATCACAAGCTGCTATAGCGCTTATTAATCAAAACTCACATAACAGCACAAGCAACTAAAAATGATTTAAGAACTTCAAATTCGATATAAATTTGTATGTCCGTTGCTGTTAGTGCTTTTATCGTCTTATTCCATTTCATTATCGTTTCGCTTCCATATCTTTTTGGTTTGATTTCATTTTATCGTTTAAGCATTTAACAATATAACTTCCATATGCATTTAAACTGTTGACATAAAATATTTACCAAAGCAAAATAATTTTTTTCAGTAAAGCATCAAGAAAAAAAAAACAACAAGAAAATAGCAGTCATAAATGAACTTATAAAGCACAATGAAAATATGAAAAGTGTATGAAATATATATAAATATATATATATATATATATATATTTTTGTTTTGTTTGTAGCGAAAACAACAAATATTGTAAACACTGCCAAAACAAAAATACGAAAAATTTAATAATTATAAAAATACTACAAAATGTTAACATACATACATACATACATATACAAAGATATAACGTTAAGAATATTCATCGTACTGGCGTAGGTACAACAACAAAATACAACAAACACAAGTGCAAAATATGTTTTAAACAATAAATCAAATGCTTATATTTTCTTACATTAATTTAAATATATTTTAAATTTGTAATATAACTGTTGTAAAGGTTGATTATGTGTAGTATGTATGTCGAGCAAATCGAAATGCCTAATAAATACAATTTTTTTGGCGCTACAAATTGATATTTTCAAAAGAAGTTTTGTTAATTTAGTTGTATTTAAACCGCACACTTTTGTTTTGCGATGAAAAGTATTACGAAGAATTTTTTTATTTGAGAAAATCTAAACGCTAATTTTTTGATTTGAGACAATATTATATTTTTGACCATTTGTTTTTTTTTACAAATTCTTCTTAATGTGCCTCATTAATTTTAAATAATAATATAAATAATTAATTTAAAACTATTTTTTATTTTACAAATTTAGATGTATTCCAAAAACACCATTTTGCTTAATTTCAGCAGGTCACAATTAACAAAGCTTAAAGTATTTACAAAAGTTCCAAGAAATAACTTCTGAAAATGCAGCGAAATGACTTCTGGAAAAAATGTAGAATTGATTTTTACTTTCCACACTGTGTGCTAATGTTTTTGTTAGTTTTTATGTGCTGCCCATAATATAATGAACCAATTATTTCGTTTATTATTTGATTATTTTTAAATACTTGTAACAAAATAAATATTATGAAAAAAAGATCAAAACGTTTTGTCATATACTTTTTATTAATATTTGATTATTATTCTTATTTTCCTTATTTATTTGCACGACAAAACAACACGGTATCAAGGTATACAACATGATCGAGCATATATGTATATTATACATTCGGCATTATGATTTGTGTGAAGAGATATTCTGTGATCCAGAGAACAAGAAATAGCTATGGAAAACAAACGAAACATGAACACGCATACAGAGACAAACACAAACGAATGTCATAAGTCACCTACAATTACATATGTTGTGTTGCCGTCAGTCAGGCGTGCTAGAGTTTGTAATAGAACTCAATCATAAGGTATACATATATTTACTTATAAATATGCCTTTCAAAGTTGTCTCCTGATTTCTAACATAATTCTCAATGATTGTGAAGTGAGATGAATCACTTTTTTAAAGGTTTGTGTGTGGCTTGTGCTATGTGTCATCTCAATGTTAAGAATTAATTATAGTCTCATATATGGTTAAGAAGTTACAAACTAAAAGTTCCCTTTAAGATCATATAATTAATAAAAACGTACAATTATACTGGCTTTGTATTTCCGGTATCTTTTTCGGCTTCCATGCGAGAAAAAAAAACCCAAGAAAATGCACTGAAAATGGTTATGATGTTGATAACACAACTATAAATATTATTAAAACCCAACAAAACAACAATGTGTACGATGTGTCAAAAAACTTCAATCAGTTTAGTGAAACTTTTGAGAGAAATTAAAAACCAACCCCAAATGGAATATTTTGTATAGAAAATCCTTATAGATAAAAACTAAATCCAACAACTACCATTTAGATTATAATGCATGGGGGCCTAAATGTGAATAATATATAAGTAATTATGTATGTATTTTACAATCCAAAATTCAAATCGTAAACGAAACTTGTATTTTAAAAACAAACTAAACTTTAATATATAATTCAGTAAGCATTAAAACACAATAAAAGACTGGTCAACGAGGTGTTCCGCGTTTATGCAACAATTGCAACAAAAGTAAACAAAATTAAAAAATACTTAGTAAAAGGGAATAAAACTCAAAACAAATCCAAATTAAAACATTTATTCAAAAACTCCTTAGCGTATTGCTAAGCCCATTAAATATTCTAGCAAACGCATATTTGAACTAGTTAAGATTGATCCATTCGACGTTCGACGAGTTGAGTATGCGTGCTTGTAAATCTTATTTTTGACTGCAAATACAGTCCACTGACCCATTTTGCAAAGGCTTATAAATATGTATTAATATATTGTTTAATACTAACCATACGTAAAGCTAACCGTAATGTTAATAAGTACGAATTTTAAGAAACGCTGAATGTGAGTCTAGAGAGTACTAACAACAAGAACAAAAATAATATTAATAATAAAACCAACACACACACATACTGATTATGTACACATATATTACTGTCTAAATTTAACAGTTGAACAGTTTAATTATATACAAAAAGCACAAAATTCAAAACAAAAAGGAAGATCACAGAGTAATTTCCTACACATTTTCTATAGATTTACAGCTTAGCAATGATATTGAGTAGAAAGTTTGGTGAATATTAAAAGAAAAAAAAAATACAAATAATTTTTTATATTTTTGTTTGCATAGTGCTTGGCAAATTTTTAAACTATGATTTAGACAAAACCAACATTAATACTTAGTTAATATGAAGAACTAAAAAGCGATTTGTAACGTGCATGGCGGTAAATATACATATATTGCTATATATATTGCTATACCATATTTAATTAAAATGTAAACGTCTTATATACCAAAATATAAGCGTATCAATTTAAGCATTGTGTGTATAGTTTAGTGAAATGAAATGAAATAGTTTAATGTTAAATAAACTCCAATGGAAAATCAAAATAACCATTATAAACACAATAAATGTATTTATATGTAAAACAGTGTATGGCAAAGCACATATTTAAATGTTGTGTATGTATTAGGAAATAAGAATTAAAAACTGACGAATTGGAGAAGCATGCGAAGCATCTATATTAAGACTAGGCATTTTGTATTAAACGTCTAAGTTGATAGATACAGGCTGGATAAATCATCGAAAAACAGTCTTTGCTTGCGCATCATAAGCGTATGTTTGGTCAGCAGCAAATGGTGATTTATATAGATTTTTATAAAGATCTTAATTTAGTTTTTTTTTGTGAAATGTGAGTTAGCCTCTGCATATACACACAAAATTTAAATTAAATTAAATTGTATAATTAAGGCGCGTAATTGATATCATAATTCAAAAGTTTCAGCACAGGTAAACTAAAAATACATTTTAAATAAATATGCATGTAAATAAGTAATGTGGCATCAGGAACAATGCTATCACATTAAAAAATTAACTACTTGACCGCTTGTGTAAAAAAATTAAAACAAAACAGAAAAAATCGTTAAAAGACGAATCCTTAGCTAATAGCAAATAGCAAAAATCTAATTGTCAGTGTTTATTATTATTGATGTGCATTTGATGTTTGCGTATTTTTACGCTTATTCTTAACGCAAACCCCTTTTTTGCCATCAGTGCTACTGCTACGTGAGTTGAGTTTAAAGTTACTAGTAAATGGTGACAAACGTAATTGCTTTAATTTATTTATTGTATAATAAACATTTGGGTAAAAAATTAAATGTTTAAATAATTTAACTGCAATTTTTAGAGAATTTAATTCAATTAGCATATTTTTGCCGTCATATTGTATATTCTATGAAAAATATAACAATTATTATTGATCAATATTATTATTATTATGGCTTGTTTGTTGCGGCTTTTTTGTCAATCTTTACATAATAATTTTATATGAAAAAGTGTAAGAAATATTTAGAAAATAATAAGGAGCATAATTAAGGCAAAATGCATAAAAATATAAACATGGCAAATTGATTAGGTAAAGCCCCATAGAAAAAAAAAAACAGAATCTTACATTTAGTATTAGTTTATTATATAAAAACAGCAGCAAAGAAGAACAACAAACCAAAAGACGAGCCCGACAGCAAAATTAGAAACGTTATTTTATTCTTGTATAAGTATAAACTGAAGGCATTTTCAACGTATGAAAACTATATTGTACGTAACTTGATATTTTGATGAGAATTTCTGTGAAAAAATATAGAAAAATATAAAATGGACTAAAATTGATATTTATTTATGGGCAAAATTAAGTGGAAATAACGAGTCTGGGCTGACGCATGTCGATGTTAACACAAACAAGAAAAACAAATAAATTGTTGATGCATTTAAATAATGTTGATTTTGTCTGGGTAATGAGAAATAGCGATAGAGAAAGGTGCATATGTTTGACTTTTGTGATTGCAGGCGGCGCTGAACAAACAGTTCACATCATTAGCCCCGAAGGAATGGCTTACAACAACAACAGCAACAATAAGGATAACAATGACGGTAACATTGCAATTCATTGCAATTTCGACCACCCGCATATGCACGTGCATAAATTTAAATTATACTTTATAACACGCATGTAAATTTTCATTAACTCTGTAGTCATAATTAAAAATTGCCAGCTGTTGAGACCCTCCAACTTTATTTTCAGCCAGAGAAAGCAACCGCTGTAATTTAGGCAGTCCACTGCACTACTGCAATTATCAGACAGCAATTACACAGCAGATATTACGAACAATTTATATATATGCAATTCGTAAGCCCATAATGGTGCGGAAGTTGGTATAAATTTAAGAGCGGCTGAAAATAAGAGCACGCGAAAAAGAAAGGTAGATAGCTAATAAGTAGTATGGGCAGATATATCTGCTTATTAATATACTAACATACAATCAAAATTTAATTAATGCAATTTGCATAGTAAGGCAAATTTAAAAATAGATTTCCGATTAATTTGCTGCCCAGTTACGTAAGGTACAGTAGTATGAATATTTTTTGTTAACCGCCCGATTGGTTTAAAACTCCTTTTGAAGGATCTGTCAGAGAATTAATTTTAAACGTGCCACGGGCAAGACCTGTGAATACCCGCTTGTATTAGATTTTCACGAGTTTTAGATTCCAGTTCATGTTTCTAAATAAAATTGGCATCTAAATCTGACAACATTATATTTAGTCGAAATTCATGTGATAATGGTACTTTTAAATATTCTATATAGACATAGGTCAACTTTCCCACCCCCATAACTCTGGCATATTTCATCCGATTTTCATAAGGTTTAGCCTTTTGTCAATGGTTTGACCTCTAGATCAAATTTGCATCTAAATCTGACAACATTATTTTTAGTCAAAATTCATGTCAAAATGGAACCCACAAATATCCTATATAGACATAGGTCAACATTCCCACCCCCATAACTCGGTCAAAACTCAACCGATTTTCATAAAGTTTGGCTTTTTCTCAATGGTTTGACCTCGAGATCAAATTTGCATCTTAATCTGACAACATTATTTTTAGTCAAAATTCATGTCCAAATGGTACCCACAAATATCCTATATAGACATAGGTCAACTTTCCCACCGCCATAACTCTGGCAAATCTCATCCGATTTTCATAAGGTTTGGCTTTTTGTGCATGGTTTGGCCTCTAGATCAATCTGGCATCTAAATCTGACAACATTATATTTAGTCAAAATTCATGTCAAAATGGTACCCATAATTATCCTATATAGACATAGGTCATCTTTCCCACCCCCATAACTCGGCCAAATCTCAACCAATTTTCATAAGGTTTGGCTTTTTGTTCATGGTTTGACCTCTAGATCAATTCGGCATCTAAATCTGACAACATTATATTTAGTCAAAATTCATGTCAAAATGGAACCCACAAATATCCTATATAGACATAGGTCAACATTCCCACCCCCATAACTCGGTCAAAACTCAACCGATTTTCATAAAGTTTGCCCTTTGTCAATGGTTTGACCTCTAAATCAAATTTGCATCTAAATCTGACAACATTATTTTTAGTCAAAATTCATGTCAAAATGGTACAAACAAATAACCTATATAGACATGGGTCAACATTCCCACCCCCATAACTCGGTCAAAACTCAACCGATTTTCATAAAGTTTGGCCTTTTGTCAATGGTTTGACCTGTAGATCAAATTTGCATCTTAATCTGACAACATTATTTTTAGTCAAAATTCATGTCCAAATGGTACCCACAAATATCCTATATAGACATAGGTCAACTTTCCCACCGCCATAACTCTGGCAAATCTCATCCGATTTTCATAAGGTTTGGCTTTTTGTGCATGGTTTGGCCTCTAGATCAATCTGGCATCTAAATCTGACAACATTAGTTTTAGTCAAAATTCATGTGGAAATGGTACCCTCAAATAACCTATATAGACATAGGTCAACATTCCCACCCCCATAACTCGGTCAAAACTCAACCGATTTTCATAAAGTTTGGCCTTTTGTCAATGGTTTGACCTGTAGATCAAATTTGCATCTTAATCTGACAACATTATTTTTAGTCGAAATTCATGTCAAAATGGTACCCATAATTATCCTATATAGACATAGGTCAACATTCCCACCCCCATAACTCGGTCAAAACTCAACCGATTTTCATAAAGTTTGGCTTTTTGTCAATGGTTTGACCTCTAGATCAAATTTGCATCTAAATCTGGCAACATTATATTTAGTCAAAATTCATGTCCAAATGGTACCCACAAATAACCTATATAGACATAGGTCAACATTCCCACCCCCATAACTCGGTCAAAACTCAACCGATTTTCATAAAGTTTGGCTTTTTGTCAATGGTTTGACCTCTAGATCAAATTTGCATCTAAATCTGGCAACATTATATTTAGTCAAAATTCATGTCAAAATGGTACCCATAATTATCCTATATAGACATAGGTCATCTTTCCCACCCCCATAACTCGGCCAAATCTCAACCAATTTTCATAAGGTTTGGCTTTTTGTTCATGGTTTGACCTCTAGATCAATTCGGCATCTATATCTGGGAACATAATTTTTAGTCAAAATTCATGTCAAAATGGTACCCATAATTATCCTATATAGACATAGGTCAACATTCCCACCCCCATAACTCGGTCAAAACTCAACCGATTTTCATAAAGTTTGGCTTTTTGTCAATGGTTTGACCTCTAGATCAAATTTGCATCTAAATCTGGCAACATTATATTTAGTCAAAATTCATGTCAAAATGGTACCCATAATTATCCTATATAGACATAGGTCAACATTCCCACCCCCATAACTCGGTCAAAACTCAACCGATTTTCATAAAGTTTGGCTTTTTGTCAATGGTTTGACCTCTAGATCAAATTTGCATCTAAATCTGGCAACATTATATTTAGTCAAAATTCATGTCAAAATGGTACCCATAATTATCCTATATAGACATAGGTCAACATTCCCACCCCCATAACTCGGTCAAAACTCAACCAATTTTCATAAGGTTTGGCTTTTTGTTCATGGTTTGACCTCTAGATCAATTCGGCATCTATATCTGGGAACATAATTTTTAGTCAAAATTCATGTCAAAATGGTACCCATAATTATCCTATATAGACATAGGTCAACATTCCCACCCCCATAACTCGGTCAAAACTCAACCGATTTTCATAAAGTTTGGCTTTATGTTAATGGTTTGACCTCTAGATCAATTCGTCATCTAAATCTGGCAACATTATTTTTAGTCAAAATTCATGTCCAAATGGTACCCATAATTATCCTATATAGACATAGGTCAACATTCCCACCCCCATAACTCGGTCAAAACTCAACCAATTTTCATAAGGTTTGGCTTTTTGTTCATTGTTTGACCTCTAGATCAATTCGGCATCTATATCTGGGAACATAATTTTTAGTCAAAATTCATGTCAAAATGGTACCCATAATTATCCTATATAGACATAGGTCAACATTCCCACCCCCATAACTCGGTCAAAACTCAACCGATTTTCATAAAGTTTGGCTTTTTGTCAATGGTTTGACCTCTAGATCAAATTTGCATCTAAATCTGGCAACATTATATTTAGTCAAAATTCATGTCAAAATGGTACCCATAATTATCCTATATAGACATAGGTCAACATTCCCACCCCCATAACTCGGTCAAAACTCAACCGATTTTCATAAAGTTTGGCTTTTTGTCAATGGTTTGACCTCTAGATCAAATTTGCATCTAAATCTGGCAACATTATATTTAGTCAAAATTCATGTCCAAATGGTACCCATAATTATCCTATATAGACATAGGTCAACATTCCCACCCCCATAACTCGGTCAAAACTCAACCAATTTTCATAAGGTTTGGCTTTTTGTTCATGGTTTGACCTCTAGATCAATTCGGCATCTATATCTGGGAACATAATTTTTAGTCAAAATTCATGTCAAAATGGTACCCATAATTATCCTATATAGACATAGGTCAACATTCCCACCCCCATAACTCGGTCAAAACTCAACCGATTTTCATAAAGTTTGGCTTTTTGTCAATGGTTTGACCTATAAATCAAATTTGCATCTAAATCTGACAACATTATTTTTAGTCAAAATTCATGTCAAAATGGTACCCAAAAATAACCTATAT
Source organism: Drosophila montana (assembly GCF_035044405.1). Lineage (NCBI taxonomy): Eukaryota > Metazoa > Arthropoda > Insecta > Diptera > Drosophilidae > Drosophila > Drosophila montana. The sequence continues at coordinate 134,039 of NW_026997758.1, forward strand.
AGACATGGGTCAACATTCCCACCCCCATAACTCGGTCAAAACTCAACCGATTTTCATAAAGTTTGGCCTTTTGTCAATGGTTTGACCTGTAGATCAAATTTGCATCTTAATCTGACAACATTATTTTTAGTCAAAATTCATGTCCAAATGGTACCCACAAATATCCTATATAGACATAGGTCAACTTTCCCACCGCCATAACTCTGGCAAATCTCATCCGATTTTCATAAGGTTTGGCTTTTTGTGCATGGTTTGGCCTCTAGATCAATCTGGCATCTAAATCTGACAACATTAGTTTTAGTCAAAATTCATGTGGAAATGGTACCCTCAAATAACCTATATAGACATAGGTCAACATTCCCACCCCCATAACTCGGTCAAAACTCAACCGATTTTCATAAAGTTTGGCCTTTTGTCAATGGTTTGACCTGTAGATCAAATTTGCATCTTAATCTGACAACATTATTTTTAGTCGAAATTCATGTCAAAATGGTACCCACAAATATCCTATCTGAACATAGGTCAACATTCCCACCCCCATAACTCGGTCAAAACTCAACCAATTTTCATAAGGTTTGGCTTTTTGTTCATGGTTTGACCTCTAGATCAATTCGGCATCTATATCTGGGAACATAATTTTGAGTCAAAATTCATGTCAAAATGGTACCCATAATTATCCTATATAGACATAGGTCAACATTCCCACCCCCATAACTCGGTCAAAACTCAACCGATTTTCATAAAGTTTGGCTTTTTGTCAATGGTTTGACCTCTAGATCAAATTTGCATCTAAATCTGGCTACATTATATTTAGTCAAAATTCATGTCAAAATGGTACCCATAATTATCCTATATAGACATAGGTCAACATTCCCACCCCCATAACTCGGTCAAAACTCAACCGATTTTCATAAAGTTTGGCTTTTTGTCAATGGTTTGACCTCTAGATCAAATTTGCATCTAAATCTGGCAACATTATATTTAGTCAAAATTCATGTCCAAATGGTACCCACAAATAACCTATATAGACATAGGTCAACATTCCCACCCCCATAACTCGGTCAAAACTCAACCGATTTTCATAAAGTTTGGCTTTTTGTCAATGGTTTGACCTCTAGATCAAATTTGCATCTAAATCTGGCAACATTATATTTAGTCAAAATTCATGTCAAAATGGTACCCATAATTATCCTATATAGACATAGGTCATCTTTCCCACCCCCATAACTCGGCCAAATCTCAACCAATTTTCATAAGGTTTGGCTTTTTGTTCATGGTTTGACCTCTAGATCAATTCGGCATCTATATCTGGGAACATAATTTTTAGTCAAAATTCATGTCAAAATGGTACCCATAATTATCCTATATAGACATAGGTCAACATTCCCACCCCCATAACTCGGTCAAAACTCAACCGATTTTCATAAAGTTTGGCTTTTTGTCAATGGTTTGACCTCTAGATCAAATTTGCATCTAAATCTGGCAACATTATATTTAGTCAAAATTCATGTCAAAATGGTACCCATAATTATCCTATATAGACATAGGTCAACATTCCCACCCCCATAACTCGGTCAAAACTCAACCAATTTTCATAAGGTTTGGCTTTTTGTTCATGGTTTGACCTCTAGATCAATTCGGCATCTATATCTGGGAACATAATTTTTAGTCAAAATTCATGTCAAAATGGTACCCATAATTATCCTATATAGACATAGGTCAACATTCCCACCCCCATAACTCGGTCAAAACTCAACCGATTTTCATAAAGTTTGGCTTTTTGTCAATGGTTTGACCTATAAATCAAATTTGCATCTAAATCTGACAACATTATTTTTAGTCAAAATTCATGTCAAAATGGTACCCAAAAATAACCTATATAGACATGGGTCAACATTCCCACCCCCATAACTCGGTCAAAACTCAACCGATTTTCATAAAGTTTGGCCTTTTGTCAATGGTTTGACCTGTAGATCAAATTTGCATCTTAATCTGACAACATTATTTTTAGTCAAAATTCATGTCCAAATGGTACCCACAAATATCCTATATAGACATAGGTCAACTTTCCCACCGCCATAACTCTGGCAAATCTCATCCGATTTTCATAAGGTTTGGCTTTTTGTGCATGGTTTGGCCTCTAGATCAATCTGGCATCTAAATCTGACAACATTAGTTTTAGTCAAAATTCATGTGGAAATGGTACCCTCAAATAACCTATATAGACATAGGTCAACATTCCCACCCCCATAACTCGGTCAAAACTCAACCGATTTTCATAAAGTTTGGCCTTTTGTCAATGGTTTGACCTGTAGATCAAATTTGCATCTTAATCTGACAACATTATTTTTAGTCGAAATTCATGTCAAAATGGTACCCACAAATATCCTATCTGAACATAGGTCAACATTCCCACCCCCATAACTCGGTCAAAACTCAACCAATTTTCATAAGGTTTGGCTTTTTGTTCATGGTTTGACCTCTAGATCAATTCGGCATCTATATCTGGGAACATAATTTTGAGTCAAAATTCATGTCAAAATGGTACCCATAATTATCCTATATAGACATAGGTCAACATTCCCACCCCCATAACTCGGTCAAAACTCAACCGATTTTCATAAAGTTTGGCTTTTTGTCAATGGTTTGACCTCTAGATCAAATTTGCATCTAAATCTGGCTACATTATATTTAGTCAAAATTCATGTCAAAATGGTACCCATAATTATCCTATATAGACATAGGTCAACATTCCCACCCCCATAACTCGGTCAAAACTCAACCGATTTTCATAAAGTTTGGCTTTTTGTCAATGGTTTGACCTCTAGATCAAATTTGCATCTAAATCTGGCAACATTATATTTAGTCAAAATTCATGTCCAAATGGTACCCACAAATAACCTATATAGACATAGGTCAACATTCCCACCCCCATAACTCGGTCAAAACTCAACCGATTTTCATAAAGTTTGGCTTTTTGTCAATGGTTTGACCTCTAGATCAAATTTGCATCTAAATCTGGCAACATTATATTTAGTCAAAATTCATGTCAAAATGGTACCCATAATTATCCTATATAGACATAGGTCATCTTTCCCACCCCCATAACTCGGCCAAATCTCAACCAATTTTCATAAGGTTTGGCTTTTTGTTCATGGTTTGACCTCTAGATCAATTCGGCATCTATATCTGGGAACATAATTTTTAGTCAAAATTCATGTCAAAATGGTACCCATAATTATCCTATATAGACATAGGTCAACATTCCCACCCCCATAACTCGGTCAAAACTCAACCGATTTTCATAAAGTTTGGCTTTTTGTCAATGGTTTGACCTCTAGATCAAATTTGCATCTAAATCTGGCAACATTATATTTAGTCAAAATTCATGTCAAAATGGTACCCATAATTATCCTATATAGACATAGGTCAACATTCCCACCCCCATAACTCGGTCAAAACTCAACCAATTTTCATAAGGTTTGGCTTTTTGTTCATGGTTTGACCTCTAGATCAATTCGGCATCTATATCTGGGAACATAATTTTTAGTCAAAATTCATGTCAAAATGGTACCCATAATTATCCTATATAGACATAGGTCAACATTCCCACCCCCATAACTCGGTCAAAACTCAACCGATTTTCATAAAGTTTGGCTTTATGTTAATGGTTTGACCTCTAGATCAATTCGTCATCTAAATCTGGCAACATTATTTTTAGTCAAAATTCATGTCCAAATGGTACCCATAATTATCCTATATAGACATAGGTCAACATTCCCACCCCCATAACTCGGTCAAAACTCAACCAATTTTCATAAGGTTTGGCTTTTTGTTCATTGTTTGACCTCTAGATCAATTCGGCATCTATATCTGGGAACATAATTTTTAGTCAAAATTCATGTCAAAATGGTACCCATAATTATCCTATATAGACATAGGTCAACATTCCCACCCCCATAACTCGGTCAAAACTCAACCGATTTTCATAAAGTTTGGCTTTTTGTCAATGGTTTGACCTCTAGATCAAATTTGCATCTAAATCTGGCAACATTATATTTAGTCAAAATTCATGTCAAAATGGTACCCATAATTATCCTATATAGACATAGGTCAACATTCCCACCCCCATAACTCGGTCAAAACTCAACCGATTTTCATAAAGTTTGGCTTTTTGTCAATGGTTTGACCTCTAGATCAAATTTGCATCTAAATCTGGCAACATTATATTTAGTCAAAATTCATGTCCAAATGGTACCCATAATTATCCTATATAGACATAGGTCAACATTCCCACCCCCATAACTCGGTCAAAACTCAACCAATTTTCATAAGGTTTGGCTTTTTGTTCATGGTTTGACCTCTAGATCAATTCGGCATCTATATCTGGGAACATAATTTTTAGTCAAAATTCATGTCAAAATGGTACCCATAATTATCCTATATAGACATAGGTCAACATTCCCACCCCCATAACTCGGTCAAAACTCAACCGATTTTCATAAAGTTTGGCTTTTTGTCAATGGTTTGACCTCTAGATCAAATTTGCATCTAAATCTGGCAACATTATATTTAGTCAAAATTCATGTCAAAATGGTACCCATAATTATCCTATATAGACATAGGTCAACATTCCCACCCCCATAACTCGGTCAAAACTCAACCGATTTTCATAAAGTTTGGCTTTTTGTCAATGGTTTGACCTCTAGATCAAATTTGCATCTAAATCTGGCAACATTATATTTAGGCAAAATTCATGTCCAAATGGTACCCATAATTATCCTATATAGACATAGGTCAACATTCCCACCCCCATAACTCGGTCAAAACTCAACCGATTTTCATAAAGTTTAGCTTTTTGTCAATGATTTGACCTCTAGATCAAATTTGCATCTAAATCTGACAACATTATTTTTAGTCAAAATTCATGTCAAAATGGTACCCACAAATAACCTATATAGACATAGGTCAACATTCCCACCATTGACCCATAGCTCGGTCAAAACTCAACCGATTTTCATAAAATTTGGCTTTCTGTTCATGGTTTGATCTCTAGATCAATTCGGCATCTAAATCTGACATTATTTTTAGTCAGAATTCATGTTGAAATGCTACCCACATATATCCCATATAGACATAGGTCAAAATTTCCTACCTTCATAACTCGATCAAATCTAATCCGATTTTCAAAAGGTTTGGCTTTTTGTTCATGGTTTGACCTCTAGATAAACTTGGCACCGTAATCTTGTTTTTGAGTTTTATCAAATGAGGAAACTTAGGGGAAGAGATAAGGTGATTACTTCCAATGACTTTTTTAATAAGGAAAGTGGGACTCTTAAGTATTGGTTTCCACATAGGAATTTATCTTTCCACAGTAACAGTCTGCCCAGCCATATTCCCACCGATCGATTCTCCCTTTAATTCTAACCCTCTTGCAGAGAGAGCAGACGTAAAATCCTTTATTTTTACCCGTTTCGAAGAGAGTTTTTGTGGTAAAAAAAAAAAGAAAAAAAAAGGAGAACGAGAAAAGTTTTCATATTCTTAATTTTGTTCTGCTACCCTGCTGCATCTGAACTCTGTGCTAGCAGCAAAACTTCTAATTGCGTACATGACTAGCAGACACGGTGACACCCCATCTACACGTGCTTGTGTCTGCATGAATACACTTAGAGAGAAGCTCAAATAATAGCTCACTGGTGTGTGTATAGAATTACCGTTTCACATATATATATATATATATTATCAGTTTACTATTTTAACGCTTACATTGATTACCATGATTACCTAAAAGAACTTTGTACTTGGGGCCGTTCTACCCGTCTAACATAGTGTACTCTAGTTTTTAATCACGCATTCTCAGTGTAGAACAGGCTGACAGCACTCGATGAAGCCGCATCTTCTGGTTACCCGCTGCATCTTTATCAAAATTGTTTCTAAAGTTCAAACCACTTTGTGAGTGGCGCGCGGGGGATATGACTTTTAAAAAGTTTTCGGTTTTCTTCATCACATACTTGTAAGCACGCAGATACACACGATTGTACGCATACCAACCATGTTGTGTTGTGGCTGATGTGTATCCCGGTCTCCTTTACATTTGTAGCTTGTCAAAGTGGCTCAACGCCTCACATGTTAACTTATTTTCCTTGCCCTTCCAAATCTGTTAGCGTTGGGGCTAAGGGACACCAAAAAAGAGTAGAGGTAAACAGAAGGATGCAAACAGGCAGGAAGTTACGCTTGTTGTGTGTATTCGTCTGTGTGTGTGTGGGTGTGTATGTTTGTATAAGGGCGAGTTCATTACAAAACAAGCTCTGAGCTCTCTTTGTTTAAATTTTAAGCAGTCTTTCCGTTCAGGGTGAGTTTGCTTCTTAAAACGGCCACAAATTAAACGCTTTAAGCCACCATTATCACACGCATTATTTTGAAATGCAGTTTCTGGCAAATAAAATTATAAAATATGATTTACAAAAATGACGTACAAGTTCGTATGTCATATGCAAACAAGGAAACGTTTGGTTTGACCTGAATAGATACAAATCATGATTAAAAAACACACATAGTCACACATACTTGCAGCATAACGTTTATGGAACGCTTTAGTTTGAGTCGAGTCAAACTTAGGGCCAATTGGATTATAATAAAGTGCTGGAAAGACACGTCGTGTAAGGGGGGGCACATGAGTGGGTGTCGCTTGTGGCAACTGGCACACACACACACACACACACACACACACACACACACACACACACACACACACACACACACACACACACACACACACACACACACACACACACACACACACACACACACACACACACACACACACACACACACACACACACACACACACACACACACACACACACACACAAAGAAGCACACTCTCATAAGATAACATACAGCCAGCAACTGTCAATGACAATGACATCAACTGCAGACGAGCCCATAGAAAATGGCACATAATGAAATGGCTACAGAGCACAAACTGGGTATGAATTCAAGAGACAGCTCTGTCTGGGCATTGTTAGAGTACGCACACATGCGCATTAGACCATAGAATGCGAGACCATGCTTATGAAGCCAAGAAAATAAGAAATTGTTTTGATGCGATGAGAGCAGTTCAGTTCAGTTATTATAAGTTCGAGTACACTTTCATCTTTACACATAAGGTAACGGTTATGTCAATTGACAATTGGCAAGTAACGTCGATATGACCATTGCCAGATGGAAAGACTTAAAAGGTTAAACCAAGGCACAAAAACCGAAAAATATAATTGCATTGACAACTATGCTAAAGTGGATGGGAAAAGTTTATTTAAATATCAATTGGGCCCTTAATTTAAAGCTGTCTGTAAATGGCCAAAATGCAGTGCATTGCTTACTTGCAATTTGCTGTCTGATTTTGCTACCCGAGAAGGAAATCAAAACGAGGAAATCAAATTAAATCGCATCGAATCAAACCGACGCGACCGCAGGTGCACAGCGTGCAGCAGGCGCGACATGGGTTGCATTTTGGCAACTGGCAGCAAGTGCACTTGAAGTGTATCGAATTTGTATGGATTTCGCTATAGCCAATAATTTGACACTTGCGTTTGCAGTGCTCGTGCTCGTGCTCCTGAAGCAAAGCTCCCGAAGCAGAGACAAAAGAGCCCCAAATATAGAAGCAGTTTGTGTGGAGAGACTTTAGCCAAACGCATACTTGAATAAAGTTTCAAAACGTTTGCAGGTAACACTGACAAGTAGGGGCGTAATAAACTGAGCAAGTGTGAGAGTGGCGTATGTGTGGAAGGTATGTGTTGGAGGATATGTGCATAAATGCATGTTGAGTAAGCAACAATAACAAGAAGGGCAAACAAACGCGAAACGCAATTGTCATCACCATAAAAATAACATAAAACTCTTTTTACGACTTCGTGGTTGCGTTAAAGTGTTAAAGCTGGGTTGGAGGTAGAGTTGGGTTTAAATAATCAGAAATAGCCTAGAATTATGTTGGGCTCTATTTTAACCTACTTCATTCCTAGCTGCAAAAATTTGTTGCCCTGAAAGAAGAAATGAAACCGATTGGAAAATGGCAGTTCTTGTAAAAATAATAACTCGATTTTTTTAGGGAATATAAAATGACTCATAACAAATAATTTGTACGCAAGTGAAATATACCGCATGATTAAATTGTTTTCTTTCTATACACATTTATTTCTTATTATCTATGTCATAATAATACTAACTGACGCACTCATCTTTTCAGTCAACAGAGCAGACTCGCACACAAGTACATTAAGCCCATAATTTTTGTTTGACATACTCGCAAATGTGCGGGGTGTGTCGGTGTCGGTGTCGTAATTGGCGATGCACTCGATTGGCGCAGTCAATTTGCTAAAGTGCCCACTAAGGTTGAACAGAGTCCAAAAAAACGACTATTACCATTACCCAGGTACAGATTTAAAATCAACAACAAGCGCCGCACTACAGCAACAAATAAACAAAAAACAGGCGACAAGCGGCAGGTAAACCAGACACAACAACAATGTCTGGGCCGTATTCAAGCACACAACACACTCATTGGCACTAAAAGCGGCATAAATATAAGCAGGCTACAGTCTACACATTAAAAAGAAACCTGCGACCTACCGCCGCCGCTGTTGGAAAATAATAAGAGACAAGGAGAAGGACATTAACACGGCTGCAGTGCATATCTCTGCACTGCAATGTTATTTACAAATAGCTCTATCATAACAAACCCGATTTCCATTAGAAATGGCTTTTCGGATTAATGATATATTGGCATTTAAAATTTTAGATCAACTCTATATTTAAATTTGGAAACGCCATTTTTTGTCTAGACATAAATTTCCAAATTTTCCACTTCCATAACTTAGAAACAACGTTTTCAATAAAACTCATGGATTAAATACCCAAAATTTTCCTTTCGCGATTCGTGTGTATACCTGTTGCGTAAACAAACATACTATAAATATATAAGTATGATTATATTATTAACATTTACCGACTTGAATTTAAACAAGGCCGATCAACTTAACATGGTATTATTTATTTTTTCAATTTTTTTCCTAATATAGTTCCCTACTTGCATTTGCTATCAAGTATACACCTAGCTCGACTATTTTCAGAGTCGTTTCCTATGTCTCTTCTTTCATGTTTGGTTGCTTACACTTTGTTTTTTTGTTCGTTTTTAGCATGCTTTGAACCTTGTTTGAACTGGTTTAAAATTTCTTGGCACAGGCTCAGGAAGAACCAGTCACTGCCATGCTAAGTCAGAAAGCCAAACAGGCAAGAAAAAGGTTGGGCAACTATGAGCCCATAACTTTGTTACACACAATTAACAATTTGCTGCTTTGCCAAGTTGCCTTTTTGCCTTCTTTGTGGAGTGGTTGAATTGGGCGACAAAAACAACTGGTAGTTACATTATAGTTGCGGTTGCTTAACACGACACATGGTGCTTTTAAGGGGACGTCTCTAATTGAAAACACCAAGCAAAAATGAAACAGGTCAACCAAGCTAGCAGCTAACTGACATTGGTGAGGCAGCTGCGGCAAGCATTTAGAAGTAAACTTTACGAGTTGATAAAATTTTGCAGGTGCATCGCGCAAGTGCATCCCAAGCTTATACCAAAACTTTAAGGTCAACTTTTTACTTCAAGTTTCGAAACCACCAGTCTGTTAGCTTTGTTAGAGATGGTCGCGTGATACAACTTTTCGAATGCCTTCAATTTAGAGTTCCTAATAATATAACAAAACATTTTTCCACTACCCCTTTTAATATTAAAACGGCGTGCTATTTGTTAATTTTGTATAACCCTGATAAATTTGTTTTCCATTACTACCGATCGCTTTGCTAAGAACCCGCACTAACCATTATTGATTTCTAAAGGCAAGTCCTCTACCTGCAAAGGGGTTAGCAGCGCTGGGACACCTCACAGCATGCAGAAAAATTAGCAAAATAGCTGCTAAGAGTTCGCTTAGCATTTAAGCGTTATAAAAATGTTGTAAGCGGCAAATGCCGTCGTTGTAGTCGCAGGAGGAATTCGATTTGACCTTCACCTGGCCAGAAACTGTGGACCGCACTCGGGACGAAGAAGGACGAAGGCTATGTGCAGATGGTTTCCAGTGTGTTGTCAGCAAGGATTTAAAATTTTTTGTAAAATATTTGTGCCCGTCAACGATGCAGAGACAACGCTGGATCCTGACCTGGCAAGAGAAATAGCTGCGCTCACTAACAGGATGTGATGCCAAAAACATTTTAAATAATTTAGCACACATATTTTCTCATCTTTGGCAAAATTCACTTTGAAGACCATGCATAAGGTATTTTGGCATCCTTGGTTGGAAGTAAACGAGGTGACTGCCTACTGTCGATGTACTACAACATGGAGCAACTGGGAATCAGTTCTGGAGTGTGTCTCTCGTGTCTCGTGACGGCAGTGTTGAGTAACGTGAAACCTATTTTCGACACAATATCAGCATTATTTAAAATCCCAAACATGCGACTGCTTTGATGTGCAAAAGTCATCATTGCAGCAACTTTGTGAAATATGAAATACTAACATAATGCTTCGGGCACATTATTAAGCCATATGCAGTCAAAAGACTCAAATTAGTGGCACGCAGCCGCGCAACCAGGATTGGCGCTCAGAATATCCTTTAGTGGCTTTTCAAAAGCTATTTACCTATCCTTTTGATGTTACCCATAGCTGTGCCCCACAACTCCCAATCCCGGTTACAGTTCAACGACATCTCATTATGCTTAGTGCAACAGAGTCGGTTATGGATTTTAATTGAATTTCACTTGAAAACGCAAAATTATTTCTGGTTAGGCTCGTGCACCTGCAATGCTCAATATGGAAACCTGTAAAGCTTAAGCTGCGGCTCTGCTTCTTTTTCCTTTAGCCCATACTATGTCGAACTCAAAAGTCTACGGCTCTTTGATAACCTAACACAGGCAAAAAAAAAAAAAAAAAAAAAAAACCGAGAGACAGACTTGTCTAGATATATACCTTATGGAATAGGAGCAGACTCGTTCGCCGTGCATTTTGTACGTCTTCATAATACATTAATCTTCCATTTTTAATGGGCACAGGGTATAATTAACTACTACTTTTATCATTTTAAGGACAGACGAATTTAAGCTTATTGTCTGCTTGTTTGTTTGCTTGCTTGTTGCTTTGTCTGCGTGTTTGGTCAGCTCAAAAACAAGCACGCTGCTACATCATGCGTCGCTTCAAAATTGAATTTTAATACAGAAGAGCTGTCGTCGTCCTTGTCGTCTCATTCTGGTTTTGGTCTTCAGCATGCGTGATCGGGTCTGTTAGTTCGACATTGCAGTGTCCTTTAAACCAAGCACGAGCCTAGACAATGTATCCTTTTAGTTTGCAGGATTCTTTTTTTTGTTTTTGCAAGTTGCGCCCATTTAGCAAAAAGTTCGGAGTGATTGGATTATCATCTACTTGGCTTTGGCTTTTTATGCAGAGGCCAAATTATCTGCAAACGTAAATCCATTTACCTGTCTATGCACTCAACGTCAACAACTTCATGCCACGTTCATTGATTTCGTAAATAAATTCGGAAACTTCAGCTGTAGTAGCAAAAGAAGTAACTGATTTCTTTCTCTCTCTTTTTTTTATCTCATTTGGCGTGGTTATTTATTTACAAAAAATGCATTTGCTTTTTTGCTACTTTTTTCTGCTACTAACCCGTTACTATTGCGCCACGGAGCAAAGGGCGAGCGCACTCACAAGAAAGCAAGTAAAAAAATTTTTGAAATTAAATTTTCAAGTAACTTTCACTCGAGCGCAGTGCAAACTAAATAATTCATGGAAGCAACGTAAAGAAGGGCGAGCAACCTAGTGGGCGTGCCAGACCAATACTCAATACTAACACATAACAGGCGGCACAGGTGTGCGCATGTGTGTGTGTGTGAGCACATTTAAATAAACAGCATTCAGCGTCAGTTCGCATTCTCATTTCCCTCTGGCGCCCGTTCAGTTAACTTTTTGCCAGAAGTTGAAGTTGGGGCAGGGCAGCCATAGCACTGTTGGCCATATGATAACAGCATTGAAGAACCCTTTTGGCGGGGGCTTTTGTGTGTGTCCTACGTTGCCATCGTCATGCCAAAATAGGCAAGTTCACTCAGGCAAAGCAATTGCACAAATGGCCAATTCTACTCGTAAGTAGAATTTTGTTCGTTTCGTTGAACGGGTTTCGGTTTTAGGTTTTTGGCAGTTGGCAGTGCCACTGCCACTGCCAAAAGGATAACTAGGGGGAAACTATCTAAAGCACTACTACTGCAACTACAAGCATGTGAATTTGAGGGAGTGCTGTATGTGTGTAGGTCTTGTGTATGTGTATGCGTATGTGTGCTGGTGTGTAACGAAGCATAGATAAAATAAACAAAACATACAAATAAATATATATACGCTGCTGCATGGCTAAAGTTTAAAGTGCCAAGAAAAAATGAAAATAAAAAGTTTTTTCTGCAACGTGAACTGATTGCATTTAAGTTGGAACCAAACAGAGTAATTTGACCTCAGCTGCCAGTTAGTCCTGTGTTAAATAGAATTGTTTATACATTTAGATGAAATTCTTTCGCAACTACAAAGCGATGCTTTAAATGAAATGAATTTGCTTGAATGCCTTCTTCGATGGGCCCCGAAATCGATGCAATTAAGCTATCACATTAGCCTGACTGTTCGCATAAGATTGTCGTTTTTATGCAGTACCATCGATGCAGTAAATTCAATTGAACGGTTTTGCCGCCAATCATAATTAAATCCAGTTCAATGTCTAGTGATGTTGCCTCTTTCGATTAACTTTAACCTGGCCAGCAGGATGGGTTCACCTGGCCATATGGCTGGCGCACTGAGCGTTTGGTGAGCACAGCACATCGTATTTGCCATAGTGACACTTTAACACATGCGACCCAAGCTGCTTTATGCTTAATTGAGTATTATCCTTGTTGCACACACAGTCACCAATGGAAAGCAGACACTGTGGCGGGTGAGATGCAGCTGCAGCCTCTGTTTGCTTAATAGCATGGTCAGTAAATTTAATTAACTTCCCTTAAGGATACATGCAACATATAATAAAAGCAGTGCACACCCAACACGAATAACACAAAAAAGCCAACTTCAGCTGACTGACTGTCCCTATACTGCTGGCTGCTACTTTTGCCGCTTCAACGTCTCTCGCCCGTGTCTCTGCCAATGGCCTCCATCTTTGGCTTCAAGTTGCACTGGGATTACAAACATGTACGATGTCGCACGGACACAACTTGACTGCCTGGCTGCTCTGACTGGGCTGTATGGCTCGGCTCGCCTTGTCATTGTCCTTTGAGATGTTGTGCAAACAAGCAGCTTAATGTCAGTCGACACAAGACAAACACAAACACACAGAGCACAGAAATTAACTTCTTTTTGATGAGCATATGTTACCCAGACAACGTAACGTTGCCCAAAGAGCCGGACGCTCATGTAGACAGCGGTATTCGGAATATGACTCGATATCATTGCCTCAAAATTATAGTCACTATCTATTCCTCCGCAACAGCTGGGTGAAGCGCATCGATCTCAGCCGCTCGCTTTGCATTTTTTGGCGTGCGCTTTTAACCCGCGTTTCATAATTCATGACATGCCCACTTTGCATTCCGCACAACACGTAGTTTTAGCCCAGTTGCAGCAGTCTCTGACCCGTGGCATTGTCTTGTCTGGCCACGTTTGTGCCATAACAAATGATGCACTCGACATCGACTTCACATCCTGGGGATTTTGGTGCGAGCTGCGATTGAAAACAGACTAGCAAATGCATTCAGCGTAATTGCGTACCTTAAAGTTGATTTATATAAAGATCCAGATCTCTATGAAGAATTTGTTCAAGTTTTTCCCAACTAAAATATCGATTATATTTAATGCAATCATCGCGTGTGTTACGAATTTACAATACAACTAAAAATAGCCTTTTATTGGACCAAACGAAGACTATATAGCCTTGCAGGCAGATACAGATACGCTACACTTCTACGCATAAGTCATCTTCTGTCTGAATCTATGTTTTCTATATTTTCATAAAAGTGGCAACTCTGTCTTTAGCCTGATCTGTATACTGTTCTCCTAATGGGGCATACATAATGCTCATACGTAATGTTGAATGAGACCTAAAAAAGCGTTTAATTATGACCGCAGCAGAACGTGGCGCATGGCAAATCATGCAACCAACTGATGGGCACTGCTATTCCATCTCTGATGCATGTAATCAAAGTCAAGCAGAGCAGCAACTGTTGGAATAAGTCATTTTGTCAGGCCATCAGCAGTCCATATACACATATATAGACATGGCATTAATACGCCAGTTCACACTGCGGCTAGCGGCTATTTTACGTTGTCGCAGTGCCTACAGCCAATGTGTACTTGGAGGCGTGGTCAGGGCTGGCTATCATGTTGCTGCGTTTGCTGGCAGTTGGCAGTTGGCAGCTGCGTTTAACACTCGACGAATGTTTCCTTCAGACTGTCAGACACAGCTAATGTGCGCCAGCGTAAAGTTTAAGTTCACTGCCAGTAAAAGCCATTTAAAATTACGTGCTTGGATTTCTGTCCGCCGTTGCCGCTTCCCAGGCGCTGTGTTATTGAGCGCTGGTGTACGTGGCCAACTAGCAGAAAACCAACAACCAACCAAAAGATGGAGAGTTGCAGTCAGTCGCCCAGGTTTGTCACTTTGGCACTTTTGGCTACAATTTCTGCAGCTGCAAGCGCCTTATGTGTGAGTGTGTGTGTGTGTCAATATCACACAGAGCGGGCAACCTGGCGACGTTGCACATAATTTTCCCATAAACGAAAGCCTAATATAAAAATTCTATGGAATCGTGACCAGCAAGCACAAATCGTTTCACCCAAAAATGTAACCAAAGGGGAACTTAAGGCTTTATTCCTTTTAGATATATGTATACAAATAGTTATTTCTTCTTTTAACGATAATTTCAAAACTAACACGAGTGGATAACAGTCTAAGGAGCATCGAGGATTAAAATACACTACCTTGCATAATTATTTAACCAATATTTTAATACACACAACATACAACATTTATAAATCTAGTAATCTAATGTCAAACAATTAAAATTAATAAGTTAAAACAGCCCTCAAGGCTTTAATAAAAATTGCCTACTTTGTCGAACTAGGACATACATGGTAATAATTTTTTTTATTCTTTTTATTAATCAATTTAATAGCAGCAGGGTATACAAACATTGTTTGTTTCGCCTTAATGCATATTAAGTCCCTAAAGATTAATTCTCAGCCAGCTTTTCTGCTGTGTCGTGCAATAAATAAATCAACAGCGTACATATAGGAACAAAATCGGCATTTTAAGTGTTGCCATTGACTTTTGATTACTTTTCGTTCTCGGCTTCACTGGAAATATATAGATTTGGACTGGAATTGCTATTCGCTGCAGAGCAAACAGATTTAATGAGCTGGTAGTCAACAACAGCATCTACGATTTGTTTTTTCACTTCTTTTGTCCCTTTTTGGATAACTTTTGTGGAAGCCGCCCATAAACTATTTGCACCAAAATTTGTCAAATTAAATTGCATGTACAGAGGTCGTCGTTGCGCTGTGCTGCTGTTATTTTGGGCTAGACGGCCCAAAAGTCGGGCCGCAACTTTCCTTCTTGAGATTGAATTAAAAAGTTGACGGCGCGCTCCCACAAATGCCGCAAATTAATGTACATAGTTGTTGTTGTTGGCATTGGCGTTGGGTTTTTAATTAAAATTGTTTACTAAATATGCTAGAATTTGTGCGGTCGAAAGGCTGTGAGGCTGTTACTCATTATGTTGCAAGGGATTTTAGTAGTTCGATTCAGGTCAATGCACAATACAATTTGAGACGATTCCCTCTGAGCTGGAGCTATGAAGCCGGCGGCTTTGTTCGCAGTGTGACAAATGTTAATTATGACATTACCCGCATCCCCTTCATAGCCTGGCCTGGCCCAGCTTTGTTGCATTTAATAAGGGTCCAAGCCAGAGTGGCAATGGCAAAATGCATTACAATGATTATGTTGTTGCTGTTGCTTTTGCAGCTATTGCTGCTGCCGCGCTACATAATTCAGCATGACATGAACTGACAATAAAATTTAGTGCTGAGCGCGCATAATAAAGTCAGCCATGACAAGAAGAAGGCTCTGGCCCCAGACTCAGAATCAGTCTCCAAGTTGATGCCATTCCAGCTGGTCATAAGCAAAGGGCTAAAAAACTAAAAGCCAAGTCATGCGGCCGGCAGTAATGAAAAGCGTGCCGAGTGCCGAGAAGTGAGAAGTGGAGAAGTGGAAGGAGCTGCTTTTGCTACCGCTGCCAGGCTGTAAAACAGTAAGTTGGCATTAAGTTGCAAGCATAATGAAATTATTTCTCTGGCTCGGCGACGCATCGCTGCCACTTTTGCGTTGCTGCTGTTGTTGCCACTGTTGCTGCTTTTCCGGCTAAGAAGCGCGTCGGCACATAAATACTTCATGCTTAATTGTCCTTTTGGGTGCAATTTCAAACGCTGCTACGCACACAGCAGCAAAAGCAGCAACAGAAGGAGCAGCAGTAACAATGGCCATAGCAACGCACGAGTTCGAGATGACGATGACAGCTTCTGTTTGAGCTTTTAAAGCTGCTGGGCCACTTTTCTAGTGAGCTCCTCACATTCTGCAGACTTTTAACATTTTATCCTTTTGCGTATCCTTACTGTGCTGCTCTTTCTTTACACATACTGCCTGTAATTTAAGCGCTTATTACTAAAGTTGCAATATTATAGCTTTTATTTGTTGCGTATGAAATTGAGAGGATTTGGATAGGGCTATGTTAGAGGTAATCCGTTCGAGGAGACGTTACCTACCAAATTACTTTAATATTGATATGGATTTTTTTTATAAAACAACAAATTATTCGATTTTGACACCAACCCATAATTAACAGTAACCCATAACTGCAGGATACACAGAAAATATCAAAACCAATTCCCAAATCTCCAAAAAAGGTCAACCAATGCAAAAAAGAGCAAGAAAAAATGTCCGTACCAAAACCACAGCAAAATAATCATCAATTTTTAAATTTAATGGCACACAAGGTAGAGGCAAGCAACTTGTTTCGAGATCGGGTTTCAGAAGCTGGAGATGTGGCAGTTTTCCCTGTATGTGCACACATGTTATACATGTTATTCACATACATAGGTACGCGTGCCTTAAATGTCGACACAAATTCGCTTTGGGAAATTAAATACTATGGGATTGAAATCCACTCGTAGTCAATTGCAATCAGTGAACAGTAGCCTTTAGGACTGGATTGCTGCTGCATCAGCTGCTCTGGCTGGGGGCAGTAACAGCTGAAAGTTGTGGCCCAACTGGGAAAAGCTTCTTAATTATCAAGCTTTAGCCAATTGGCCGCAAGCTCTAACTTTATTAAGCTGCAAAGACGCCTTTGTGAATGTGTAAAATATATCAAATGGGTCGAAATGGCTGCTGAAATCACATATGTTTGCTTTTCAGCATTTTTTTGCTTGATACAATTGAACAATCAGCATTGGAAAGTCGGTCAGCTCAGTTTGACCCATCAGCTAGGTTACTTAGTGAAGGTAGTGAAATAAGTAAATGCATGGCCAGCCGGTCATTAGCGGTAATATTTTGGACGCCACTCAAACAAATAAGTCTCCAACTCCTGTGCAGCTTATTCCTGGCACAGCGAAAGTTTTATGCCATTCACAACTTTTTCCGTCGTTTCTCATACAAAAAGTACACAAACAATTCATCAAATTTATATATACATATATATCTATTGGTATACATGATGTCAAGCTTATTCGAATAAATAGTGCCTATTCAACTCGCTGTACGCTTATTATTATAAATATTAATTGTGTTTTCTTTGCCTGGACTCCTAGATTTATACAAGTATGCTGCCTATGAAATAAAAGACTTTACAATCGATAAAATTTAACAAAAACGATATTAACGGAAGCAATTGGGAATATTTAATCTTCGTCATGCCTAGCATATTTTTTTTTCTTTTGCTTACTATATATTTCTGTTCTTTATTTGGACTGCTCTTTGTCCTCGTCATTTTTATTGCCTGCTTAATTATGGAGTCACTTAACATTGACACGCTGCTTGGGTCGCCCTCCATGAAACTGAAAATGATGCAAAATAAATAGCAATAACTTCGCGCCAAGCCGCTTAAAAGTTAACAAACGAACAAGTTACAACAAAGTTTAACTTTGTCATAACCTCTTTTTTGTAAGATGCTTTGCCATTTTTCTTCAACAGCTGGCAGCGGCATTCCAGTTGCTCTGAGGGTAGGTATTTTAGTCTTAAATGGTTAATTAGTAAGGGCAAGATGCCATTTAAGTTACCCCTAAATGTAGTTACAATGGAACTTAAGAAACCGAGCAAAATATTAATAGGAAAGTTGGGAACTAGCAAACTTGACTAACTAAACATGGATTTAAAAATAAAATGTATCTTAAGCCGCCAGCTTTAAAAGCCTATAAGTGAAAACAACGGTATATGTTGATTCATTTATTAAAACTAAAACTGTTTATGTAAGAAAGAAAAATATCAGCCAATCGATGCCAATTAAGCCGATTAAAACAAAACAAAAATGGTTAACACACGGCAGGAGCTAGCTAACTGTTTGGGCACGTCTGCGTTAATCATACGAGGCGTTGCCCGCAAGTTCCGCATTGCGTCTGTTGTCCGAGCCTGCAAAAGGTGCGAGGGAATCCCATAAGTTCAGAAACTAAAAACAAACCACAATGGCCCATTAGCTGGTTGGACAGCAACAACAACAACGGTCGACTGTCAACTTGTGGCAAGGCGTGACAGGCGGAACCTGCGGTACCCACGCCACTTTCTTCACCTAAAAGCGGATGATGATGGCCATCTGCTTTAGGAAAAGGCAACGTTTAGCTAACCATCAAGTCAAACGACACTTCCGTCCAGCTCAGAGGCCTGGGTAGACCAAGCCGTAGCCGTACTGCTTCATCTAAATACAGCTTTTCCTGCTAGGTGTACATTTTGTCACTGTCAACATATTCAGTAACACACATTTCCGGATTTACAGACTTGTGCATTCGTCGTCAACGCTGCAGTGCCTGCCTACACACAACATGCCAATTTCCTTTTTATACTTCACCCAACTCAAATAATCACACTACGCCCACGAGACAAGCTAAGCAAAGTTTTTTTTGCTTCCAAATTTCAACATGCAAGTATTTACACTTCGTTTAGTTGGGCAATAAAAATAAATGCAAACGCTTTTTAAATGTTTAAGCCAAACATTTGACCTGGCTCTAACTAGCATTGCCGAGTCGCTCATATACATTTACAGAGCAGCCGTTTTTGGCATTCACAAGTCAGCAAAAACACCAAATACCTGGCCACATGATGGGACCATAGTCTACTTTGGTAGGCGAGCTGCTGCATTAATGAATTTGTTTATTCATTCATATACAAAACTTTTCCAATGCCCAGATACATCGAAATATAACAAAATCTAAACTGGAAGCGTCATTCACGTTCAGACGGCACTAATAAAGTACCAATCTGTGAGCGCACGTGCGTCATCATTATCACCAGCTTCATCATGATGATGATTTACCAATAGAAAACGCGCTGCGTGTAGCATCGCTTTGGACAAATCAATTATGTGGCACACAAGAATAGTACTGTCTCATTTGAGGTGCCCCACTGCACTATCCTCTTGATTATGCGCCAATGCCGGCATTGCAGTTTCCATGACAATCAATGGTTACTTAATGCCCAGCGAGTGAATGAAACGTACATACCAAAACTTTGACTGTACAAAAAAGGAGCACATAAAAACATAAACAATTTACAATTTACTGTTTACAATCTACAATTTACAGTTTACACTATGCAATATACAGTTGAAAAGTTAAAAGCATGCCAACACCTGTCCACACACACGAATCGCCTCACTTACAATCTGCAAAATGTTGTGGCATTTTACCTGATTTGCTTTACACTCGACACAACATTTTGACAGTTAACGAATTTTGGGTGCAAAAGTTTCGCACATGTTTTAACATTTCCAGAGAATTATGCTACGCAGAGCACACGCAGCTTTTGGCTTTGGTTTCGTATTGGTATAGGGTAAATTAATGCCATGAACCGGGCTGAGCAGCAGTTGACAACAAAATTAAACGAGGCAGCCGTGCGTGCCGTGCGAGGCAAAGGTTAGGAACTGCGTGTTCGCCACCATTTTGTAAGTGGAAAAGTCTCTTGCCAACAACTTTTTAAATTGCCAGCTGTTGGTATTCCAGTTTTTAACTAACATTTTAGACTTTGACAAAGTTATGAACGCTGTTGCTTACGATTCTGTAGTCATTACCATTAGTCAAGTCTGGTCTCCTAGTTCTTGCACAAGTAAGCTTACAATAAGGAAATTTGAACGTTGCCTCAATTAAAATTCAAAACAAATTTAAGATATGGTGCAAAATCCAGTCATTGCACTCCGCATAGAAGATTTTTAGAAACGGACGACCATCTTATTTTACGCTTGTCTACTTTGCATAGTGTTTGCCGATGTCCTTTCTATACTGGTCATTTGACAATTTGAACGTTTACCAATCGGCTGCCAATAAGTGAAATTGAATTACAGTTTTTAAATACATACTTCAATATCTCTGCCGAAGAAGCTACGAAAACTACTATTAGAAAGCACATGCAAAACATGGTTACATGTCCGGCACAGAGACTCTAGATCCAAAAAGCACAAATAGGAAATTAAGTGCTAACCATTTCTGGACATGGCCGTTTGCTGGGTACCAACTCTGTTTTTTTTTGGTCATTGCATTCATTTTCCTTTGCACTACATTCGGATACGGTCTGCGTCTGTCATGTTGATTTGTATTGACTCTTTGCGTACGTACGTATGTATTGGTGTGTGTGCACGTGTTTCTGTGGCTGCAATGCTGTTGGCATTTACGTTGGTTTCGGCATAAAGTTGAACAATGCCATTAACTGCGTTTGTGCTGCGAATGTTGACAGTCAGATGTGTGAGACACAGAATATTGTTAATCCCATTGATTTGTGTTAATGATTGTCATTGACACTGTTGACCAAATAGCTGCGACTATACTTGGCTCTTGTCGCCCCTCTTCTCTCAGGCCAACAAATTCGTTTTCGGGGTTTGTTTAAATTTCCTGCAAACGAGCGATTGCAAACCCAAGGACAAGCAACACTAGTCCAACTTGAGCTCTCAAGTGGACTTTGAGGTAAATTGTCGCATCAATTCTGTGTACTCGTGTGTGTGTTTGCCTTTGCCTTGCTCCTTCGTGTATTGATATTTCACAAGAAATCAACACACAAAATACAAATAGTAAAGCACACATACTATTTCAAGTCTCTCACTCCTCCAACTTTGTCACCATTTGCAGCGGAAATGAAAAATCAAATCGAAGAAAGGCACAGGAAATTCAGCTCTTCGTATTTCACTTGACGTATGTATGTGCCTGTGTGTGTGTGTGTGTGTGTGTATTGGTATGTGCTGTCTTCTGTGTGACTGTTCTGTTTAAATTTAGCCAATGTCTAGCGTTTCTAGAGTGCTCTCCACTCTCGACTATTTATCTCTCTTTGGTTCATGTGTGTGTTTACCTACTCAGCCCTGTCATAGACATAAAATCGCATTTTTATTGTTTCTTCCTATATTGTTTGGATACACTTGCTGAGCATTGAACTGCCTAAACTTAAGTAACAATTTCGTTACGTCAAAATAAAATCTCCTTCAATACTTTAAGCTGTAATGAGGTTGAAAAGTGGCTCATATACAATTTTAAGGCATTGTTTAAACGTTCTTTTAAATTGTTAACATGTTCTTTTTTATTAATTTTAATTTGTGTACAAAATATATAAGCAAACTATTATATTTAAAGTGAGAGTATGCCAAATTCAGTATATTATAGTTACAATTTTTCTTGGTTTACTCTTGGCATTTGTCTACGCTTGAGACGGTTTTATCGTCTTGGCCATAAGCCTAAACAAATACAAACAATTTTGTCTCGATACAAAAAACTTAAAAAATATATGGCAAAACAGACTGCAATGGAAATGGCAAGATGCCGGAAAATAATCAATTGATTCAGATTACTGCAGTTGAAGAATAAGAGGAAGATGTCGCCCAATCTAAATGCGATGTGCTATACTACTAAGATTTTGCAAAGTTACACTAATTTATTGAAATCATTTACCGCAAATCAGACAGTTGTCGCTCTGTGGAAAAGGAAACTAATTAAATGATGAATGCGTCTGACAGAAGCTCAGAGAGTTGTTTTCATTGATTAGCTCCAGCCATACTACACCCACATACCTGATGCTGTCTGCACACACACATCTGCTGGGAGGAACACATCTAAGGCAGCTGCAACGATTCTCACAGGTCTGATTGAACAATGAATGATTTAATTAATAAATAAATAAGTGCGTGCGTGTCGCAGCAGCAGTCGAGTAATTGCAGATGCAAAATACATTACACAAGTGTGACAAACAATTAATTATTGAGTCCCGATTGTCTTCAGCTGAAACTACAGTTTCATCTTGCGACTGCGGCCAACGTGTTTGAGACACTTAATGACAATTATGCTGCGACATTTGCCATTTGTCATTCTATGTTTGTCGTTTTGCTATTTGATGTCGTGTTTAAATGGACAAAGTCAGTTTGCACAATAAATGAAATGTGGATGCTGCTCAATTTCCATCAGATAATAGTTGCCGGAAGTGGCGGATAGTGAGTTGCGTACCCAATTGTTAAAAGAACTAGCTGAAGGGTGATTGGAGAATTAAATTATTTTTTGTTGCTAATACATTGCAAATTTGTGAAAAGGTTGAGAAACATGAAATTAAATTACCATATCGTTTGGCATCAGACAAATTGCGACGAGGCTTATTTGAAAACCCCGAAAACGATTGCAAAGTAAATTCTATGCAATTTGCTTGCTATTGTATCACATTCAGAACATTTCAACTAAATTTCATATTTATTGCGGTTCAGCTTCTGGCCCAACTCAAATTCGAATCCTTGTGTGAGCCATTTAATATTTTGAAGTGGGGGCCAACCACAAACTAGTTTCCTTCGAATCTGCACAACGCGCTGAATATGCTGGCGGAAGTGGTAGTGGTTCGAAATGTGGTCTGGGTTTGCGTTTCGTATGCGGGACAACCGCAGCAGCACATAGAAACTTTCACAATCGAAAATGATAGCTTTGGGCGCGCCAAAGAAAATTTGCCAGTGAGATGCAACTGCTCCAGCTCACTTGACTCACTTCCAGTGTCAATTTAAAATTGTTTCATTTTGTTCACGTCTAAGCTGCATAAGCACAATATACACCGACATTTTACGGATATCCGGTCGTCTTCTGTTCTGTCGCGCAGCATATTTGTGTGGCATACCTTGAGGCACTTCATTAAAACGCAATTAGTGCCGATTTGAATATTGATGCCGCATACGAAATACAGCTCTATTGATATTCTAATACTGCTTCTTAGAGCTTAAAAGTTCTTAGGTCTTTCCCTAAGGCATTTTCACAATTCAATAATAATTCGAAATTTCTAACAGGACTTTTTACACATTCTGCGTAAGACAATCGAGTTGAAAAAGCGCTCATTATTCAGAGACTCTTTGTTTTTTCAAATCAATTAATTTGAACCATAAACGAATTACACTTAAACGGATTAATCAGTCGTAAAATCTGTTCATTTGCACCAACCAAGTGCATGAACAAACGCATGATTGAGTGCATCGGCCTTTGTGTGTGTGTGTGTGTGTGTGTGTGTGTGTGTGTGTGTGTCATAGTATGAGTCCGTGTGTGACATTAAAAGGTGTGCCAAATGAAATTGAAATATAAATTCAAATCCATTGGGCACATAAGCGGCGCAATCAGGCGCAAAATATGCGCGAAGCGCGAAGCGACGCGTAACTGCAGCCGACTATACGTAATGGCATGGGGTAGTAGTCACCCCTGTCAACTTAAATGTGTAGACATCTGTTAAGAGCGACAGGTGAATACACAGCAGTTAAGCAAACAAAGGCCACTCAGGCCAAAAGGGCGGTCGGTCTCGCATTTGATTCGGTATTAAGAGAGAGAAAACAAAATGGCGCACAGGCTGCAACTGAGCAACTAAGACGGCATTGGGTGCCAAAGACCAGGGACCCGACCCTTTGTTATTGACTTACTGTAGTGACATGCAAATAATAATGCAGCAGCAGCAGCAGCAGCAGCAGCTATGCAAATATTTTGTAGTCGACGCAAAAATTGGCAGCAATGCAAGCCGACAGGCAAAAACAATTTCAGTAGCTGCATAACAAAAATACCCATAACATACAGTCACACGACGCAAATTCGTATTCTGTTAAATTAGAGATATTAAAATTAATTTATATAGATTTTATAATTTGAATTAAATAAACATAAACACAAGCTGACACTCAAAAGGAAGTATATTTAGTAAACAACGTAAGCATCTCTATTTTACTTACTGAAAAACTACGAATATTTTTTTTCTATTATTCGGAAACATTTCAGTTGGTCTGATTTCTTTTTATCCTATCAATATGGCGTCTGGGGGTACCATTATTCCGCCTCCAAGTCTGAGTCAAATTTTCTTTGCGCGAAACATTTTTCGTGCCCTTAACGAGGAGGAGGAGATAAGGGCCAACAATTTAATCATATCACCAACAGCTGCGCGCAGTGCCATGACTTTGGTGTTTATGGGTGCCGGCGGAAAATGCGCAGACGAATTGCGTTCTGGACTGATACTGGGACACGCAAAGAAACTGGAAATTGCCAAGCAACATGCCGAGTTCATAAGCAACGATTGCGTATGCAACGATAAGGGAGTGTCGATGCGCATAGCTACTGGTCTGTATGTTAAGCAGGATCAGGAACTATGTCCCGACTTCAATCTGCAGGCTGGGGAATTCTTCAATACTCAGGCAGATACGTTGAATTTTGCAGATGCCGAAGGTGCTATGCGCCAAGTCAATAAATGGCTCGAGCGGCAAACCTTTAATACGGTACGCGATTTGCTTACTCCTGCCTCTTTCAATGTGGAATCAAACGTTATTTTGGTAAACTCTTTGTACTTTCGTGCCAAGTGGGCGAAACAATTTTCTGTAGCACACACTTCGTTGGCTGATTTCGCGATAAGCGAAGAACAGAAAATGCAGTTACCAATGATGCGACAGGTAAGTCTGTCTCACACCAGTAATGCTTCATTCCACGAATATCATCTCTTATATGATATAAATGAATTTCAACTCTGAACTAATTTGGATTTATTTGCGTATTCAGGCCGGACAGTTTCGCTATGGCGAATCCAGGAAGCTAAAATCGCGTATTCTGCAGCTGCCCTTTGAAGAATCAGATATAAACATGTTATTGATTGTTCCTGACAAGAATATGGGTCTTGCAGAGCTGGAATCAAAGCTAGGAGAGATTGACCTGAACGAAGTGGCCCTCAAGACGGTGATGCATGAAGTTGATATAACCGTGCCCAGATTCAAATTCGAGTGCGATATTGATCTGAAAGTGCCGCTAAGAAAAGTAAGTCCAGTTCATATCTTGATTGAACAGTTTAATATTCATATATATAAACCGTATCAGTTGGGAGTTAAGCGTATTTTTGAGAAAGGGGCCGCTGACTTGAGTGGACTGTTTGCCAAGAAGTCGCCCCAGTTGATTACTGAGGCAAGGCAAAAACAATATTTGAATGTGAACGAAGCTGGCTGTGACATAGATGCTAACACATGTAAGCAGAACTTTGATTATTGGGGAGGATCAAGTTTCCATAATTTTCCTTTTAGCTGCCAAGACCTCTTCTGAACTCTCCAATCCGGAGCGAAAAGTTTTTACAGCGGATCATCCGTTCGTGTTTGCCATACGAAATAGCAAATCAGTTTTTATTGTGGGTCATTTTGTCAGGCCCTGAGTACCCCAGAAGACAGTGGGTGGCGCGTTATATACAATGAATCCATTAAATATCCATGAAAGCAATTACAAATTTTTTTACAAGTGTCGCTATCAATGACCGCATCGCTAGCGGGGGCTGGCTGGACAATTGCAACAAATGACGATATCCCATGAACAACAAATTATTACCGCATAAATGTACACAATGCTCAGCCCACAGACAGCAACTATGACGAACAAACACATACAAAAACATACGATAATAGGGTAAAGCCGGAGACGATCAACTATAAAATTCTTTGTCAAAAGTGCTACGAAAGTTTTTTTAATTTGGCTAGCTCAATTACTTTTTGTTTTCTGTATTTTCATTTATTTCCAATTTGAATAAAAAAAATCGTAATTAAAATACCCTTAACCGCTGTAGCGTGAAGGGTATAAAGAAAACTACAACAAAACTATTTTCACAACTGGCGGGCAATAAATGCAAGAAAACAAATAAGAAAATGGCAAATGAATGCAATAAAGTGAGTCCTGGGAGAGTGAATGGAGGAGTTATGGCAAGAGGTGCCGCTTCGACAGATCATTGAGAATTGCGCTGATATGAAAAGAGCCAACTCTGACTGGGGGAGCATATGGACGAGGAGGCTGGGAAACCAAATGAAAAGTTAAAAGCAGAAAAAGGAGAATGACTCCATGCCATTTCTTATGGCAAATGCTATACAACTTGTTAGCCAATTTTAAATACAACTGCTGCGACTGACAGTAATCAAGATTGTATGGCGACGGTGGCGGTGGCTACAACAATGCTAAATGCCATTCGGAGGGGGACAACAATTGAAAAATAAGTAATTTTCCAACTGTTGTGAACTATGTACGCAGAACCCCAACACCCCAACACAGCAGCTGAGACAAGCACAAAACAGGAGCTGGGCTCCTAGCCTGAAATCGGAGTCGAAGTCCGCGCTCGAGTTCGCGTCCGTGTCCGCGTCCGCGTCCGGTTGCAAACTTTGCCGTCCAATTCATCGATGATTGTCGTGGACTACCGTATGCCATTGGCATTGCTATTCAGAGCGTCTGCCATTGATGGCCACTGCCCGGGTATTGTGGCAAATGTTTATCTTTCGGTTTGGTTTGTGTTTGGGTTTGCGCTGCGCTGCGCATCTTTCTTGATTTTACTTATGCCTCTAGGCCGCTGGCAGCGTCATCAAAACGGATGTGCAGCTGCACAAACTTTGTTCCGCCGGGGCGGCGCAGTAAAGGGACCGAAAATTGTGCTCCGTCCCGGACAGTTGTGTAATTTGGAAATGCTAATGTAATGTCGCAATAATGAAATTACTGAATTTGTTGCTACAAAATAGTATCGGCTAAAAAAAAAATGAAATGAAATGAAACTTGAAATAAAGGCAAGCGCTCGCCGCTCAAAATATTAAAGTGATGAAAGTAAATAGTTCATGAATACGTGTAACATTCTAAATGGATTTAAAACATTTCTCTTATTAATTATATATTTGGAATAAATTGTCGCACATATTGTGTTGTATGTCCTACTCTACGGGCTGTGTTCAAATATTTAGTCGGAATGCAAATTAATCAGTCCAATAAACAATTTGAATGTTATACTACATAGCAATTGTTTTGCTTTGGTTTTTGTTTTGGCATTATGCATATGAACATTTTAGAGGCCACAACATAGCTAGATAGCAAGTAATTTTCGATAGCAACTCAATAAATCAAGAACTGGTGCCCGAAAATGTAATTGAAAACCAATCAAACGCATCCACATGCAACAGCGAGCGCCAAATGCCGGCGGTCACAAAATGTATTAAACATCTTCATTTGATCGCATACCAAACAACAAGAGGCCATAGGGGGATGTTACGCACCTAGTATATATACATATATCTCTATAAATAGCACATGCATATGCATACAAACAATTGTTTCATAAATTGCATAAACAATCCAGCTTTAAAAAGGCAGCATGAGCATTGCATAATCGCCACCCATCCACAAACACTTGACCATCAAATCCGATTTGCTGATTTGCTTTTATGAGTTGATATGCGCTTGTGTGCGTAGACATATAAATAGATATGTATATTTGTATATACGGTACATACGTTTAGCATGAAGTCCTGCTAGAGTCCTGCAGAACTCCGACTTAATTCCTTTTGCAGATCTTCATTTCATAAATGGTCAGAGGCATTATTAGCTGAATGTTATGTGTGTTTGTTTATGCGACTATATAGTTTATAGGTATAAATGTGTATGCTACTTGTATTTCATTTGAACGTGTGCGGGATGGAATTTGGAATAAAGCCAATGAGGAAAGCTATTGAGATCCATTTAAGTAATACAAGCTTGATTCGTTGAAGAGATGGTACTATTTTATTAAAATACTAATACTAACCTCATATATTGTTTGTGTCTTTATTTTCATTTTAAATAGAATATAGTTTAATAACAGAATAAAATGTTGCATTTTGCAAACAGTAAGAATTTAATAAATTTCTTCTTTAGCATTTCAGCCTTGGCTTATTGAAATTTACTTTCCCCTAAATGCTTACAATTCTAGGCATACGTGCACCGCATTGCAACGAAATGCATTATCTGGGAAATTATTCATGAATTTTGAGAGCCTCTGCTGTCTGTTGGCCCTGGCAAAATTACATTTCAATTTCAAAACGACTTTAATTGCCTGTTTTCGCTAACTGAGGTGTGGCACAGCCAGGTGAGTTGGCTGTGGCAGCTCAAAAATAGCATGCCATGAGCGCCGCCGCTTATCGCTCAGCTGCAACTTAAGAGCCGTTTAATCCATCACACGACAACTGCAGCAGCCGTGGACCCTTTTTCCCTTTTTCCAGTTTGTGTGGCACGCGTATGTTACAAACCGTGCAAAGTGCTGCCATTGCGTGATAATAAGCCGTCATGCTGCTGTCCACCGTGTTAGGACAGGTTTTCATTGTGGTTACGCATACGCCGCGTTGCACTGGCCAGTGTAAGATATGCGTACGCCAGTTATCTGTTAATTTTAAATGCAACGCAACGAATTACCAGTCAGACGCGCTAACGCGAAATCCGGCAACAAAAAATGCAACGAGCTGGACAGGTGATTTAAAAACCATTTGTCAGCAGCAGCAGGTATCAGCAGAGTACATAGGAATGATGATTTTTTCTTCCATGACTGCCAAGAGTATGGGTGATTGGCCTGGGTCAGTGAAATTATTCAAATTATCTTGAGAAAGATTTAACTGTCAGGTGCTGCCGCCAGGCAATAAGAACAACAAGAATGGGCCAATATGACCAGACGGATGCACCAGCAGTTACCCCAAGGCAGCAATCAAACAGCTTTAGTGCCATTCTTTTATCGCGCAACCTTCTCCACAATCCTCCAAACATGAAGTTGCTAAGAATCAGCAACCGGTAGCTGACAGCCGACAGGCTGCTTCGTTGCTGCTTCTTCTCCCCCAAGTTGCGCTTCTGTCTGGTTTCACTTTTGTTGTTCTTGCTGTTGTTGACGACAATTGTAAATCCCATCTATTATAAGTGCTTCTTACCACTTGGCGTTGAGCATTGACATTTGGCTAATGGCAAAAATGTCACCGAAATGCAGACAAACAAGCAGCTGCCATGACAGCAGCCCAAGACATGGCCACGACATTAGAACAGCTCAGCGCTCGAAACTCTCCACTTTCCCAGATCATATCATAGACATTATCATTGTAGCATTTATTACTGAATATATAGAAGTAATTCGCCAGCAGCTTATGACTGATACCTAATATTACCGAATACTGTAAAGACGACTGTGATCCTTTTGCGCACAAATGAACAATTATCATCACAAAATAAATAGCTAAAAGTTCGAACGAAGCCACAAAAGGGTCTTTTCAGTATTGCGCTATCAATTTTAGTCTGTTAAATGTTTATTAAATATTTTTAAATGATTTCTAAATTTATATACGTACTATTTACTGAATACATAACATAGTTTAATCAAATTGCATAGCTCAGAAAGAAAACTCATTTTTTAAGACGATATACATAATTTATTAAGCAACGGGAAGTCTGTGAGTGTGGGCATCAAATCAAAGGCAATCATAAATCAAATACAATTTGATTCACTGATTACAGTCGGCTACAAAACTGTGTACACACACACACGCACACACAAAGTAATGGGCGTGAGTATTGTGTCTATGGCAGCTGCTTTAATGCACCTATTTAATCAACCCAAACCTCAAGGGATATTGATTAATAAAGACGCACAGCACGAGATGTCTAACTAAATTGCTTACTTAAATATGCGTTTAATGGTAATGGGCAGAGTCTCTCCAAGCAAATATGTGCTGGCAAAAACCTTAAAGCCTTATCGAAAAAAAACATTTGCAATGGCAACAATTTAAATTGCGTTCTATCTATCCAGTGTCTGCGCACTCAAAAGCAATTAACTCTCATATTTGGTATGAACATAAATATATACGGACCTTAATTGAAATGGACAGCAACTGCAAAAATGTGCTAAAAATATACAAAACCCTTTCATAGAACGCAAAGTGTTATGTCGTTTTCGGTATCAGTGTCAGTGTCCGGATCGAACATGTTATGACAACTGATGTCCATGTTGTTTTTGCAAATTTCACAAATTGTTTTATTATTATGCACCCAAAAGTAATTTCGAAGACTACAATGCAGTTGAGCCGACATTTAGTTTCATACGAAACAATAACTCATTAGCATAACATTTCCTTGCTATCATCTTCAAACGTCGAGTAACATATGCGCCAACATTTTGCTCTGTCAATCAGTGCAAATTCAGCGACAAGCAACAAAACTTTTGACAGTTGCAAATGTCACCATCGTATGATGGATGCGAGGAGTTTCCGCCCTTCTTCATTTAACAGCCCACACCAAATAAGCAAGAGCCAAATGTTCTTAAGAGTCTAGCAGAACTCTTCTTTTTGGTTTGATAATTTAAAAATTGTAGTCAGCTCAATTAGCGCTATCTGAGTTTACATTAAAGCAACCCTAAAGCAACTGTTGCACTTAAACTCCATAAGTAACTGCGAGTAACAGCGCTTTTGTCAAGTATGCTCGACTACAAAGTTCCTGCATTTCTTTATCATTAGAATATTTAGGCTTTTAGCAAAACGCATTGAATTCCTCAAATATTAAAGAATAGCCCTGAATGCTTATGCATCTGTTAAAGGAGAATATCGCGTTCATACAGACAAATAAATGACCATGGCCAACCCGAATCAGGTCGTCGTTCGGGTCAGGAATATATATATATTTTGGGGTCCTTTTCTGGATATAACATACACATGTGCAAAACCAAAACGGGTATATTTTTATTTATATAATATTTATTGGTTCAGGATAAAAAATATATAGCTGCTGGTTGATTAGCTAATTTCGCGAGCAATTTTGCTCTTCTATTTGAATATTATATGTAAATATATTTATTTTATTTCGTTCTCCGAATGTTCGCCATTCTTAAACAATGGGAGAGAATAATTGCATGAAATAAAAAAACGGATTTGCATATTAGATTCGCAGCGTCCACCTTTTGTATACTGTTGATTTTTGTTTGTCATTAGGGAGGAGAAAAGGCAGCTGCAGCAACAGCAGCAGTTACAACAATAATATTTCGTTGTGCGCTGACAGACGAGCTGGGGGACTACGAAGTAACACCTTGGTACCAGGACCTCAACCTGGACCTGGCACAGATAAGAAGCCCTCACCATAAATGCAGCAGTAGCGACGTAGCGAGTGGACACTGAATAAATGTCAGCGCCGGCTGGCACCTTGTCATAGACCAAAACTAATACTCAAGACAATTTTTTATGACAGCATAACACCCTCCCCCTCCCACCTATCCCCTTCAAGAGGGCACAGCAGCTATTCTGGCGTCTTGTGACGAATGATTTAAAGTTTTGGCCATTTTGTTGTTGGCTCGCTCATGGCCCTCGGACATGTCTGTGTGTTTTTGGTGTTTAGTTACATTTTGTCTTTGTTTTTGATAGAGGAGACTGGAAGAGCCTGGAGTCTGATGAAGTGCCAGCATTGCTTTAAAGTGGGTAATATATTTTTGTGATTTCCTGCCTCACTTAATGAGATTTGGCTACGCAATTTTTGTCGTAACTTTTGTGCGTTTCTTTTTATTTGCGCTCATTTTGAGGTAATGCGAGAAGTTTTATGTGTTGTGATTTGCTTTTGATTGATGCGTCTTATATACTTTGTTTTGGCGCAGACAATGTGGAATGAGATTGTCGAAGGCAATAAGCAAAGAGTAACCAAAAATGTAGCTTATTCCGTGTAAATAAGTACTAATCTTGTACAGCCCAAAAATTAAAAAAAAAAATGTAAATAATTAATGTAAAAAAAACGTAGGAGCCTTATAGCATAAACAATCCTTGAATTTTAATTGCAAACGCGGTTTCGTTAAGTATTTAAATACCAACTTAGTTTTAAACAGTTCCGTAACAATGATCATTTGCACATTGGCACGAGATAAATCGTGTATTTACATATACACAGCTTTCAGCTAGTGTCATTGGGACGTTGACGTTGCAACTATGAAACCGCAGCGTAAATAAATGCGAAGCTCGGTGGCAGCAACATGCAAATTTTCATTTTGCGACTGCAAAACATAAAAAGCAGCGGCAACTATTTGCGCAAAACAGCA
Source organism: Drosophila montana (assembly GCF_035044405.1). Classification (NCBI taxonomy): domain Eukaryota; kingdom Metazoa; phylum Arthropoda; class Insecta; order Diptera; family Drosophilidae; genus Drosophila; species Drosophila montana. The sequence continues at coordinate 166,690 of NW_026997758.1, forward strand.
TCGCAAACCGAACAGCTTGTCTAATTGTAATCCGAGTTGTAAGTCGTTTAAAACAGACAACGAGGACGACGACGACGACGACGACGGCGAGTACTCGAATTAATTACCCTCGGAAGTTGCTTGCTAACAACGCACAGCGAAACGGAACGGCACACGGAAATGCCAGAACGGGCCGGACAGCACCGGACTCCGGGCACTCTGAGCACTGAGCTCCGTTACAGATTCAGATTCAGATTCACAGTCGTAGTTGGACGATCGCTCTCTACGCTATGTGGACTTTGCGTTTTGGGAATGTCATCATCAACACGTTGAAGTTCGAGTTTGTGTGCACGATGTTGTAGCAATGTTGAAAATGGGGGTCGGTCCTGGCCAGAGCTTGTGGCCACAGTCCAATGAAATTGCGACCGCAATGTCTCTCTATGTGTGTTTCTGTGTGTGTTTCTGTGTGTATGTATGGGTGTGCCAGTGTTGGTGACGTGCAAATGAATGCAGCGGAAATGAAATGAATTCGTTAGAGGCCGCAAAAAACGCAGCGTGCAGCGAGCAGCGTTCAACGAGCTGCGAACATTGCAAACGGTTTGCAATTAATGAGTGCCTGCCGCTATGCAATAAAAAGCTGCATATATACGTATATATAGCTGTGAAAACTGTGGAAAAACCAGCTTAAACTGTAAGTACGATGGGACACTGGGCCACTGGACTACATAATTAAAGCAACGCTCTCGACTGCAACTGACATCTGCACATCATAATTAACAGGCAACGCAAATTCAAATAAAACGTGTTCGTAATCAGTGTGAACGAATTCGCAACTTTACTATAACTGAGTTCACGTAAATCTTATAATGTTCATATCATCCTCCAACGTGCTCAACTGAACTCATCCCAGTTAAGAATAAGATTATTTCATAGATAATAATTATGAAGTTTTACTGTTGAAAGCTTCAAAAAGATTGCTGAGAATGTGATTAGATTGTGCAGCATACTCATTAGTATCTATGCTGTGCTGCATGGACTTTTCCAAAAGATGGATTCAAAATATTTTCCTTGTCCACCTCTGTTGCATATTGTATTGTCTCTTGCCGTAGGTGCGCGCCTTTGAGCAGCTTAACATAATGAGCTCAAATTAAAATCTTGTTAAAAGTGCATGGAAAAGAGAAAAAACTGACAGTCAGAAATAGTACGCACGACATTTGCGAGACGCTGCTGCTCATGACTTTGGCAGACAAGTCAGTTAATCTTGGCAAGCTACTTAAAAGTCAATGCAATAGCAACAAAAACGCACAAAGTGCAGGAAGAAGAAGCAGAAAAGCTAACGAAACTTAATTAGAAAATTATGCGCGCAACTTCAAAAGCTGCAGCCACTTTGGCATTAGAGATGCGTCTCCTTGTACATATATACAGATATATATATACAGATATATATATGTGTGTGTCTTTAGTGCTTATAATTTGCATATTAAATGCCATGAAGTGATTTTCTAATGAATCAAAAGCCATCAAATTCGACAGCAGCTCCAACTAAGGCTCCGTCTTGAACTCAAAATCTCTTGCAACTCTCGTCGTGCAGTTTTAATGATGGCTTCACATTAATGGCTGTCAAATTCGTTGCCTTGGCTGCACTTAGACACAGGCTCACAGTCCGTACCTACACACATGGTGCGACGCAGAGCATACGATGCAAACTTCTATGTAGAAGGTCTCTTTTACTTGGTATTGCATTTTTTATAGCATTAATTTTTAGCTGCATGGCGAGGAAAACATCACGTTTTTGACAAGCGTCACATAAGTATATGAGCAATGTCAAGTTTTGTCAAGTGTTGTTACCGCCGTTGCCACTGTTGTCGGTGGTCATAGACACGGCATCAAGCAAAACTTCCCTATTAGTAACGACAAATACAGTAGAGCGCGAGCCGCGCACCTTTTATGTTGATTTGCTGGTAAACTTTTGGCATCTTTACAGGGAAACGATAATTTCACACATATTTGCAAAATACTTGCATAGTAATCATAATTTTATCACGCGCGCTTGCGCTCCTTGACTTTGATTAAGTTGTGCTTAAAGTTTGACAGGGAAACCGGGAAACCAACGCACAATGAAGACATTCGCGCGTAGTTGGTGCAAAAACTTTGTGGACAGACTTTGACTTATATGAAGGGGGGGGGAGACCTTAAGTTCAAAATGGAAGAAGTGCTGCAACAGGAGGCGAGACTTCTAAGTTTCTTTGGAGTTGGGGCAGCAAAAGCCAATAAAGCTCACATTAAAATTCATTTAATGGTCAACGCACTCAGAAACAAACAATAGAAAACATACTTGGTGTGGCAGAGAACATGCCCACGGCATCTTAAACAAGTCAGCTGGAAATAAATCAACAGGGTATAACAGATCTATGTACTATACATAATTTCTAAGTTATACCTTAGTAAAATTAAGATTACAGTAGGAAGTGTAACTGGTTACTCGGCAAGTGCACCTGTATTCAAGTATTTCAAGTATTTTTTAAAGAAGAAAACCCTTAAAAAAATACAAAAAAAGATATTTTAATTTGTGCTTGCAATCAACACGTTTAAAAACCTGCATATTTTCTAATGTTTTGGTCTGATTAAAGCTGTTGCTTTAATTATATAAAGAGTATTAATGCAACAAAGTTAGTCACTATTTTAAAGGTGACAACAACGATGCTAACTTTTAATTGAACTTTAGTAAGTTGCACTGCGAACTTCAGCTGCAAACGCCGAAAAGGCTTGGCCAAGAAACAGACAGAGACGGCAACTAGATGGGAGAGAGAGAGAGGACACTAAAAAAAAAAACCAATAAAAAATCATAGGTAACGAAGCTAACTAGTATGTATATGACTTTAATGGAATAATAGAGCATGTTTGCTGCAGTCACTAGAGGACTCCAGCATAAAGCGCAGCGCCTCAAGTTTGTTTTCTTAGTCTTCAATGGCATTGTGTGGCGGCATGCAAAGAATAGTCGTCTATGGCCTCGTGGCTACTTCATATTCGCGTTCAGTATGCAACGCGCATAATGGCCAACGCAATTGTCAAATACCAGTAACCAGGCAGCCAGCCTGGCTATAATCGTATTGAATGACAAATAATTGAGGTTAGCTTAGCCAGTCAGCCGTGGAAAAGGGAGAAGGCGTGGAAAAAAAACTATTCGCAAATGGCAAACACGTCTCAGGGCTCATGAGCAAGTGTTGATGGCTCCAGCTGAGAGTCGAAGAGTGGGCGGCTGGCTGGGAAACCATAGACGGACCACACGTGCTGATGCTGCTGTTGCCAGTTTTCCAATACAAAAGCGCAAAATTTTCTAAAGGAAAACTTTTGTAACGGAAAAAGCAAAAGTTTTGCTTCGACACCGCAGCACACAAAGCGTAGGCAGCCATAGCATAGAGAGAAAAGGAAGCTAACAGAGTAAGGAGAGAGAAGCAAGAGTCCACCGCACTTCCTGCTGACTGCTAATCCATAGTCATAGTCACACTCGGCTAGTGATAGTTTTAGGCGTACGTGTGGAACGTTTCAATTTAGCATCGCCAGAGTCGCGTGCACCGCAAAAATTAAATTTATTGTCATTGGAATTGATTGTAAGAGCGCGCAGCTACAAGGACAACCACATACTTGTTATATAGCATGAGCATGAATGAAGTTTACTGCAAATCCACTATATTCTAATTGTGTGTGGCCACTATCGTTCACTCCAAGGTACGATTTTAATTATTTGAAATTCTGTTGTGTGTGGTGTTCCTTTTTAGCAAATTCATTTTGGCAGTGGCTAGTTGCTGATTACACTTGTCTCCGGTTCGGAGCTCCCTGCAAATACTGTCCATGCCAGGGGGGCCTGGTCAAAGTCGTTAAAGCTTCATTTCCGGAGCAGCCATCCATGTAACCGAACATTGACCGTGGAACTGCAGGCTAGACATTCAGTCATCTGATGGTCGGTCGGGGTCCAGGACCAGCGCTGATGAGCGTCCATTGTCTGCAGCTTCTGCTGCGCATTGACTCTTTGGCGCCGCTTAAAGTGCATAAATTATGCAATTTAAATTAATTAAAAGACTCGTCACCTACACGACTCGTATGTCAGGCGCATAAGGCATTAGCAGGGAAAGCAGCTCAAATACTAAAAGAGACAACAATTTTCACGCAGATCTCTGCGGCCAACAGAATAAACACAGTTGACGCATTTATACAGTTAGAGAAATGGGGTTAATCTGCGAATGTAATACTCTGGTTACCCTGGTGAATTTCTTCAAAAGCACACAGCCAACGTGAATAGATGGGATTTAAAAGGTTTAAAATCGCACGGAACGCCTTTAATAATAAAAATTCTTGTATGAATTAAGCTTCGGTTTGTTTTTTTTTCTCAGAGTGTAATGTGCGAAGGAGCTTCAGCAAAACTCAGAGTGATTACAGCAAACACTTTCATTAAAATTATTATTGCAGAAAATGCTTTTTGCTGTTGCCATTGTTTCCACCACGTCGCACCGAACCTCGAGCTCCACACACACACACATGCATGCAACTCCCGGTGCATTTACATGCACTGATGTTTTTGCTGCTGCTGCTGCTGCTGCTGCTGTTGCTGTTGCTGTTGCTGTTGCTGTTTTCTACTAGCCAAAGGCAACAAAATGAATCCAGTTGAGGCTGTTGATGCTAGTGGTTCTGCTGTAGGTGGTATTCACCACCACCACCAGCACCACGTTGGCGTTGCCGGTGTTTGTCTGCGGTGCCGCGTGTGCTGATTGCTTGGCTGCCAATGCCAAAGGCGGTGGGTCTGGGTCTGGGGGCTGGCTACATGAAAATGCAATGTGCTTGAAATGAAAACATTAAAAATTTAATTGCGATAATACAAGCGCATAAAATGTTAATGGAGTGTATGTAATCTGACACAGCAGAAAACCCGCGACGATGAGCAGGACGCAAACTGCGACGCAAACTCAACGAAATAGCCATAGGGAAGCAGCTGTAATGAAGGATAAAAGAAATTAAAATGCTTTGTGTGTTGGCAGCGCCAACAAGGACAAGGAGTTGCCTGACTTGCATCCAGCTGAATCTCTGAATGCGAATGATGTGCCGCCACCTTCAACGCGAAAACCAAGAACGCAAGTAATGCATATTAAAGACTCTAGATACGAATTGATACTGAAAGCAGCTTCACGAAAGTGGACCGATAGACCAGCTACAATAACAAAATACAAACAGGTAACATAAGATGTTTGAAGAAAAAAACAAAAAAGGACTGCATAGCTACAAAGCAGAGCTGCAAAAAGCAAAACTAAAAACAACTTGAAGCCAAAACCTGAACCAGTCAGCAGCTGCACCTCGACAACGTCGTCGTCGTAGTTGACGCTGTTTTTTTGTATTGGCAAAACAAAAACAGGAAGTGCTCTGCGCTGCTCTTAAGTACTTCCTGCTGCTCCAGTGTTCATTGTTGGGCGACGCCATTGCTCCATTACCAAGTTATTGAAGCCATGTAACCCGCACATCTACCCAATAGTTCTCGAATTCTCGCATTCGCTCTATAATTGCTGCAGGCGTTTTTTTCTTTTCCACCTGCCAGAACTTCAGCGGCAATCAAAAAGTTATAAAAACATATACAGCGCAACGACAGATATTTTGTTTACCATATCGAATGTTACTAATGCCCGCGGCAGAATCAACAATCTCTGACTTCATTTTAAATCATGTTTCTTAAGTACTGTTGTTCTGCTTGAATCGGTTTGAATATCGGTTTAGGAGGGATAATACCATATTTGTATTGACTTAGTTGAAACTTAACGTTATGGATTTAAACTATTTTACCATGTTGGGATCTCATTTTATGGGGCGAGTTATATCGATAGTTTAGCATCATCATAATCGCATGTCTCCCCTCTCTCTTCGCTAAATCCAACCATGTAAATTTCCCACTTTATTGGCCATATGCTGTTTTTGTTGCTGTTGCTGTCGCTGCTTTAGAATGGCCACCTTTTTAAAATGCAAAACAAAACTTTCGGTTAACAATACTAATCCGGCAATTTATGCAGGGGATTTCGACAGCTGGACCACAGCTGCTTAAACAAACTTCATGGCTTGGCGGGCGGGGAAGGACACCACCCAACTAGAACACAGAATGCGACAAATATAATGCGAGCGGACGGCTACTATAAAATAAATATAAATAAGTGCCTGAGTGGTTACGGTACTACAATATAGCACAGCATCGTTGAAAGATACCGAATTATGCCAACAACAATGGCAAAATAAAAAAAAAACTAAAACAAAAAAAATAACAAATAACAAATAAAAGAGAAGGAACAAAAACAATAACAAGAAAAGTACTTATAGAACTTTGCATGCTCTTATCTCTGACAGATAAACAGGCTGGAATATATTCTCACCCCCTCCCTCCTCTACTCATTTGGTAAAATACAGGGCGTATACGCAACTTTTGATGCCGCCACAATGTAAATTTTCTCTCGTTAGCCCACAAAAAACAATTCATTACAGAATTAGAAAGTAATTCGAACGGAAATTTTACTTGTGGACCGCTGCACAACATAAAGTTGCCCAAGCTGCCGGGACGACAAGGGAAGGGTGGTGTTGGAGGGAGACAACAGCGTCACCAGTGTCCGTGATGATGTGTGGGTGTGGGTGTGTGTGTGCTTGTGTGTGTACAAAGAGCGGGCCGCAAGCCACCTGCGCACCTCAACATAAAATTTAAGGCGATTAAAATGTCAAACACGACAAAGCGTGCGGTATTAAAAACGCCAACAACGTGGCAACAATCGCATACCCAGCCACACAGCCACACACACACACACACACACACACACACACACACTTATCGGACAGTCAGCGATGGCAATTTTAGGACAACAACATCAGAATAGAATCGATAGGGGAATAGCTATTGGTCAAAGTCTTGAAATCATTATACATATGTTGAGCCTAGGCACATCCTATTCTGATGCTGATGTTAACATTTAAAACACGAACGAGTTTATTTTGATTTAATATATATTGCAAAAAATAAAAATAAATATAAAATAAGTACCAACTGGAACTTTTTGTACTAGCTATCAATTGGGCCAACAACTCGAAACTGTCCGAAAATATTCATTCCATCTATTTTTGCTTTTGTCTTTAATCGACCGTTTGCTTGTATGTCTGTATGATATTCTGTGTGTGTGAGTGTGTGTGTGTGTGTGGGAAGTGGAGGGAGGCCAGTGTTTCGGCTGACTCCCCTGATTTTTAGATTCTGTTTGCTTGTGCATAACAGCTCTGACTGCTGTTGTTGCTGCCGCCGCTCGTTCTGTTACTGTTTTTGCTGTTTGCACTCTGGGTTAAGTGCTTAACGGCATGTCAGCGCACTGCTGGTCAGCGCCAGTTGTTTGGGGCTGCTCTCAATGCGCAGCGGGGGGCGGGGGGCTTTAAATATTGAAAGCGAGCTGCTGTGGCCGCTTTCCCTGTCAATTAGTTTTTAGTTATGCGCTGATGCTCGAAAGGCAATTCTGGTAAATTTTGCACACACTTTATGCGGCCATTCAAGGCAGATCAGCAGGGACTCTGCTGGTGACTGACTAAATTTCTGTCCGCTTGACTGCCAGTCTGCGAGTCTGGCTTTCTGTCTGCCAGTCTGTCTGTTTGTTACGCTGGGTCGTCGCGAAATTGCAAAAGAAATTGCGCAAATTGTGTGACAGCGTGTAAAGTTGGCACTTTCACACATAACTCATAACTTTGGTGGCAAAACTTTCGCTCATGCTAGCGGGTGGTTAGATCGGTGCGGGAAGGGCGGAGAGCGAGAGCGAGAGCTATGAGCCTTACATTGGCGAATATTTGGACGCTCATGTAGACTATTTATCTCCACGAGGATACGAGAGAGAGATGGGCTAGTGGCTAGCTTGGTTGGAGTTTTGACAGCTCATATAAAAGACCATAAAACAAAAGTTTTTGCTTTAACTTTCATCGTAGAAGCGCAACTGTAACGCCTACAAAGCAACACACAAACTGTGCTGGGCAGCGCCAGTCTAAACTATAAACTCTTTGCGGCATTAGAAACGCAGAGCAAAACAGAGATTCAACATTTTTTAGTAAGTGTTTTTTTTTTCGCTCGCTCGGCTCAAAAAAGTTTTGCTCGGTTTTTTGTGTGTGCCAAACAAACGTCAGGAACAACACCACGAGTTGCAGGAAGGGGGAAGACTGAGAGAGGAGAGGGGGAGAGGAGAGGGTGCCGCTCATGAATTATGAAAATTTAAAACGCTGCAGCGACAACAAAAAAAGTTTGCAGCTTCAACGCAATGAAACTTTGTAGCTGCTGCTTTTTTTTATTGCTTACGCTTGAAATTAACTGGCAAATGACGAGTTTCAATTGCAAAAGGCACACATTACCCGCACACGGTTTTTTACATTTTTTTCATCGCTTGCACTCGTGCCGTGCCGCCTTCTCCCTACCCACACATACAAACATACGTGCCCGCAGTTTACTCGCTTGACATTAATCATTGTATACTTATGAGCACGCCATGACTTTGTTGGATTACCAGGGATGGGGATAAAAATGCTTCTTTTCACATTCACAATTTCAAATCGGGAATAAAAATAATCATCTTAGCAATTTCTTTAATGTTTAGGATAGGCAAAGACCAAGCTCCCTAAAATTAGGCATAACTTAAGTTTAAAGCATCAAATGGAAATAGCTAAAGATTTTTTAAGCTAACTGTACCCTTTGTTCATGAGTAATAGCTAAAGATGAATTTAGACTTAAATTAGAAATGTTTTCCAGCCCTGCAAAAAAAAGAATAAAATAAATAAAACTGTAAACATAGAGCTGCCTTTAGCACAAAAAAGGGATTGTCACACTCACTCGCCCAGACACACACACAAACACACACACACACACATGCATAGGACTGCAGCGAGTGCATTTTGTTTGCGCTTGCCGCGTCTAATGAAGTAATAGAAAATGCAAAGTGCTGCATAAAAAATGGAGTGCAATTTTTCAAAAAAGCACACAATTATGCTGGTTGGAACTGGCAAACAGCAGCAGCAGCAGCAGTGGCCATAAGGTGGCCAACGTCACGCAGCATGCAGCATGCAGCACGTTGCAATTGCAGACTGACGTCACAGCATTCGTCGCCGTCGTCGTCAACGTTGCAATTGCAGCTAATAATAATAACAGCTCATGAGCTCACTGACGTTTGACAAATGGGTGTACACCCAGGCAGAGCACGCGTCTCCGCCCACAGCTATTTAACATGCAAACGCAGCTGCAACGGGGCAAAAGTATTCCACAAACATTACTTTTTATTAACAGCAGACAAACATAAATAGAGCAGGTTCTGGCCAAAACGGAAGCTGGCAGTTGGTTGAAGGGAGTAGCACATTTAGCTCATCAGCCAAATGGGAAAACAGACTTAATCGACTATATTGACAAAAGCTTGCCTTAGCAAGACTGACTTCCTTCAAATTCATGACAAATGTCAAGTCAACGTTTGAAACCATCTTCAAGTACTTGACAAACCAAGCTGACAACGCAGCAACGGCAACAGCAACAGCTTTCCCTCGTCATTGTTACACTGGTCAAAAGTTTTGCGTTGATATTCTCTGCTCATTGTGTATGTTTGTCTATTTATTAAAAAACTTTTGTAATTATAGCAATGCGTCTGGAGCAGTAGCACCTGAACTGGATACATTTTTCCGCCTGTCTCTGTCTGAGGCTGTCATTACATCAAAATAAATTAAAATCAAACTACTAAATTAGAGAAATTATGAAAGCTGTTTGGAACACAAAAGGTACTCAGAGACAGCTCATTAAAGTGGCACTTTTAAAGCAACACCTTGCAGGTTTTTTTTTTGTATTTGAAGCAAACTATTGTAATTATTTTGAACAGCCAATGAGGGCAATGAAGTTTTGGCCACATGGCTATAGAAACACATATAACGAAAGCTAATGGCCAAGCAGAAATGACCTTTGCTACTTTTGGGACATGGACACAAGCACAAGCACAGATACTGTTGCTTGTCGTCCTTGTTGTAGTTGTAGCTCACTGCTTTCAAGAATTTTGCGCTGCAAACACAATATGGCTGCCAAGTTGTGTCCGGGACCAAAACCCCAACAACAACCAAGCTGCCCTTGGTCGGTGGTATCATCATGTTGTTGCCCTCAAACATGACACTCTCTGCTCTGTATTTGCTGTTTGCTGTGGAGCATTTTGTACAACATTTTTGGGCAAATTACATAAACAAATGCCGTAGCAAGTTTCAGAGGACACTGGTCACTGGCCAGCAGTTTATACCAGGATATAACTACGAGTATCTGGAAAGCATCTGCAAACTGTTTGCAATTCTTCCATATATATATAGAAAATTCTAACGAAAAATAGTTTCGGTGGCATTTACTTTCACATAGTTCTATTCGTTCTACCAAGCTTGGATAAGCTTTTGATGTTGGTAAAAGGTAGACAAATTTTCAAATTAATATTGATTGACTTGTTCAATATCACAAACTAATTACCAGAAATATCAAAACATAGGACATTTCATTTTAATTGCTTCGGCTATATGTATGCTCAATTTTAATCGTAACCGTAACGCTGAAACATTATCAAGATTTGTACAGGTATTGGTTGCTAAACCAACATCTGCTCATCTTCAGAGCGCCCATAGGAAGGAAGGCACAAAAGTGCATATATTACTTGCGGCTGGAAAACCACATGCAAACAGAGCAACAGCAGCTAATTAATTTTAATAAATTGGCCGCAGACACTCTTACACACACACACACAGACACTTAACGCAAAGACACACAGTCAAGTCAAGACAGTGCGGCGGTTGCCTAGGCTCAAAATTTTCAGAGCCGCCTCCTTTTGTCTGATGCCTAGCCTAAAACGAAAATTAAATAAATCCTGTGCCGTCAAATTAACACACGCAAGTCCTGCTGTATAATGCGCCCTAAAGAATACTACAAAAACGTTTCCGCAGCCAACGCCACGCCTACTTGCTATAAAGCCTCTTCAGCAGCAACTGCCTTATGCCTTATTCGTTGCCGTTGATAAAACGCCGCATATGAATATTTATGTGTGTGAAATTGATGCCGCTACAATTACCGTTACCGCTAACTACACACACAGAAAGGGCCACGCACACACACGCGCATGAACAGCCCATAGTAGCAGCTGCAACAACTACAACAACAACAACAAATAAAAACAGCTACTGCCAATTTACGGCACTTTTGCCGTAGAGTTTTGCCAGCGAATAAATTATTGACAGCTTGTAAATTTCACTAAAGTCGGCTGCGGCTGGCTTGTGAAAGGGTATGCGTGTGTGCCACAAAATCTAGCAGATGTACATATACTACATACATGTACATATGTATATATTGTATGTATAAACGCCTAAACTAAATAAATCAGGGTGCGACAGACATTATAGTGTCCGACTATGGCATATACTTAGTTTATTATAAAATTGATGACATTTTTGGTTATTAATATTTTCACCCGACTTAGAACTTGCAATTAATTGTTCGCTTTGATAGCTGGCTAGTGTCAAGATTTACGAAAGCAGACCATATTTTTATAGCAGCATATAGAGAATGAAGCTGCCCAACATTTGCAGCCTTTCGCACGTGGTGGTGAGCAAATGTTTGAACTAATGGACAAACATCAAATAAAACGTGTTTTTTTTTTTATTCAAGCCTTTAATGCCGTCATGCCAGACTTCGTACCAGCCAGGCTTCACAACACGGCCCAAATGCGCTGCATTTGCATATTACACAGAAAAAATAAGGATAAAACGGATTGTAAAGGGCTCTAGAGAGAGACGGAGAGCAACGCATGGAGGAAATGGCCGTCAGTGGCAGCGTTAATTTCCTTGCACTTTTACAGAGCTTCACTAATTTTTTATTTTGCAGGCTTCCGTTTTTAGCACACTTAATTCCATTTGGAACTCGCATGGCGAACGCGAACAGCGATGATGTCGCTATTAAGGACACATTAGCCGGAACACTCTGGAATTATGTGTGTGGCCACCATAGGGCGACAATGCAAGCATGCATGCTAATGACACGGAAAGATACAAAGCGACACTTATATATATGTACATACATATATATACACACAGATAATTGCATTAGTTTGCGAAAGAATTCAATCTGCATATTTGCACTTGCACTTACATCCATATTATCTCTCACTCTTGCTTTTCCCTTATATTCACCCTTTCCGCCTTATTTCATTTTGCTGCGTGCATTTACTCCGTGACAATGTCCAAGTTGAGGCTTGTGAAAATAAGTGGGTTACCTATAGTTTTTAGTACTTACAGAGGACATCAAAAAAAAATCCTGTCAACTGCCTGCTGAGCGCCTGTGACTGACTCATGACCAATGCCAAGTAAGACAACAGATGACAATCGAAGCGCTTAAATGCATGCTATAGTATTTGTTGCTGGTCGCCAAGTGTAATTGAAATAATATTGTTGCCCAAATTTCGCACAATTTCTTTCGATATGGCGGCCTGTATATTTAAGCATGATTAATGACGCCACATGGCGACAAGAACGTGGTAGAGCACTTCGAAATTCGCACATGTCGAAACTCTTTCGAAATTCTCCATTTTGCTATTCTCAAAATTGAGAGAGAGTGATAAGAGAGCCGCCGCGTATGTATAAGAGAAAGGCCCAGCCATGCTCTCCAAAACGTTGCCATAAACTGAACTGTTGCGTATATAACAGTTGCAGTCTATTAACAGTATATTAACAGAAGCCCACAGCAAGGGAGTATGTTAAGGATTTGCTTTATTTTAAGAAACCCATTTAAGTCTGCAATTAACATTTTTTATTTCGATAAATTAAGTTTTTAAGATAATGTTTACTGTATTCCTAGCAATAAAAAAAAATAATTTAATGTGGTCGCTATCTTTTCCCTTTTAACAGCTAAGTACACATTGTCTGTATATATGTATGTACTTTATATATATGTATTTGCACACTTATTTGCTTATCCTTGGCGACAAATTTGCATATTTAACGTTAATTAAAAGAACACAAACAAGAAATTACTCGTTGAATATTGAATTCGATTTGTTCCCGTTTTAACTGTGTGAACTTTAATTGGCGAGTTGCAGGCAGGCAGCGTGTAAAGTGGCTGTCAGTCCGTGGCAGAAGTTCTGTAAAAAGTTGAAGAAGCATCTCGCACAAACCGAAAATAATAATCAACAACAAATACTGCTTACATAGACACTCAGACAACGACACAGACTTTGGCTTCGTGTATGGACTGGTGGTACGACAATGTTTTCATTACAAGCCCGATGTCTGAGTGTGAGTGTGAGTGTGGGTGTGGGTGTGAGTGCTGGCATCAGCCAAACAAACGAATATGCTTGATGAATACTCGACATCACGTACGCTTGAGAAATGTACGTGTTTCCATTGTAAGAAAAGTCAAGCCCGAAAGCATGGCAGACAAAAGCGAGTATCTCCTGCTGGCCAGGCCAGGCCAGGCCAGGAAAAACAGCCAAGCGTGCAGGAAACTGAGTAACTGTTACTCCGGTACGGTACCAAGTCGCTGGCGGTTATGCGGCGGCCAAGTGCGAAATCCAGTGCCAAAAAGCCGACAACAGGACGCGAAGAGCAGCATAAGAGCTCGAGCTCGAGCTCGAGAGCGGAGTGAACAATGCAAAGCGCCATTTATCATATTCGTGGGCTCCTCTTTTATTTCTATTTTTCTGGATCACGAGTGTTTTATTGCAATTTATCATTAGATGACAGCACTCATACATACACACACACACACACAAAACGGAGCCGCACGCACATTTACAACTCGTTACAATGTACCCCTTCCCAACCCAGAAAAAAAAAAGGTGTTCCTGCGAGCGCAGTTAATTTGATAAACTGCGCTTGTCGCTATTAACTGTTGTTGTCGGTTGTCTTTTGTTGCTTTTACTTGTTGTGCACAACATGTCGCAGCTGGCACGCCCACCTCCGCCTGCTACTGCAGCTCCCCTCATGTACGAGTTAGACAGTTTAATCACAATTTGAGCAGGAGATTGAAAATAGGCGTATAGATATTTTAATTTGTCTGTTTTGTAGCTAGCAGCACTGAAACTGTAATATATGTAGATGCAACAGTACTAAATATTGGCAGCAACAGCTTCAGCTTGTCAGTTGTTAGGGGGCTTCTAAAATTACCAATAACATTCTATTAGCAAAAGACAAATATTTGTGCAGCTAATTAGATTTAATTATAAGCAAATTTCAATTGTCAATTTCAATTTGGCGAATGCTGCGCGTATACGCAATATTAATGGGCCGCATGCCACAACGATTACGCCTCGTAAAGCGACATATATAAAATAGTAATAAGTAAGTAATAATAAAAGCAAAGCCAAGAGAATGAGACATTGAATTAAATTTTAAATTGATTTGGCGAAAATTAAATTGAATGTGCATGAAGAAAGTGTACAAATTAAAAGGCTGCGGGGCCAAAGTTGAAGCGAAATACAGCAAATAATAGTGACATGACGAAATACAATCATAATCATGGTGCAATGCAACCGCACAAAAACTTTCGCCATCAACAATGAGTAGTAGAAGCTGGGGCAGGAGGAGTAGGAGCCCAGTAGCAGCAGCAGGAGAAATGCAGAGCAAATAACAAGCAACATAATAGAAGAATAGTTGCTGCTGCTGCTGCTGCTGCAGTAGTTACTGAAAGAAAGACCAAGATACAAGGGAGACAGGGGGAGAATGGATACGACACAACCACAACAGAAATAATAATGGCATATAAATGAAGTAACAAACATTGTTTTCCTTTGACATAACTCATTAACCAGCAGAGGCCACAAGACGAATTGAGGCAAGCCCGAGTTGGAGGTGGAGCAGTTGCAGTTTGGTTTGTGGTTGAACGTGGGACGACTTATTGCTGGAAAACTTAGAAAAAGATTGGGCAAACTGACAACATGTAAATTAATGTATTGCAGCTGGTCGCCAGTAGAAGAAGCATCAGCGGCAACTGCAGATTTATTCTTAGCAGATTTTAATAGACCCAAAGCTAAAATTTCTTAATTAAAACAATAAGCAGGCAGGCTAGGGCTAGGGCTAGGCCACAAATGTCTGCAATTATATGTGCATGGCACACACCCAGTGAAGCAGCAGCCAGCCATAAGGCAACATCAACAGCTGCCAGTTGTGTGATGCTGGCGTGGCAAATCTATCCGCAGAAACGCGACCGCAACCACAACGCGGCGCTGGCTGGTGTCCTGTCAGCAATGTCGACGACACGACAGGAACGTCGAGGAGGATGCGCTCCTGTAAATGAAGAAATTCCGCTGTCGTCTGTTGTCTTCGGGGCTGTCGCCCGCGACACGTCGCCTGCTGTGCTCTGCCGCCTTATGACTAATGATTGAAATTTCATGCTCCATATGGGTGCGAGGAGTTCGCCAGTTGTCAGTTCATTTGGCTGCCATGATATGGCAAAAATTGTGAACGCAACGCTGCCGTAGTTAATTAGAGAAGAGTGTCGTTTCGCTTAACCAAAACTACGCAATTAAATGCTTGCTAGCGCACTTTTAGGCGTGTAAACACGCGCGCACAAACGCCGAATTCACAATTGGCAATCAGGAATTGGCAATTGGCTGTACGTGATTTAGCAAAACTTGAACACGCACACACACGCACGCACGAGGGGGCGTGGCCGTATAATCGATTTTCAAGTGCGAATATGGGCTGCCACGCCTAGCCAACTTTGAGGCGCTCCCCCCCTCCACACCTCCACACTGGCCATTGTCGGGTTTTGGGTGAGACGCCTAAAGTTATTTGCGGCCATTTTTTAATCTACACTTGAACGCCGGCCTAGCACGCGGCAGTATTTGCGCAACGTGATGAGATTTTGCGGTTGCTAACCAATCGAGGGGGCCTTTATTTACATTTTTCTCAGCTTTTGCTTATCGATCTCTGGCTTTAGCTTTAGCTCTAGCATTGGCTTTGGCTTTTTGCCCTGTTGCCTTGCCGCCGCTTGCTGCGCATTCGATGCGGTTTAATTTTTTACACCCAAAAGTAGACAACACCAAGGCGACAACTTAAACGTAAGGGTCCTTCCACAAGCAATAGCTGCCAGGCTCATAAGTTTACTCTCGACTGGCGACACAAGCCACAAAAAAAAAATGGTGCCATAAATAAGAAATGTTTGTCTGCCTCACAGACAAGTGGAACTTTATAACAATTCAATTGTTTCTTTAAAGAGACGACTTTGAGTAAAAATCATGAATCGAAGAGATGAGATAATACAAATTTGTTGTTTAAAAAGATCAGAAGAAAATTCAATTCAATTGAATGGCGGTGATTAAAATGCAATTAAATTAAATAAATCAGAAGAATAAAATGTAATTGAATTGTAGCTAGTAATGTCAATTGAAAGTATTTAGGCGGCATCTACAACTTGCATCATTGAATCGAATTCCAATATAGTATAAAGCAACTCTTCGATATCTTCAATACTGTCTGGCTACTCCACGTAGACCGCATAGATGACCGACCATTGGCTTGGTTAACACTGTGGCTAGATTTAGGAATTGTTGCGCGTTCTCAATTGCTTTTTGCGAATTCGCTTTTACGTAGAAATTTTGCCACTTAGCTGGCCGTGGAGCATTGGTAAGCAGCTGCTTTTGTGGTTCAACTTGCAGTTCAGAGTCGATGTATGTATATGTGATTATACATAGAACTGTAGTCTACACTACGTTGATTCAAGTAAATGGCGCTAATGGCCGATCGAAGTCAGGCCGCAAAGCGTCTCCTCCGTCCACTTATCTGCATTTCAAGTGCATTCCGCACGGCAATTATTTTGCTCAATACCCGCGCACTTGACTTTAAATTGTCGCCGGCTGTGTCAGTCCCACCTGAACTCCCATCATCCCTTCATCATCCTTTTCGAGGAAGGGCTTTTGCCCTTACGATTTTAATTTGTCGCCCTGTGCCAATTGTTGAGCAAAAGTGGCTAATTTGAAATTCTTTTGAGCGAAGTGCGCACATTTGTGAATGCCAACTTGACGACGTCGTCAGCCCAGCAGCGCCCACCGGGGGATTGGAATTAGTAACTGGGACCTGAGAACTGGGAACTGGAAACTGGGAACTGGGAACTGTGAACTGTCTGTCGTCGCTGCTGCGGCTGTTGCTACTGCCTGGCCTTTGTCTTTGTGTCACGCGGCATGAAATTGAATTTTGGTCTGCAGCAGCAGTTGACTGGCGACGAAAGCCAGCCAATTGGTCCAAGCCCAGTCCCAAGCCCAGTCCCAAACCTCATTCACCTCCTTTTTCCTTTTCCCTCATAAGCCTTGCCTTCAATTATGGCTTACGGCCAAACGCCGCCATTTTGACACTCATACAGCGTAATTCGAAATGAATGAAAATTCTTTATAACTACCGTCAGTTTTTCAGCTGTTTTCTCAGTTGTTTGTGCTGTTGTTTTGTGCGCTTGAATTTCAATTTACATAAGTCTCTGCATCTGCACCCAGCACCAGCAACAGCACCAGACTATGGTCTCACAGTCTCATCTCCTTTCTTTGTTCAACTTTTATCTTAACTTTGTTCCTCTCGCTTTGCTTCTACTTTTTGTTGTCGGCTGGCTGCAAAACTTGAGTTGTTTTTGTGGTTAAATGTAAATTTTATTGAATTTAACTCTTTTGTGTCTGTCTGGCTGAGCGTTAAAGAGGAAATTGCATAATTATGCCTAATCTTGAGACCTATAGCCGTGCCACTTTCAAAATATCTAATGCATAGCAACAAAAATCGACACCCCAATCGGTCGGTCTAGGAACTTGTCTCAAGCTGATGCTGTGGCAAAAAGTATTTTGTGGATTATTTAACGCTAAAAGACTGATTTTATCGCCCAGATTATTTGCTCTTATCCACACTGAGCGAGATAAATATGATATATATGTATATAAAGAAGGAGAGTGAGAGACAGAGAGAGAGAGATAGGGAGACTGAAATTTTTATCATTACATTTATGCAACATTTCAATCATTAATAAATCAATTAAAATAAATTGGAATTTTGTGCGCTGATGTTGAACGCGAAACGGTTTTTTCACGGCCCTTTCTTTTGATTGTGGAGACTCCTCTGTTTCACTCTGTGTGATGGGTTCGGTTCCATGCCATTTAATGCAATTACGCAAAGCTCTCTTGATATTATTGTTTTTGTTGGTTTTCGTGTTGTTGCTGATATAAATCAAAAAATGAATCATTTGACGCGCTCGACAGATCGACGAGCCCCGGCAACAACTTAAATTATTCATTTGATTTACAGCGACACAAATTTGTGGAATATAACCTGTGGGATACGAAGGGAAGCAGCAGCGTGGCCGTGATTTAAAATGCATTTTTATAAGCAGCATACAAAGAATTATGTTTGCCAGACTAACAGAAAGTAGTAGTAGAGAAATAGTTGGCACAAAACATCCTTTTCCCTATTCTGGACATAAAACTCCTTTCAGCGCATTACAAGGCAGACATGTCAAAACTTGTACGACGGCTGTCGTTGTGCCCAGGCATAAGGCAGAATAAGAGGCGCACAAGCGATGGCGACTACGGAAACAGGAAGCAGCAGCAAATCCCTACACTCGCATACACTCGCATACACACACACACACACACACACACACACACACACACACTTTTTGGCACATCAATACGCGGAGGGTTAGACATAAGCGTTAAGAGCATTAGAACTTTGCCTTAAAGTACGCAATCCTCCCCCCTCTAATAGATACCAAACGCAAACCGCTGACTTTAAATCAGGACTATGACTAAGGCCAACACCCTGTCACATTAAGCCGACAATTGCTAGCTTGCCCTTAAGTAGTTCATAGACAAGAAGAAGCATACGAATAACTTTTCAATGGTATTTTCAGGTGTATGATTCAGGCACACAAGACATTCCAGCACCAGCTTATATGTAAATATATATTTTGTAAAAAACCACAACCAAAAAAATAGTAAGCCTAGCTCTCGTAGCGAGTGGTCGTCGTAAATTGTGTCGTAGTTTCTTCAAACTTCCCCTGCTCCATGTTTAATTTTTCATTCAGAATCTTCTGTTTGCACTCGTGAATTTTGTGGGCAGTTTCGCACTTGTTTGCGCTGCGTAGTGAATGACAAGCGTGCTGAGACAACCAGGTGGGATTACTCAGCTCCGACAGACGACCAATTAAATCTTGCTCCACGAAGACCCCGTCATGCATCAGACCCATTTGCTCATATAAACAATGGGTAAAGCATTGAGTCGCCTCCGTGACATTGCGGAAGTCATCACTGACGCGGAGCGTCCTCGATCACAGTGAGCGCCAGATTCGCTTCGACCTTGGCATACCGCGACTAGTATGGGACGAAAACAATCATATATATGCAATACACTACTACTAAAATCCAATTCTTTTCAAACCTCCGCACCGACAAATAGTAGACAAATGACTGTCAGCAGATAAAAATTGCTCATAATAAAGACTGTTTCAAAACTGACCCTAAAATCCGCTGAAATACACACGTTTATATAGTCTGAATACAGCAATTTGTTTAATCATGTCATTAGATCTAGTACTAATTGCTACTATCAATTCAATGAGCCGCATAAGCCGCTTAGTTGAAAATTTGCTTTTATTGCCATTGCCAATAATTTTACAAGTTTGCTGCACGAAAAGTTCAACCCGCAGTTTTAATAATGCTAAGTAATCGAAGGAACGAACCCAAAATCAAATTGATGCCAATGTCGATACTTGGAGAGCGGCTTCAAAAACTGCTGCGGCTTGAGCAAGTTTCGCAAAAACTTGCCATAACATTAAAACAAAAAAATGAATTGAACGAAAATGCATTTAGGGGCACAACGAACCAGGATTACACTATCATTAGAAGATGTAAACTACATTTGAGTATACCAAAGATTTGAAATTGATTGATTTCGTTTCACAGCTGAGCTATCCTTTAACCCAAGGACATAACAATAGCTGCAACAATATTACGGCGGATTTTGCTTCAACAAACTGCTTGCATATGTATATTTAAATATGAATGTGCACATACAGATACATATATGTGTGTGTGTGTCTGTATTGGAATACTTCCGCTGCGGCTGCTGTTGGTGCTGTTGCAGCTACGGGGGCTGCGACTATTTCCGCTGGTCACATTAACTGCTGGCGCATAACTTTTCCAATTTGCTTTTGGCAATTATTGATATAAGCCAGCGGCAACAACACTTCAGCTCAGTTTTTCTCTAGCCCTCTCTTTCTCTCTCTCTTTGGCATTTGAGTGGTATGTGAGACGGCCTCGTCCAAGCATATTTTCTTGCATTTTGCGCATATTTGTGCAACATTCTCGAAATTCTTCAACAAAGTTTTGTTATTATTGCCGTTTTGCTCGAGAGCCGAGAGCCGAGAGTCGTGAGTGCAGACTTGGTTTGGTTCTGACTGCCACTTTGATTACTTTTGCAGTTGCCGTTGCAATTAGTTTGTTCATTAGACGAGGCAGGCAACAAACAGCCCATGGCGAGATATAGGCAGGAAGAGTAAGAGCTGCAGCTAGCCTTGAGTTGATTGGAATTCACACACTTAATTAGTTGCATGCCCAGTTAATTTCCTCTTTGTTCCTGCCACTGTAGTTGCTGATTGCGAACAATTTTTGCTACAATATATCTTTAAGATGCACACGCTGCTTGTTGACGATGCAAATAAGTTTACAAGCGAGTAACATAGCCAGAGTATAAGGTTGAATAAAGTGATTTTCTGACTGTTTGGCGATGCAACCATTTTTGTAATGCTGCCAGTCTGTAAGCCCTGAAATCCAATACAGCTTTGAACTCGTAGAACTCTTTTAATGTTTTAGCCACAACGATCTGCACAAGCTTGCCCATATGGCATAAGCCCTGGCCCTGGCCCTGGCCCTAGCCCGGCCCTTCTCCTGCTTCGAATGGTGCTCCTGTTCGTGTCTCTTGCTGTGTATCTATTACACTCTACACATATTTGTTGCATAATACCAACTTATGCACTGGCACATTGTTGACCAGTTGTCCGGTATTCTGAGCCAAATCTCCTTACTCTGTGCCCTTTCGTATTTGCATTATTTCCCGATAGTCTAATGCCAAAGCATTTTGGTTGAAAAATCTACAATTCCGCATGCCGCAAAACAAAAGCAAATGCCAGAGACAAACTCGTCAAGATGAATGACTGTAAGCGAATCCAGCGATTCCTGCTTGCATACCAGCATTACTCCATGTCAGTAGCCAGCCTGCCCGAGAGCCTGCACAATTCAAATTGCACATGTCCAGCCCCAAAAATAAAACAAAAACAAAAACAAAAAAGCAAAAGAAATCCAACGAGTATGTGACTTGGGGCAGCTTCTCTCTGCGCTGCTTGGAAAATTCTCAAGTAAATTTCATTGAATAAGGAATAAATAAGTAAATACTTGAGATAACTCTAAGATTCTCTCTCTCTCTCTCTATGCTGTGACAATTTTCTGCGGCGCTTTCAATTTAATTTTCCCCCCCATTTTTACCATTGTTAGAAGGTTGTGTGTAATTTAAAATCACTTCAGCATGCAAAACACATCCACTGCTGCATTTAGGCGCTTTCACTTACCAATGACTGAAATCAAGTAAAGGCAAATCCACACAACTAGAGAATGTGTGGTCAACCCAAATACAAGTATGACATTCGAGGCATCAACGTCGAAACGTCGAAACGTCGAAACGTCGACGTGGCATCGCAAGCCAAGTAAATAAATGTTCGAAGGCAAAACTGAAACGTGACAAAGTCAGTTGACAAAGCGTGCGGTAGCCCACATAATAAATACCTATTTTGTAGTAATAAAAGAGTGGAGAGAAGTGATGCTGGCTGGCGTGACAAGCCGTGTCATTTTGTGTATTGAATTTTTCAACGTAATTTATATTTTACTCTTCGTTTAATTTTGATGAACGGTTTAAAAAAGAGTGAGAACAAATCGCAGCAACAAAACTCTAATACCCTTTCCAATGATATGGAACGGGGAAAAAAAACGGTTATCAAAATGGCATTCCCAAGTGAAACTGAAGTAATTATAAATATTTATTCAAGAAAGTACTCACCTGTTTAATAATAGCTTTAATTTCTCTCGCATTCTCTTCTTATCAACATCATGTTTGGTTGTACATCAATGGAACACTTATTTTTACCGAACGAGGGCGAATCTACTTGACAGAAACAGCTCGAACTTATCGCGATTGTCGCCCGATTTAATTACACTAAGACCACATTTGCACTTAAACAATAACAAACAAAAAATAAAAGGGCACAACTAAAATGCAACTGCGTTCGCAACATCAACATTGCCGGCTTCTTGCATAAACGCTTTTGGCTGGATAACGGGATAAGCTTTCTATGTGGATCAAGCGCGAAAGCTCTCCAATTTATTTTCAATGAAAAAGCTCAACACAAAAAAAAAACACTTTTTAGGCGACACGTAATTTTAATTTCACGGCGGTGAAAGGAAAGGCAGCGATGCTTTGAAATTTAATAGACGAACAAAATATCAAATTAAGTAATAAATATTTCTTCTTTTTATTACTCAATGTAATTAAACCGAGGCTTAGACCGATCAAAAAGGCACACGCGCACATACAAAATTATCTTATTAGGCTCGCGTCGACACTTTGCACAAAAAATGCAAAAAAATAAATAATAAGAAGAAGAACAAGAACGCACAATACACAACTAAGATAACGGGATCGGCTTTTTTTCGGCTGAAGTGCGCCAATTTACATGTTTACAGCGAACAAGCTCAGCGCGACACTCATTTTATTGGAAATTTAACAGACGAACTAAGTATGTTTAAAACTAGACTGAGATCAAAACGACTAAAGCTACACTTGCCAATAACTAGTCCGATCAAGAAGGCAGACGCAAAAAATAATAAGAACGCGCAATGCACAACTAAGATAACGGGATTGACTTTTTTCGGCTCAAGCTCAAAAGTGCGACAATTTATTTTTAGCGAACAAGCTCAATATATAAATATTTATTCTATTTATTACTCAATGTAATTCAACCGAGGATTCGACCGATCAAGAAAGCAGACGCTCACAGACTAAATTATCTTATTAGGCTCGCGTCGACACTATGCTGGCATTTGCTGTGAAAAAATAACAAAAAAATGCAAGAAAAATAAGAAGAACGCGCAATACACAACTAGGATAACGGGATCGCCCTTTTCGGCTCAAGTGCGCCAATTCATTTTCAGCATTAGCATGGCACAAATACGACACTCATTTTAACGATAAATATTTACATATATATTCTGAAGCGGTGAACCGAGGGTAGAGAGGCAGACGAACTAAGCATTCATTCACTAAGCCGAGATAAAAACGACTCTAGGTACACGTACCAATAACTTGACCGACACTATGCTGGCATTTGCTATGACACAAAAAACGAAAAATGCAGCAAAAAAAATTATAATAATAAGAAGAAGAACGCACAATACACAACTAAGATAACGGGATCGGCATTTGCTCTGAGAAAATAAAAAAAAAATTCAAGAAAAATAAGAAGCATGCGCAATACACAACGAGGATAACGGGATCGCCCTTTTCGGCTCAAGTGCGCCAATTCATTTTCAGCAAACAAGCCTAGCGCAAATGCGACACTCATTTTAACGATAGATATTTATATATTCTGAAGCGGTGAACAGAGGGTATATTGAATATTGGAAATTTAGCAGACGAACTAAGCACTTTTAACACTTGGAAATTCACTAAGCCGAGATAAAAACGACTTTAGGTACACGTGCCAATAACTTAACCGATCAAGAAGGCAGACGCTCACAGACTAAATTGCTCTTTCTCTCTCGCCTACGCTTCATCGAAACTAAGATAACGGGATCAAAAGCGTTATGACCAATAGCGTGAGCCCAGCAGACAGATAAAGACAGTTACTTTACCAGCTCCTATATTCAGTGTTGCTTGTTCAGCTATTTATTTAGCCGGAAACAATTGAAATTTTAAGCTGATTTAGCTATTTTTAATATTGTATTTAGCTACTTTTTTAAAGCGGCTTTTTGTTCTAGCCGAAGTCTGCACTGAAAAATTCAACAACTTGATGACGTGTCAACAGTGGAAGAATGAATGAATGAATGAATGAATGACCACAGCCAAAAATGCACTTAACAGGCAAACGCTGTTTGCAAATACAGTGCTGAATTTGGTTAGAAAGTATTAGAGAAATAATAAAATTAAGTTTTATAAATATACTATATAGTTCTAGTCAGAATTGTCGTGCATTTATTTTGTTCCTGTTTGTCGAATAATTGTATTAAAATTGGAATTTTTCAATTTGCGAAACGTTTTGGCAGACAACTGTAGGACTGTCAAATAGAAGAAAAGACTGAGCTGCCGGGCTCGGGCTCCTCAACTTCACTGAAGTTGTGGTGGCACGCATTGTTTGCGGGCCGGCATGTGCGACAACAACAACAACAACTTTCCGACGGGCCATGTGAGATCCGCAGACGTAGACTTTGCAAGCTGACTGTCGTCTGGCTTGGATTCCTTAACTGACTTTGCAGCGCGCAATTGTTTGATAATGACACTAACATGATGCTGTACTGACAACTAGGCAAAAGAAACCTACTTGCCATTTTTTTTTGGGCAAGGCCTCACAAAATTATATATGTATATACGAAAATTGTTTGTAAGCGGCAAAACGACTCTGCCTAGGCCGAATCTCGTTTTGGTTGGCGCTTGTTTAGCTGATTTCCACAGGCTGAGGCTCCGCTGCAAACGTTTGTAAATTAAGTTTTAAGCAACATGTCTGCAAAAATCATGCCCGAGGACAACAGCCCCGGCCTTTGTTGCCCTCGCCCATTCCGGCTCCTGTCGCAGGCAGTTGCAAGATTTCTTTTTATATTTTTTTTATATACATATATATTTTTTTTTGTATTCCTATTTGAAGAATGGAAATTGTGTTTTGTGTATTTGCTGCAGTGGTCGCAATCGTCGTCTTGCAGCAGTTCCTTGAGGAGCTGCTTCACTATTTTCGCATCATGCCTTTCGTTGCTTGCATTCTTTTTGTTTTATTATTTTTTATTGTATTTTACTCGCCGTGCTATTTACACTGCCACAGTCAACAGTCGGCGTCGGCAGTTGCTTTTCCTGTGCCTATTTATATATATGTATTTGCTGTACTTGCCAGGCATAGAACGGCGGCAGGTCGTCTCGACGCATTTGTAGTTGTAGTTGTATTTGTATTTGTATTTGTATTTGTATTTGTCTTTTAGTTTATTGTGCTGGGGCCACAAGAGCTACCAACTTAACCAGCAAGTTTTGTATTTGGGCTCCGTTGAGGCAAGGAATTCAATTTTAGAATCGCAAAGGACCCGGCTCTGGACTGACTAACTGCATTTGATTACAGTTCGTTTCATTTAAAATGATTTGCGCAATTGATCAGCTTACGTATGTCCGGGTCAGTCGGGGCCTAATTAATTCCACCAGAAATCGAGTCAAGTGCTCGACGGCAAGATGTCCTATATGAAATTATTCTATTGTATTCAGATGCTGCCCCCTCGACTTAATGCCTGTACATACTACACTACATTGTTAATAATAGTAAAAACTGTAATATATGTACAAGTATTTTCACTTTCGCACAACTTACAACTTTATTATACCCTACTGATGTACTCATTTTTGGTACAGAGTAACCTGTAGTAAAGCCAGCAACATTTAAGGCAACAAATTTAGTCTATATACAAATGCTGTTTAACAATAGCACTAGCTTAGCTTGGATGAACCGCCGGCAAACACTTGGCCAGCAAATAATTAAAACCCAACGAAGCTAAGCAGACAACCAGACAACAATTAAATAATCTTAACCCCACCAAAACATGCTTGAGCTTCAGCTAAAGATTAAACTGGTCCATACAACTGGTTAGGAAGTTGTTGCTATCAACTTTTGTGCTGTTGAGGTCGCGAAAGGTCATCCACCAGCTGCCGTATGGCCACTGTACAGCCGACAATACCGAAGACAGCACCTAATATTATTATCAAAATGTCACGTATTAGCTTCCAACGGAGTCGACCATAGCCAACATCATAGTTGACAAACATGTCAATCAGTGCCGGACATAACAGATTCAAATTGCACAGAGAAAATGCACCTTCCAGTTCGGTCAATGCGGCCAAATTGGGCACCACAGCAGCCACAAAGCCTAAGGAAGAAACTTGGAGCAATGCTGGCCATGTCAGACCATGTCAGACCTACCAGTGAACAATAGAAAGCAGAGGCGCACCAAGATTTCAAATACATAACGACGCTTGGGGTTTATGTCCTCCTCCGTTCCCCCCGTTCCATAGTCACTGAAGACAACGGTGATGAAAACAAATCCGTTCAGTGGATAGCTTAGAAAGATGCCCAATGCAATGGAAGCCTTAATGAGTTGAGAAAGGCTGAGGAAATTATATGTTAAGAAAGTAGACTTCTTGGTAGTTTCTACTAGTCAAAAAAAATGCGATCTACTTACACCTCATTTTGTGCAATATTCAACGTAATGCTAGCTTCGACATGCTCTCCGTAGCGCCAATAGCCCATGATTCCGAAAAATATATTTGAGAACAGTATGCAGAATACGGCCAGATTAAGCACACCAAAAAAGCCGAGATAGCTTTCTGGATGCGACATATTGGCTTCCACGACAAGCATCTGTGTGTATGTTTGAGCCCCAGCTGATTTTATATCTTATAAACGAACTATTTTACGCACCGAACCGACAGCTGTTAACGAGAAGGCTGCAATACCAAAGAACATCATCCAGTCCGTAGGTGGCTTAAACATTTCGCGCTCCTGTAGATTGGGCAGTCCCCGAAACAGATAATACATGATGCACAAGAATCCCGCATAGAGCAGAATGTTTGATATAATATTCAGAGGCACCAGAAACTTAAGCTTGCGTATCATAATGAATGGCAGCTGAAGCACACAGACGCAAAGCACGTAGTAACGCTCGTTATAGTCCTTAAGATAATAGTCGCCGATTTCTTTAAAATTCTTCGACACAAACACAATATAAACGCAGCAGAGACCAAACTGGCCAAAACCCAAAACACAACTGGTAACGAATCCAGCCGTGCGAGCAAAGCTATGAACGCAACCTGGTCCCAGCTCATAGGCAATACGCACGGCTTCCGGCATGGATACCTGCGGCACTTGGATGCGACGACAGCACTCGGTCATGCCAGTGATCTATGCGGGAAAGCTAAATGCAAATAACTCCAATTGGATCGTGCATAGGCAGCATATTCATAGCTGCACATACACACCAGCAAATGGATGCAATAGGTAAGCAGAATCATCAGCAACACAGAGAGCAGGGCGCCGGCCACAATGCCCGCGTAGCGAATGGCTAGCGGCATGGCCAGAATTCCAGTGCCTATCACACACTTGAGCAGGGATATGAATGCATCAAAATTGCTGTCGGAGCAGAAAAACAGGAGTCAAATCAGTAGCTGAGGCATTTACCTTCGATAACAGGCCAAAACCATACACAATGCTTACTTCAAGGGCACCAGAACCGTGCGTTTCTCGTATGGGTTGTAAATGTACAGCGAAGACCTGGAATGGCTGCCAGAGAAAAGTGCATCAAGTTTACAAATATGTGCTTATAATTAACGCCACGAAAATACATACAGGGCAGACGCCGGATGGGATTCCTCGGCTGCATTCGCCATTTGGGCTATACTTTGCTCGAAAAAGGGGGGATAACTAAAGTCGAGTTGTGAACGACAATTTTGATAACAAATTCAAATGAGTGTAGTTGTTAGTAGTTTTATGTCTCCACACACACATTCAATTCACTTTGCACTAATCAGTGTGCTCACAATCAAAATCAAAATGGCTGCACATGCGCGGCGCCCATTACCATAATATGGGCAAATTATTGCATACTTTGGAGCGAAGCTGTGCCGCATAAACTGCACCAACTCAGTGGACCCTGAGACAGTTTAGTTGCAAAGCCAGCGCCTCTGGCAGCAGACTTACAACAATTCGCAAAGCGACAGTACAGTGGCTATTAGGTATGAAAGAACCTAATCGAATAACAAAACTGCTAGTGGAGTTACTAAACAGGTTAACAGATAATGTACAAGCATATTTACTAATTGTTCTCTATTTTTTAATTAATTAGTAATACTTTTATAGAGCGCCAACTTCAAGAGTTTAACAATCGTCAAACGCAGCTCATACTGTATCTTCTATCTAGATAACCAGCTCTCTCCAGCTCAAATTTCAATTCCAGCTGCAGGATGCATCTGTCGAGTTGGCGCTGCCGGAGGACGATTGTCATGCCAGAATGTGCACTTCCGCGTCCGCTTAGTTGTATGAACTTAACAGTAAATTGAATTAAAATTTATTGTGAAAATTGCAAAATTCCAAAACGCAGCAGCAGCAGCAGCTACGAGAAGTGGGCTGGCTTCAAGGAGACATCAGCGCAAATCCAATACAAATAAAATTAAGTAAAAATGCACACACACACACTCGCAATGGTGTGGGCGAAGGGGGTGGAGGGGGGGGGGGTGCTTGGGGTCGCCGTGTGTTTGCACAAAAATATGCAAATGTGATATTGTCGCTGGCGACATTTACAACAATTACAATAACAACGAACGGACGGGACAGGCGGCAACTAACTGCGTGCGACATGTGACACGATATTCAAATAAAGGCGGCCCACAGGCAGCAGGCGAAACGTAGGCGGGTGGGCGTGGCATTTATAGCATATATTTTGCATAAAAAGAGGGAAATATGCAGCAAGAAAACGAGCGAAAGCAGCAGCAGCACAGAAATCAAATAAAACAAATTTGGAATTTTACAGCAGGCGAACCAGAAGAAGAACCTCTTCTACATACATACATACATACAGACAAACGAGTACATATGTACACATAAAGGAGTCCCGCAGATAACTTCAACTAGCTCGTTTTTTTTTTGTCCTGTGCAGACAAACAGACTGACATTCAATTTAAATTCCTATACAAATAATTTCGTGCCAGTTCCAAAGCCAAGCAGGGTAGGAAGGAGCACTGCAATGCTTAGATTATGTTGATTATTTAACTGCGATACTGAGACATTTGCCATAATTTGCCTAGCTCAATGTCAATGAACACAGACGCCAAAACGCGTCATGCTAATAATTATGCATTCCTCACCACTCTCTATTCTGCGGAATTATTCTGTGCTCATCACCTGCTAAAGCTCTCTATTCGCTCTATTCAACAGGTATCGGCTTCAAGATGCCCTCTACAAAGATTTCAAATTAAAGCAAATTCATCACTCGATGTGATGCTCACAAAATCTTTTAGTAAATAGATCTATCCAGAATATTTAGAGAAATTCATTAATTTTAAGTGGCAAAGTCTTGTTCATCTATTGTTCGAAGTTAGGGTATAAAAGTAAATTTCTAGTCAAAGCAAATTTTCTTAATGCAGCGCACGCACCTGAGCTGCGTGCTACTTTATCCTTGGCGACTGGCTTCGTTCGGTTTACCTGACTGCGGCTTCGCCCATTATCGCTGCGGTTATCTTTTTCCTCCTCCGCGTACCCCTCGTACTCCACCACGCCATTATCATCAATGTTATCAACAGCTTAGCTTAAACTTTATGCGACTGAAAGATGCACCACGTTCGACGTTCCACGTTTCGCTGCAGCTGCTTTCTCATGCTTTGCGCATCAATGATTTTGATCAGATTTACTGACGCTGTCCACTGCCGATGGTGATAAAGAAAATGACGATGACGATGATGACGACGCGGGCGGCCACAGGGCGCATTTAGCAGCCCTTTTATCTTGTTTCCCACAATATTTTTGCATTTATAATGAAATTCATCGTCATTTTTCATACTTTTACAAAGTGGATTTTTATTAGATTTGCATTTCCAGCAAACCTTTTTATGCGTGGACATACGTATGTATATATATGTTATACATACATTTATATATCTACTGTGTTGGAAGCAATATGGTTAAAATGCATTCAGACTTTCATTTTTTCTTTTTTTTTACCAAATGTCAATATCAAAACTCATCCGATTTTCATAAGGTTTGGCTTTTTGTGCATGGTTTGGCCTCTAGATCAATCTGGCATCTAAATCTGACAACATTATTTTTAGTCAAAATTCAAGTGAAAATGGTACTCCCTATTATCCTATATAGACATAGGTCAACTTTCCCACCCCATAACTCTGGAAAATCTCATCCGATTTTCATAAGGTTTGGCTTTTTGTGCATGGTTTGGCCTGTAGATAAATCTGGCATCTAAATCTGACAACATTATTTTTAGTCAAAATTCAAGTAAAAATGGTACTCCCTATTATCCTATATAGACATAGGTCAACTTTCCCACCCCCATAACTCTGGAAAATCTCATCCGATTTTCATAAGGTTTGGCTTTTTGTGCATGGTTTGGCCTCTAGATCAATCTGGCATCTAAATCTGACAACATTATTTTTAGTCAAAATTCATGTGGAAATGGTACCCTCAAATATCCTATATAAACATAGGTCAACTTTTCCACCCCCATAACTCTGGCAAATCTCATCCGATTTTCATAAGGTTTGGCATTTTGTGCATGGTCTGGCCTCTAGATCAATCTGGCATCTAAATCTGACAACATTATTTTTAGTCAAAATTCATGTGGAAATGGTACCCTCAAATATCCTATATAGACATAGGTCAACTGTCCCACCCCCATAACTCTGGCAAATCTCATCCGATTTTCATAAGGTTTGGCTTTTTGTGCATGGTTTGGACTCTAGATCAATCTGGCATCTAAATCTGACAACATTATTTTTAGTCAAAATTCAAGTGAAAATGGTACCCTCAAATATCCTATATAGACATAGGTCAACTTTCCCACCCCCATAACTCTGGCAAATCTCATCCGATTTTCATAAGGTTTGGCTTTTTGTGCATGGTTTGGACTCTAGATCAATCTGGCATCTAAATCTGACAACATTATTTGTAGTCAAAATTCAAGTGAAAATGGTACCCTCAAATATCCTATATAGACATAGGTCAACTCCTCCACCCCCATAACTCGATCAAATCTCATCCGATTTTCATAAGGTTTGGCTTTTTGTGCATGGTTTGGCCTCTAGATCAATCTGGCATCTAAATCTGACAAAATTATTTTTAGTCAAAATTCATGTGGATGTGGTACCCTCAAATATCCTATATAAACATAGGTCAACTTTCCCACCCCCATAACTCTGGCAAATCTCATCCGATTTTCATAAGGTTTGGCTTTTTGTGCAGGGTTTGGCCTCTAGATCAATCTGGCATCTAAATCTGACAACATTATTTTTAGTCAAAATTCATGTGGAAGTGGTACCCTCAAATATCCCATATAGACATAGGTCAACATTTCCCACCCCATAACTCTGGCAAATCTCATCCGATTTTCATAAGGTTTGGCTTTTTGTGCATGGTTTGGACTCTAGATCAATCTGGCATCTAAATCTGACAACATTATTTGTAGTCAAAATTCAAGTGAAAATGGTACCCTCAAATATCCTATATAGACATAGGTCAACTCCTCCACCCCCATAACTCGATCAAATCTCATCCGATTTTCATAAGGTTTGGCTTTTTGTGCATGGTTTGGCCTCTAGATCAATCTGGCATCTAAATCTGACAAAATTATTTTTAGTCAAAATTCATGTGGATGTGGTACCCTCAAATATCCTATATAAACATAGGTCAACTTTCCCACCCCCATAACTCTGGCAAATCTCATCCGATTTTCATAAGGTTTGGCTTTTTGTGCAGGGTTTGGCCTCTAGATCAATCTGGCATCTAAATCTGACAACATTATTTTTAGTCAAAATTCATGTGGAAGTGGTACCCTCAAATATCCCATATAGACATAGGTCAACTTTCCCACCCCCATAACTCTGGCAAATCTCATCCGATTTTCATAAGGTTTGGCTTTTTGTGCATGGTTTGGCCTCTAGATCAATCTGGCATCTAAATCTGACAACATTATTTTTAGTCAAAATTCAAGTGAAAATGGTACCCTCAAATATCCTATATAGACATAGGTCAACTTTCCCACCCCCATAACTCTGGCAAATCTCATCCGATTTTCATAAGGTTTGGCTTTTTGTGCATGGTTTGGCCTCTAGATCAATCTGGCATCTAAATCTGACAACATTATTTTTAGTCAAAATTCAAGTGGAAATGGTACCCTCAAATATCCTATATAGACATAGGTCAACTTTCCCACCCCCATAACTCTGGCAAATCTCATCCGATTTTCATAAGGTTTGGCTTTTTGTGCATGGTTTGGACTCTAGATCAATCTGGCATCTAAATCTGACAACATTATTTTTAGTCAAAATTCAAGTGAAAATGGTACCCTCAAATATCCTATATAGACATAGGTCAACTTTCCCACCCCCATAACTCTGGCAAATCTCATCCGATTTTCATAAGGTTTGGCTTTTTGTGCATGGTTTGGACTCTAGATCAATCTGGCATCTAAATCTGACAACATTATTTTTAGTCAAAATTCAAGTGAAAATGGTACCCTCAAATATCCTATATAGACATAGGTCAACTGTCCCACCCCCATAACTCTGGCAAATCTCATCCGATTTTCATAAGGTTTGGCTTTTTGTGCATGGTTTGGCCTCTAGATCAATCTGGCATCTAAATCTGACAACATTATTTTTAGTCAAAATTCAAGTGAAAATGGTACCCTCAAATATCCTATATAGACATAGGTCAACTTTCCCACCTCCATAACTCTGGCAAATCTCATCCGATTTTCATAAGGTTTGGCTTTTTGTGCATGGTTTGGACTCTAGATCAATCTGGCATCTAAAACTGACAACATTATTTTTAGTCAAAATTCATGTGGAAATGGTACCCTCAAATATCCTATATAGACATAGGTCAACTGTCCCACCCCCATAACTCTGGCAAATCTCATCCGATTTTCATAAGGTTTGGCTTTTTGTGCATGGTTTGGACTCTAGATCAATCTGGCATCTAAATCTGACAACATTATTTTTAGTCAAAATTCATGTGGAAATGGTACCCTCAAATATCCTATATAGACATAGGTCAACTCCTCCACCCCCATAACTCTGGCAAATCTCATCCGATTTTCATAAGGTTTGGCTTTTTGTGCATGGTTTGGACTCTAGATCAATCTGGCATCTAAATCTGACAACATTATTTTTAGTCAAAATTCAAGTGAAAATGGTACCCTCAAATATCCTATATAGACATAGGTCAACTCCTCCACCCCCATAACTCTGGCAAATCTCATCCGATTTTCATAAGGTTTGGCTTTTTGTGCATGGTTTGGCCTCTAGATCAATCTGGCATCTAAATCTGACAACATTATTTTTAGTCAAAATTCATGTGGAAGTGGTACCCTCAAATATCCTATATAGACATAGGTCAACATTTCCCACCCCATAACTCGATCAAATCTCATCCGATTTTCATAAGGTTTGGCTTTTTGTTCATGGTATGGCGTCAGCATCTAAATGGTAAATTAGCTTACCGTCCGATCGGTTTCAAATTCAATTTCAAAGATCTTGGAGAGAATTTATTTTATACCCCGAAAGGCCGGGGTATACCAGCTAGTATAATAATACAAGTATTTTCTTCGAAGGCATATAAGTAGCTTATATGTGTGTGTATGTATGTGTGTGTTTGTGTGTGGGCGTTTGTGCTTTAGTGTATGCATTTATATATATATGTATGCATGCATGTTTATTTTCTAATACCAAAAGCAGACCAAGCCTATTTGTCGCTGTACTGCAAATTTAAATAAAACGAATTTCTTCCAGGTGCATTCCTCCTCGATTCTCAAAAATTCAAGTAGGCCTTGCTGAAATTCAACAAGGCAGGAAACATTGGCTCCGACGGCCGGTGGAGCAGCAGTAGGTGTGTGGATGTAGAGTATGTAAGTATGTAAGTATGTAAGTATGTAAGTATGTAAGTATGTAAGTATGTAAGTATGTAAGTATGTAAGTATGTAAGTATGTAAGTATGTAAGTATGTAAGTATGTAAGTATGTAAGTATGTAAGTATGTAAGTATGTATGTATGTAAGTATGTATGTATGTATGTATGTATGTATGTATGTATGTATGTATGTATGTATGTATGTATGTATGTATGTATGTATGTATGTATGTATGTATGTATGTATGTATGTACATATGTGTGTATGTATGTGTGTATGTATATATGTATGTACATATTTACTTATGTACGTATGTATGTACATATGTGTGTGTGTTTGTATGTATGTGTGTATGTACATATTTATGTATGTATGTATGTGCGCATGTATTTAGGTATCCGGACATGTATTCATACATGTACGATGCCATGTATGTTTGCATATATACAAAACAAACATGCATGTATGTATGTACAACCAGGAATACAATACAGCTTCCTAGCTATTACGGTTTGGGCTGTGCGTTGATCGCCAATCAGTCAGTCAGTCAGTACAAACAGTTTTTAAATATAGAAATATTTTTATGTTTATGTACATATCATAAGCATCCTATTAATAAAAAATTCGTGCACATTCATATTCATATTTTCCACACAAT
This sequence comes from Drosophila montana, assembly GCF_035044405.1. Taxonomy (NCBI): domain Eukaryota; kingdom Metazoa; phylum Arthropoda; class Insecta; order Diptera; family Drosophilidae; genus Drosophila; species Drosophila montana. Next base: position 201,309 of record NW_026997758.1, read on the forward strand.
TTGTTAATAGGGGAAACTATGTGTTTTGGAAACACAACGTGCAGAAAATTTTCTATTAGATAAACTGTCAGTCATTTGCGGTGACATTGGCGACAGGGCTAACGTGAACGTGTGCCCAGGAGCCCCAAAACGAAAGTCATCCGATGATATTTCAAATTATTGTGAGCCCCTCGCGAACATTGTGAGAGTGTCACCACCAAGAGGTACCCTGTATATTACTCAAAAAATGTTTCAACCGTATGTGTCTGTGGCATTTCATTATATATATAGGGATGCTTGGAAAAGCAGTTAGAAAGGAAGTAAATAATACATTAAAAAATAATAATGACAAATGTAGTTACTAGCTAAAAAATCACTCTCCTCATGCACGCAGGTAATAGGACAGAACATTAACAGGTATTGAAATACTAAAAATGTTGTACGTGTTTTAGTCTGGCGGTAACTGAATTTTACACGTAAAATATTACAAAAATACCTCATGTGCATTATGAGTTCAATACAATACGTGAGATTATACAACAATGACAGTCAGCAGTGAATATTCGCGACACGGCAACTAACTGACAAACATAGATAATTAAGATAATATTCCACCACATTTAAAATTTCATAGGAGCGCGCGCTCAAAACAAGGCAATGCTGATTAAAGTGTTGGTGAATCTTGAATGTTAAGCGTTGCGCAACACTCTCATATCGCTCGATATATCGTATCTAGTCACTATTAAATCGACGCTGATGCGGCGTGGTTCGCAGATTTACTAAAACTAAAAATAAAAAACTTCAGTAACAATGGATGATGAGGCGGAAACTTATAAGCTTTGGCGAATACGCAAGACTATCATGCAGCTGAGCCACGATCGTGGTTACCTTGTGACCCAGGATGAATTGGACCAGACTCTGGAGCAGTTTAAGGAAATGTTTGGCGACAAGCCCAGTGACAAGCGCCCGTCGCGCTCAGATTTGATCGTATTGGTGGCCCACAACGACGATCCTACCGACCAGATGTTTGTCTTTTTTCCCGAGGAACCGAAGATTGGCATCAAAACCATCAAGACGTACTGTACCCGTATGCAAGAGGAAAACATACATAGGGCCATCGTCGTGGTGCAAGGCGGCATGACTCCATCGGCCAAGCAATCGTTGGTCGACATGGCACCCAAATATATACTCGAACAGTTTCTGGAGTCCGAGCTGCTTATCAACATTACAGAGCACGAGCTAGTGCCGGAGCATGTGGTAATGACAGCGGAGGATAAACAAGAGCTACTAAGTAGATACAAGTTAAAAGAGAACATGTTGATGCGGATCCAGGCGGGAGATCCTGTCGCGCGCTACTTTGGACTGAAGCGTGGCCAAGTTGTGAAAATTATACGTTCCTCTGAAACAGCGGGCAGATATATATCATATCGATTGGTTTGTTGAGCGACTTGCAGACCGGCTGACACACCTCTTGTGAAATGAAACAAGAGCAATGAAAATATCTATATACTTTCAAGCCTGAATTTAATTATAATGAATAAAAAATTACATATAATCTTAAAATAAACCCCAATAAATCATTATATCAGTACGTATGTATTATGTTTACTAATTGCAGGATTTAAAACTTGACATACACCAGAATTTCATTGTATTAAGGGGGTTCATCTTCATGACATACTTTGTGGATTAATTTAATGTGATTCATTTATAATCTGAAATGTAAGTATTTTTTGAGGCGCTAACCAACTGTCGTGTTGATATACACCATCGATAACAGTAAGAAAAACATTATCGATAGTCTCATATTTTGTCGACAAGTGTGCGAAAAGAAAAAAACAAATACAGAAAATACAATTATACAATCTTTGATATACACCATCTACAACAGTAAGAAATACATTATCGATAGTCTCATGTTTCGATATATATCGATAAGTGTAAAGGTATAACAGTGTGCGAAAAGAAAAAAACAAATACAGAAAATACAATTATACAATCTGAGGTGTGTTGTCTGTGTGCCTGGTCTGCTAAACAGCCAGTGGCGTCTGGCATTCTGAGATGGCCATGCTAACGCGCCTGACCAGCAGCGGTACAACAACGGTAGCACCTGGCTCGCCAAAGGGCTTGCAACGTTTTCAAAACTACCTCACCGCGTTTCTCTGGCCGGGAGCGTCGCAGCGACAGCAGCGGAAGGCCTCTACGCAGCTGGATGCCATTGATTGCTTCACCAACGATTTGGTCAACCGTAAGACACAAAAATGGGAGGAGCTGCGTGAAAATCTGATGAAGCCCGTTGCCGAGGATTCCAATTACGGTGCGAACTTTGGACAGAATGTCGGCCTGATGTCTAAAGGTATGATGAGCGACTTGAAAACGCTCCGCTCACCGCAGCTGGGCCTAGACATACGATCGCTGTCGCAACCGCAGCTGGACAACTTGCTCCTGGCCACGCTGGAGATCAAGAATAAGGTTGACTTTCTCTATTTAATACGTCAATGCGTACGCTGGCAGCAGTTGCCCTGCAACGAGGTTTTCATCTCTTGCCTAAAGTATTTGAGCTCATTGGGTCGCATGCAGCAGCTGGAATCGCTAGCCGAGACATGCCGACAGTTGAAGCATCCTTTTGCAAACACGTACTCAGATCTGGCTCCGTTTAAGGCTATTGCACTGTGGCACAACGGCAACTCAGATGTTGCGCTAATGACGCTGCATCGCGGCTATGGCGGAAGCCTTAATACAGACGAGGGCAGACGAATGATTCGCGTTGCGTTTCGCACCATTGTTGAGGAGACTTTGGCTCAGAAAAGCGAAGCAGTACTTATATCCTTAATAGATGTCGCCCGTGACATATACCGAGAGCACAAGGACATCTTTGTGGTGGCGTGCGTGTGGAAACAGTGTTTTGCCAGCGATTGGTTCTGTGATCAAAAATCTGCAGGCGAACTATTCGAACATTATAAGGAGCTGCAGCAACTGGTCGATCGCAGGTGCGTACACACTAATTTGAGTCATCCATCCACCAATTTAATTGATATTCGATATTCTTAAAAATAAATCTTTTAGAGCCAGTCCACTCTGCTCCTCGTTCCTGAGTCGCCACAACATTGATGCCGTTCATCGTCTAATAGAGGTATTTTTGCAGCACAATCAGCGAACCGCATGCGGTAATTGCCTAAGTTTGCTGTTCAACTATCAATGTATGGGCTATATACTTTCATTTCATTGTATTGGTGGCATATGACTAATTTTTTTGTATTTTACAGACTTGCGCAAGGACCTGCGTGCTTGTGCTGAAATTGTAAAATCCTGTAGCGAACTGGAAATGCCATTGAATGAGCTGCAAAATGAACAGTTCCTTAGTCTGTTCCTTGATCAAAGCGATCCATTTGAGACAACAGCTGGCAATCGTAGTGCGGCCAAGTACAAGACAAAATCGTTCCAGTACAAATTTTAGAGGCAACCGTAATTGTAATTGTAGAGCACAAGATCAAGCAACAACAAACATCCCGTTTTTGCATTACAGCAATATGCACATACATATACCTTTAAAACTTTAATAAATGTTATGATACCTTTAACACTTTTAGTCTTGCTCACGAACATACTGAACCATTGGCTGAAAAATTAATTCAATATCACTTTAACAAGCCGCCAAATATATATTTACTCAGGGCCAAGACGAACTGTTTAATCTTTGATTTAACCCTCTGTTTAAAATAATTCACTTGGAATTTTATTGGATTTTATACTTTGCTTAACTATTTTATTGTTATTCGTAGGGTATATTATGTCGACAATTTTAAATGTCCTTGATGTTGCCATCAGGTAACTGCGACGTTGCAAGTCCCATGCATTCGTAACAGCGTGAGATTAGATGATTGCCACATCGATGCACCTGACACTGTTGGCAACGAGAACGCGCTTTAATCTCACGCTTGTTGCGAGCGCAGGGCTTGCAACGACGATGCCTATCTCCATAGCGACTGACCAAAGTGATTCTTTCGGGTAACATGGCATTAGCCACACTAATGACGCCTACTCCATTCGAGTGCTTGGCATCATTCGAGGCTTCACTCAACAGCCGCTGGCTAGACTGACCCAAAATCTCACAAATTTGCAAACGCATAACAAGCGTTGTATTCGCAGACCGACGATGCAGACGGCGTTGTAAACGTTGCTGGGTTAAAAAGAGTCCCAGCTGGCGCTGGCAGTCGCGTTGTTCCATGTTGGCATCGCCTTTTGGCGATAGTCGGAGTAATATCCAAGCGTTAACAGCTGCCACATTGAGCATCAAATGCAGCAGCTGCAGGAATAAACCGGGCTTAGCTCCCGCCAGACTTGCAGGTAGAGACAAAGCTGTACTATATCTGTTAGACAATTCGAAAAATTGGTTGCAGGATTGGAAAGTGTGCTGTTGCGTTTGCAAGGCATTTAATTGCCTGTTCAAGCCACAGCTGAGCAATGCTACGCCAGATTGCTGGGTTAGTTTCTTAGAGCTGTTTATAAGGGTTCCACCCGACCATGCTTTAGGAAAATCCAACGAAGTGGCGGGCAATGTGCAAATACTACTTAAATTGCACTGGAGCAGTTGTTCGCAATGGTTGACGCTGACAAAATGCGAGCATAGCGTAACATTTCGACCTGTGGTTTTGTAATCGCAAATGAGCTGCATCAGCTCCTTATTGGGCTTCAACTCCGGCTTCCTAAGTAACGCATTGGTCATATATAGAGTCTTGGCATCACAGCAGAGTGCCAGGAGCACATTATCAAGAGACTGCTGCTCATCCACACAAAGCCAACCACTGGGTCCATAATAAGAGCGACAGTTTATAAGTAGTTTTTGCCACAGGCGCTGTGCATCGTTCCAGCTGCTATCACTCTGGCAGCTTAAGCAATTTGCAATAAACTCGAAGCGTGTTAGCGACATTGTGGCACGGAAGATGGCATTTCCTAACTCTAGCGTCCAGAGCTCTTCTGTTAAAAGCGAAAGGGTGAGAGAACGGATAAATTATACGTGATAGTTGTTTAACTACCCAGCGGTCCATTGTACTGTGCATTACGAAACACGCCACACAAATAACTTAAGCCCAGCCAAGAGCGCAGCTCTGTGAGATCTACGGACCGTTCAGCGGCATTACTGGTTCTTCGCTTGCGTATCCGCTCGTTAACCAGGCGTAGCAGCAGGCGCAACATTTCATCGTCAAATAATAGCATCCAAGACTCCACAGCATTGGAAACGGATCTTGCCGGCCCTTTACCGCAAGCTTGCTGCCTAGGAACCATCAGTTCCTCCTGTACAGGAGTCACATCACGATCCATCACGTTCCAGATGTGACCACTGCTAGAATAGAAACTGACGCCGTTGCTTGAAGGCCGTCCACGTTTACCACGACCTTTGCCAGGTATCTGTACCTCCTCCTCAGTGAGCTGTGCATCATCAAGCAGAATGTCTTCATCATTAAAAAGCCACGCAAAGTTAGATGGCATCGAAGATGTTTCCTGCAGCGGATCTGCGTGACCTTCGACTGTAGTCTTAAGATCCATTTCTAAATTCTCATCTTCCATTCGCTGGTCATTATTGCGATTATTACCACTGCTTTTTATGTTTGACAGCAGATGCTCGTCTAAGACGCAAGCCATTTCGTCGCTGTCATCCATTGTTTACCATTCGTCGTTGTTTACGTTTTTGACTACCGTGAAGTTGGCTCTGCGCACATTTTACTCTCACGTGAAGTTGGCTGCGTGCACGAATTGATGCTCGCGTAAGTGTGTACATATCAAATCAAAAAATACATAATTAAAACGGCAGCAAAACAAAACATTGCTATTCTAATTGTTCGCTAAACTAAATCAGCGGTGTACGTGTAGTATATATAAATTAGATGAAGCGTTACACCGACAGGCGGCACGTGTACACCATTTTAGATCAACAACAACAACAACAACAACACTCTCAAATACGTAAAATACTACGCAGAAAGCAACCCAAGCGCAGCTCCCACAGGGAGGTTAGAAGATTGCTCAATAAACCATTTAAACTTCAACGTACAAAATATTGAATCACCAAACAACTGTAGTGTTTACGTTGTGTGAATTAAGCGCGCGTATTAAGCGATTTGTCAAAAATTCTGCTTGGCAATGTCAATTTGACATGTTATACTGTCACGTCTTAGGTTAAGTCTTATACTAGGAGCTGTCGATAGACGATATCAGAGTAGGTTTCGATAATAAACAATTTTTCAGGCGAGAAATTTCAAAATAAAAAATAATATGCAGTAGGAGGCCATGATAAATTTGTGGCAGCTCGAAAATGTCGTCTAGTCAAAGTTAGTCTAATTTCAAAGCCGGTGCTGTGAACACAAAAATTACGGAAACTAGAAAATATATAGAAGATATTTATTTACTATTTTTTTTTTGTGAAAAAAGTTTTTGAGGAGCTGCAAGTCATTCCGTGCTTGTACTCCTTTTTTTTTGTTGTTGGTGTTTGCTGTGTGTCATCATGATCTCGCCGGAACAGCATGAAGTTGATTTGGTATTGGATCGCCAAGTGCGCCGGAATATTCAGGACATGATGCACGAGGCTGATGTACAAGCGAATTTGTTAGAAAGCGAAGGTGAGATACTCAGCATCAAATCCATATGTGTCCGTCCTATTGACAGTTCGATTTAGGCGTTTCGGCACGTGAGCGCTACAATTCGGAGTCCAGCATCGATCAGGATCATTTACAGCAGGACACAATGGCGGTGCTGGGCACTCTATCTGCAGATGAGATTGTCGAGGAGGACCAAGACTCGGAGCAAGCGGTTCAGGAAATACAGAACTTTCATGATATGCTGGTAGAAACGCATATCGATGTCAATGGTTCGCTTAGAAAACGTCGCGGCAATTTGCCAAAGCACTCGGTGAAGATATTGAAACGTTGGCTCTACGAGCATCGCTACAATGCGTATCCCAGTGATGCAGAGAAGTTTGCCCTTTCCCAGGAGGCGAATCTAACCGTGCTTCAAGTATGCAATTGGTTCATAAATGCTCGTCGGCGCATTCTGCCAGAGATGATACGCCGCGAGGGTAACGATCCCTTGCATTTTACTATCTCGCGCCGTGGTAAAAAGATAAGCCCAAACTCTTCGGGTTCCATGGGTTTAAATATTAACTGCGCCCCAAATCCCATTACAGGCAGTCCTGCCTCGGAAGTGGTAATTGGATTTTTATGTAATCACGATTAGATCAATTCATATATCTTTAAAATATTTGCTTCCAAAGGTTGTTGGCGCTACAGAGGAGGTGCACAGTGCTGCTGAAATGCATGAGGGAATTGCCAATGTGCTCACCAACTTCGATGAATATGTGCGGGCACCCAATGGCCAAATGGTCAAGATGGAGCCAGAGTTCGATGAGAGTGTAATTTACAGGTAATGCTCGGGTTGCTTAAGTAATTAGCCTGTAGCCAAAAAACCCTTCCCCCAAGTTGGCAACAAGCAATAGCAAACAATCCGATGGGCTTTCAGAGGCTGCACACATCGCTGCAAGCTACCATAATCGATAAGATACAAAGCTATCAGTTGCGCAAGGCGGCCATGAGCGATGGTAGTACCACCAGCAGTAGCAGCAGCAGCAGCTATAGCGCCAGCAATTCCATGCTATCATATAGCCCTTATGGCCAACTGCCACCCGAGTTCGATGAGGACAAGCCAAGGAAGCGCGGACGCAAGCGTCAGAGCGAGCTGAACAAGACCGAGACTGTAGCAAATAAAATACTTAAGCAGCAGGAACGTGGCCAAGGGGACCAACAGAAACTGTATCTGTCTAAAGCAGAAGTATTTTCTAAACAGGATGATTGCAATGGTTTTGTGGCTGCGCTTAGGTAGCTTCATGCTTTAGTTTTAGCTTATAAGTTTCGATAGCAGCCTGCCGTCAATTGTCGCATTTAATGGCCACGTTTTCATTCGCAGATCCGAGGGTGAGGAAAGCGGCCATGATTACGAGTCCTGCGAGCAGGTCAGCGAGGAAGAAGTGCGCTTTGAGACCTCCGACGACTGGCAGAGTGTTATCAAGTAAGTATTTCTCGATAAGGTGCAACAAAACTACACTGTTTGCTCTCTACCTATGCAACTTTCTTAATGCTATGCAGGACCGTTTTCAGCACCGAGGAAGTGACCACCACCAAAAATAATGCCAGTGCTTCCAATTGTGATCCAGTCCTCCCTCCCACGCAGATTAAGAGTGAGGGTAAGTGGAGGCGCCTATCAAGATATTCAAATTTGTTGTTTTCATGCCGCTTCCTGAGATTATAGGCAATCAGCAGCAACAACTACTGGATCATATGTTGGGCGCCGAGGCAACGATTGTGACGAGTTCGAATGCAGATGATGGTGTTGCATGTGCTCCAGAGCAGGAAGAAAATGCTACCATTACGGACAATGATAATACACAACTTGAAACGCAAACACCGCCACGTCAAGGTGCGGTAATATTGAATTAGATTAGATAGATGCGTTGCATATAACAATAGAGATTACTTGCAGCTTTAAGTCGTGAGGAACGCGATAAATATAAATGCCTTTATTATCTTGTGGAAACTGCTATGGCTGTGCGTCAGAGCGACAGCGGCCAAGATGAAGAACTTGCCTACATGGGAAACTATCTGAATAACTAACCTCTTCTTAATCAAGGATTTATTGTACATATTTATCAAGTATTTGATTTAAATTCCAAGCGTCAGGCTTGCGCTTGTTAAACTTATTGAAGCGCGTAAGCGATTTTCGAATTGCTTACGTATCGTTAACAGAGAAACTTCAAAACTCAAATAGTAGTCAAATACATATTGAAAAAAATCTTGTTTTTGATCCTAGGTGACAGGTGAATTTGATTGACAATCTGCCCATGCAATTGAATGTATAACATTAACATACCCTAGATTTGTTTTTGTGCGACGGCAAATGGTTGAACGTAATTTAATTTACAAAGGAAACGTTTGCCGCTTTGTTTCGTGTGACTTAATGCATTACATATTACACATTCACTTTTAAATATATTATCTACACAAATGCCACTGATGAAATTTTACCCGCGAACTAACGGTTAATCCACCGACGCACTTGTGGCGCGACGGGATAAAAGTGCGACTGCAATGGCTGAACGTAGTTTAATTCCCAAAGGAAATATTTGTTGCTTCGTGGTTTCGTGAGATTTACGGCATTAAAAATTACACATTCACTTTTTAATATATCATTATTTACACAAATTGCACTGTTTAAATTTCGGGCCGGAAACTAACGGTTAATGCACCGACGCAGTTGTAATACCAATCGACCAATAGCGATAGCAAGAGTTTCGATATGTAGCAATCGTAATTGTCAGTATCTACGGTCACATTGCAAATACCGAAAGTTGATATTTTGGGATTTAAAAGTTTTTGGGGTGACCACAGCTGCAAGTATAGCTGTTAGTGTTGGTAAAAAAAATGAGCTACGAGCAGGCGAAGTGTAATTTGTGTAAATAATAATATATTAAAATGTGAATGTGTAACATGTAATGCTGTCTCATAAAACGCACAAAACTACGAAGCAGCAAACGTTTCCTTTGTGAATTAATTTACGTTCAACCATTTGCCGTCGCACTTTTAACCTGTCGCGCCACCTCCACCGCTTGCTGCCCCACAAAAACAAATCTTACGCTTTTGAGATAGCGGCTTTGTTGAAGCAGAGACATTATTAGTGGCACATAGCAAATCCAGGACATGCGAAGAGCATTTCACATTGCGGTGTGGGTCAGTATCTAAAATGCTTACTTTAAGCTCGTCTGTAAGTTAACTGTGCACTTTGGTCGTCTTGGCATCATTTCGTTTCGGCTATTTGGAATATTACTTACGTTTCCTTTGTGTCAGTACTTGCGTCACCAAAGCTGCAGTTGTTGTACTTACATATGAATATATATATATATATATACATTCTTTCAACTTTTTGCCTCTAACCGTTCCTCCTTCCACTGTTATCCGAGCCGCGTCTCAGTAATGTTATTGTTTTTCCGCTCTGTTAATCGAATAGGTGACTAGTTTCTTTCGACAGTGCCCTTTATCGGTAATCTTATTAAAATTCATGTCATAATTTTTGTTGCACGTTTATTTAACATTATTTTACATTAGAAACTGAATTGGAATTTTGATATAAGCACATTTCACATTATTAAATATATGATATACGTATGTATATGATTTGTAGGGGTGTCTATATTCCATTGCACTTAATTTAATTTTCTCTCTTCTTTTCGCGCTGCTGCTCACATAATTTGGCGCTTTGCTTTTCTCCCATTAACCCCACTGGCTATTTTTAAGCACGTGCCGTTGTGACACTCAGACCTATTCTATTCAGGCTATGATGACTCTTAAACGTACACGTACAACCATATGCACATACATATATATATATATATATATATATATATATAGAGTAAATTTAATTTTAGCTCATAATTTGTTACAGTTGAAAAAAATGTAATACAAATTATAAGTGACGCAGCCCGTGGAGCTGTGGATGTTAAGGATGCGTCTTCATAAATCACTCGATTCCAATTAATAAATGGAGGCAACACCTCTCAGTACAACAATAATGAAAAGTCAACCCCAACGGCAGCAAAGGGTCAAATGCGCAGTTAGTTTGCGCCTTCGCCTTCGTCTACAACAGAGCATCGTCTCATAGCGTCGCTCAGTTCGCCTCAGTCTACGCTCTAGCTTTGTCTAGCTAGCGTATTTAGCATTGTTGTCTCTCTCTTATTCTCGCCCTCTCTCTCTGTTGCTCTGATGTGTAGTCTCTATTTGGATGCCGCCGCACTTGTTGTGCCACCAACGCAACGCAACGCATCATTTTCAGTTGCAATTATAAGCCGCACGGGTTCCAACTGAATTTCGTGTGAATTTTCAACAAGTTTTTTATTGGACATAGGCCACGTTTTGTTGTGGGCTAAAAATATAAATAAAACAAATTGAAATGTTGTGCATGTCTCTTAGCATGGGTATAACAAATTTGTTGTTCTAGCTCTTATGTGTACACAAGTTGACCGATCGAAAAATGCTGTTGCTGCGACGGTATGTGTTGCAGGTGTTAAACGATTAATTCTTCATTTATTATTGCTGTGCATTAGACAACTTTAACTGGGTCGCACACGCGCCATCTAGCGGCCGTAATCTTAGCTTCAGATCATAGTGCGCACGATAAGCCATACTGCAAATTGAACAACCTATATACATATGTATGAGCTGGGCGGGTTCAATGCCTGTCTGGGTTAAAACTATTTTTAGTGTTTCGTGAACGAAGTGAGTAAGCAAAACTGAACAATCTTAATTGAGCGGGCTCTTGTAAAAAACAATAATGACGAATCCCTGGCGAAAGTGCATTCCAGAACATATTCCGAGTCGTAGGATGCCAGTTAATGCATGCATAATTACATTTATTACAACTACATTACCTGGGCACAGCTGCTGCTGCCTCCTGTCCGTGCTGCTCCCTTGCAAGTGTGTCGACAATATAAGTTTTTCCCTTTTCCGAGCAGCGAAATTGGCACAAATAACGAGAGCTACTAACAAATTGCTTGTTACCAACTTATTTGTTGGCTTCTCGCCAAGTTCTGTTGTTTCAAGCCTGGCTTCACATTACGTGCGATTTGTTTGCGGCCATATTTTCTTTATTGCCGTCATGGGACGAACAAAACGAGACAGAGACAACAGACGTGTGTGTGTGGGTGGGCAGGTGTGTGTGGGTGGGCAGGTGTGTGCCTCCTACCCCATCATCGAATAGGGGCCCTTTTCACGGTTAACGGTAATACTCTTGCCACTTGTTAGGCGTCATGTCTTGGTCTACTCATTCGTTATATTTAATGCGAAATCAATCAGATTAGCTTTGATGAGCGTAAAGGCAAACGTATTACGGCTAAGGTTCTACAAAAGGTTAGTAGTTCATTGGGTTAAATTCGTTCAAGTACATTTTTATTGATATTTTTTTGCTTATAACTTGGGATATGCATGCTTAGAACTAACAGCTAAAATTAACAATACATTTGTGTGTGTGTGTTCCAGTTACAGAGGAACCTTTATGGTCGAGATCAAGATTGCCAAAGAACCGTTGGTAACGATTGTTGGGTAGAAATCAGGAAAATAACCTAATACTAAGAATACTCAACACACAGACTCGCAGACTGATTTCTCTGCTTCTTAAATGTCTTATAAAATAAAGCACATTTGTGATACATATATTTCGTATTGTAAATTTTGAACTTTGAACTGCATTCGAAGAAACATTTGAGTGTTTCACACATAGCCACTGGATTCAAGCTTGAGGGCGCCCTCGTATGTGGGCAGGCCCGATATGTCAATGATTTTGCTCATGTCCAGACTGACGATGCCGTTCTCGTTGATATTGTCAATATCCAGATTGGCGTCCAGGTTGCCAGTTACAGTCGCTGTTGCCACTTCTGCTGCTGCTGCTGCCACTTCCATCGCTTCTGCATTGTCATTTTCGTCAGTTGCCGATGTTGCCTCAGTTGTGCTGTCCACCACATTTCCATTTGCTGCATCATCATCGATTTGATTCAGAGCTTCTATGGCTGCTTGCTCAGCATTTGCCAAATTCTCATTGGCATCGTACTGTTCCGGGACACTCTCCACAGATGCCGATGCCGCCAAGGCCTCGTCTTCGGACGCATAGCGAAACTTGCCGCACAATGGACAGCCGCGTCTGTAGTGGCTGTGCTGCTGCTGATGATGATGATGTTGACTGTAATGCAAGTATCGTCTCCCGAAACTGTTTAGCCGCATGGCCGCCTGGGCATGTTTGCGTGCCTGGAGTGCCTGGAGTGATAACGGCAAAGGCGATGCCGAAGGCGATGTGTCCAGTTCCTGGCAATGGCCATTGCGCGCAACCAGCGCCGCCGCGGCTGCATTCCACATGTTCTCCACCTCGGCACGCTGCAGCGAGCAACAGGATTGGGCATTTAAAGTGCGCTCCAATTGCTTGTTAAGCAAAGGTCCACCAACTCCGGCGCTACTGCTGCTACAGCTGCTGCTCCCAGCCAATCCATCGGCCCCCATTGCTTGCGGCACGTTGCTTATGTCCAGCGTGGAGCGATATCCAGGCGGCGGCGAGACGCGTTGCAAAAGCAGTTGCTGTTGCTGCAACTGCAGCTGTTGCTCCTCCAGCTGTTGCTGCTGCTGTTGCAACAGTTGCTGCTCGTGCAGCACGACGGCGTCATAGGAGGGCGGCGGCTCATGATGCAGGGCCGGCAAGGTGGCCAGTCCGCCGTCCGTTGAATCGCCCAAAAAGAGACCCGAAGTCTCATAGCACTGGTGAGAAAAGAGCAAAAGGCCTTTATTTTTGAGGTGTTCCCGAACAAAAAGTAAATTAACGCTGCACAAATAAGAAAAGTTTAAATTGTGCACACACACATCATAAATTTATTTATTTATTTAGCACTTCTCCAGTAGCCCATTTTCTCATGCTCCCGTTGACAACTTTAGGTGACATGAACCGAGCTAACGTTGATTTACGCTGCGTCTTTTCCCACAGGGCCAACAAACAACAATAAGCTCTGTGCTTTAATGTAAGTGGCCTGAAAAGCGGCCCAACAACTTATTAAGGCCCATAGCAAAGTAGAGCATAATGTACTGCCAAAGCTAGCCGTAATAATTGCGTCCTGTTGTCTTTGACCCTTGGTCAGATTTATTTATTTATTTATTTGTACCTGTTAAATGCTTTGCGTTAATATTCATTACCGAATCATGTTTTGGATATGGTGCACAAGTTCAAAAGCTGCGGTTCAAAATTATGAACCAAAGTCGTTTTTTTGGTTTATGGAATGCCATTTCTAAGAATAGCTTATCAATTGGCCCCGAAAAAAATATCTAGCTAAATTCAAGTGTTAACCTTATCTCTGGACTTGACAGACCCGAAAAGAAATTAGAAAAAGTCTTGAAAGCAATGTCAGTATTAAAGGTACACATTCAGAGGCAACATCTATAATATCCAGCGCATTAATGGCACAGTTTTCACCTTTATATCCAGTCAATGTGAGTTTTGAAGACTTGTAGATTTTATATTACCTGTTCGACACTATAAATTTCCATATTCGGATCATTCTCCAGCCATTGATGTTGCTGTCTGTAGGCGGCCTCAGTACGCTTTTTAATATTGCGATGACAACAATAGCAAACGACACATAAAATTGTCGTCACCAGGCACAGCATAGACCTACAAAACAATAATGAGATAGACATAAATATCAGATATAAAATACCCTGTTGTGGCTTAAATAAAAACCATTGTACCTCAGCTCTATAACCGTGGAACGAGAAGCCCCGAAAAGTAAATGAATCAAGCCGAATATTTGTACAATATTGATATCTGTAGCTAAATCATTTGAAGAACGACTGTATACTGTACTTATTTTCACAAGTACAATTTCGATAACAATATTTATGTTCAGGTATTTCCTGACAAAATTCGACACTAATTTGGCTTATATTAATTCTGTTGAACAACTTTGCGTAACAATTGTGTTTCAACAAATACATATACATATATAGATACATATATTGTTATTACATTCCGTGTTCGTCCGTGTTCGTCCCGCAACAATATTGGCTTACAAATAGATAAAAAAACGAGAAAGAAGTGCTATCTTCGGCAGACCGAAGATTTAATACCCTTGCAGACCCAACCTTTTCAAAATGCTTATAGTGCTTTGCCCGTATCTAAGAAGCACAGGGAAAATAGTTAATGCCGAGTATGGTTAAGATATCATGAAAAACAAAACAGGTTTCCGTACAAAAACTTAATTTTCGACCGATCGTTCCTATGGCAGCTATATGATATAGTTGTCCGATCTTAATAGGATTTTGCATATATATGGGGAGCGTAGTAAAACTAATAAATACCGAGTTTGGTCAAGATATCTTGAAACACATAAAAATTTTCCATACAAAAACTTAATTTTCGACCGATCTTTCCTATGGCAGCTATATGATATAGTTGTCCGATCTTAATAGGATTTCGCATATATATGGGGAGCGTAGTAAAACTAATAAATACCGAGTTTGGTCAAGATATCTTGAAAAACATAAAAATTTTCCATACAAAAACTTAATTTTCGACCGATCGTTCCTATGGCAGCTATATGATATAGTTGTCCGATCTTAATAGGATTTTGCATATATATGGGGAACGTAGTAAAACTAATAAATACCAAGTTTAGTAAAGATAACTTTATAAACAAAAATGTTTTTCATACAAGAACCTACTTTTCGACCGATCGTTCCTATGGCAGCTATATGATATAGTGATCCGATCCAGCTGGTTTTGACATATGAACTGCGTGCAACAGAAAGAGGGACTTCTGCAAAGTTTCATAAAGATAGCTTTAAAACTGAGAGACTAGTTCGCATAGAAACAGACAGACGGACAGACGGACATGGCTATATCAACTCGGCTGTTGATACTGATCAAGAATATATATACTTTATGGGGTCGGAGATGTCTCCTTCTATGCGTTACACATTTCACGACAAAATTATAATACCCTCTGCAAGGGTATAAAAAAAAAGAACCCGAAAACAAAATGTTATTCAATTCAATTGTTACTCGAGTGCAAATAAATGTTTTTTCTCTTTTTTATACCCTGAACCCATTAAAAATGGGTAAACAGGGTATATTGTATTTGTGCAAATGTATGTAACAGGCAGAAGGATGCATCTCCGACCCCATAAAGTATATATATTCTTGATCAGCAACAATAGCCGAGACGGTCTGTCCGTATGAACGCAAGGATCTCCTAACCTATAAGAGCTAGAGACTGGAAATTTTAGCTGTAGGTCCTCCTAGTCCCCCCGCAGATCGAGTTTGTTGCCGATATTCGATAACTTGCCCCGTTTCCAAGTAATCGATAAAAATCGATATCGAAATCCTGTTTTTTGAACAATTTCGACAAATAATATGAGTTAGAGTTACCAAACTTGACATGTAGCTTCTAGAATAGTATATATATATATCAAGTATCTTTCATTTTATACCTATCGCCTGTCGGAAGAAGAGTGTTCAGGGTATGCCCTAGTCGGGAGCTCCCGACTAGAACCTCTTACTTGTTTTACTGTTACTTTTGTAATTATAGCATGTTGTCGCAAATGCATGTAGGATGGGAGAAGATCGGAAATAAGGCAAATTCATTACGTATACGTAATATGTTATCAACCCAGATAATACAAATATTAGTAGGGCTACTGTGGGGTTGACCAGGGTTGACTAATCTGCCCCTCAAATCTGTTACACGTCACACTAAATCAATGATGTCACTTAATCCACTTTAAATGCAACATAATGCGGCACTTGTCCTTTGTCCTCCGCCTTGTTTTCTGAGTCCCCTGAGTTCCCTGCCACACCTCGCCTCGCCTTCTGCTTGCTTTGCTCATTTTCCGTTGCGCCTCACGCAATTTCTCGCATGTCAACAGTTCATTAATGGCCCCCAAAAGCGTTCGATAACGTGGCGAGTAGCTAAAACTAACAGCCTTTTTTTTATTTATATTTTGTTAAATTTCACTGACATGCAGATAATCGATAAAAATGTAGTTAAAATAAAGTTACGCTGCTCTGCTTGCAGACATGAAAGTTTTTATTGTCACTTTAAGCGTTTATTTTGTACACTCATTTTTTAGGCCACCCAATTCCAGTACTTTCTGTTACAAAAAAAAAATTACTTTTAATAGCTGGCATTACTTTTTTTTTTATCTTAAGAGGGAGAGGCTAACAAAGGGGTCCAATTATGTATATTGTTACTTTGTCAGAGTTAGGCAGAGGAACAGACATTCTAATATTATCCTCTTCAGACTTGCCTGAATTTTCTATGTTATTAATTTGCTGCTAACTCATAAATCATAAGCATAACCATTTTGTGCATGATCTATGGAGCACAGTAACAGTAGCAGCGTTGTGGAATGATGAAATATTATACGCAAAAATGTATAGGATAATGAGAAATTATATATATAAAAATTACCCATTGAATATAATTTAATAATGCTAATATACAGCTTAAACAGTCCATGAAATTACATTTATTTCAAAGTAATTTGATTAAACTTGATTTTAAAAACATAATAGTTGATTCTATAAAGTTAATTTAATTTAGAGATTATTCCAATGATATTTCAAGTTTCATTAGGTCTATCGCTGCCTCTATTTTATTAATTTACAATTATGGGCTTGTCAGTCTGTCAGTTGCATTCGCCTAGGCAAACTTTGCGAATAAGAGAGCTGGAATCGGAGAAGCCAGCCTGTCAGCATCACTCACCCGCCAAGCAGTAGATTCACGCTGCCATTGACAACGTGAGCGTAGCTCTGTGAGCTGCTGCTGCTGCCACCAGTCGCTCCGTGACTGCTGCTGCTGCCGGAGCCGGCGGCGCCATTGAGCAGTGATATTCCGCCGCCAATGCCGCGCTGCTGATTATATAGACCCATGCCGCCATTGTAGTAGGTGGTTATGGAGGAGCTGCTGGCAAGCTCTTGGGACTGTTGCAGCTCTTCCTCGCTGCCGGTTAGAGATGCTGGGCTTATTGTTGATGCTGCTGTTGCTGTTGCTGTCGTTGTCCTTGCAGTTGACATGACTGTTGCATTGTGCTGCTGCTGACCGATTATTGCATAACGTTTCAAAGACATATCCCTACTGGCTTAAGGCTAGACGATTGCATAACAATTAGCCAAGGCGTATTATAGTGCCCATAACAAAAATACACTAACACACGCACACACACACACACAACACACCTGGACAGGCCTTTAATTGAGGCACGCAGTATTACCGTTGCCACACGCTGCAAGCTCTAGACTAAACCAAGGACATCGGGCCCTGCCTACTTAGTTCTATCCTCGTGCACGTAATGTACGTCAGCCTGGCACGCGAACTCTAGAGAGCTGCGATCGATGGCCAAGGTAACTTGGCCACCAACAACAACTTGTACAAGTGTTTCTATTTCTATACTCGCTGATTATTTAGTAACTTTTCGCGTCGCGTCGCGTTCTGTGTGCGTCTTGGCGAATGCGTTGCGCTGTTGCAACTGAGTTCCCGGCTTGACTTGCTGACTAGCTGCCAGGCTGACTTGGCTTATCCTTTTGTTGTGTGCCAACACGAAGTTGTTAGGCAACCGAAAACCGAATCAGCTTCGGCTGCTTGCTTGGCCAACAACCGTTGCTGTTGCTATTGCTGCTGCTGTTGCTATCACTGTGCGCCTGTTACAATTTGTGCCGCCATTTTGCTGTTGCTTTTCAGTCTGCTTTCCCTTTTCAACAGCAATAATGCGAGGCCAAGCACAGCTATTTGTATTGAGCTTCCTTTTTGTGGAACTGTGTTCAGCGTCTACTTTTTTATGTGCATGTGTGCGGTTCCTGCACGTTTCACATCAAATTGAGCGCCAACTGCTTTTGTTGTATGCATGATTGTTGTTGTTGTGGCAACCGTGCATGCCATTTGAACAACACTTGTCGCCAACTGTCGTTTTTCACGGCATGCGACCATAAATAATAACGCGACTCTAAGGCACAGTCGATGCACTGCATATTGAGTATGGGATTCGAGCACTCGGGCGTATGTGCAATATTTGTTAGCAAAACTTATTAATTTTATTTAACTATATGGCTACAATAACTTTCATATTTAAATATACATACTATACCATAAAGCAGGTTTTCAATTAGGGCGCATTTAACCAACGTCAATTTTCACATATTGCGTATACGCCGCATGTGCGCACAATATTCTAATTCTATTCTATGCTTGCACTAATTATCAATTTTATTTAACTATTTGACTACAATAACTTTCATATTTACGTATACATACTATACCATAAAGCAGGTCTTGAATTAGGGCGCATTTAACCAACATCACACATATTACGTATACGCCGCATGTGCGCACAATATTCGAATACCGTACTGTATCGTTGTCCAGCAGCTCAGCTCAACGCTGGCAGGTGGTTCAACAATTTATGTAAATACTTGCACGCCATTTTTTGGGACCAGCCAGCAAAATCTTGAAAGGCTAAAAAATCCGTATGAGTCGTGTTCATAGTAGTTACTTACACCTCGAGAGTCGCGCGCGCTCCTGTTGAGGAGCACGTCCACTAGGACAACATCTGTGGAAAGGATTCACACACTCTTTGTTTCAACTTTTTAGTGCGAACTGCTTCATTTGTGTGGTTTAATTATAGATTTGTGTGGCCTTCTCAAAAAAGAATTACCATTAAAATACATAAGAGCAGTAGCTGTAGTCCTTCAACAGTTGGCAGACAACAACAACACGACTCATTAGAGTGTTCTGTGTATCGCTGTCACACAGATGAGACACTTCCCCACCACAAATTGTCCTCTGCATGATGATGGATAGTTTTCGGCGCTTTTGCTCACTAAGCTCTACACTGCGCACGCGCTGCAGGTAAGCACAGGTATGCTACGTTTGTTGTGACTGAAACTGTGCCACAATTAGATTCACATGCGACATCTAATGAGCAAAACCCTATATTTCGGTTGCATTAACTATGTATGCCTGTTGATTTATTATGCACAGACCATCAAGAATATGTTTATGAATTTACCACGTGCTGTGCAATAAAACGTTTTTTTTTAACCAGCACTCAACTGTATTTGACAGGACACAACAAATTGTAGACTGATGTGGCACGTGTGAGGGCGTCTGCCACATTGACTTACTATATTTGACATGCTGCACAAGTCAATGTTTCATATTCTCAAATGTAGTTCAACTAACATTCAAGTAAGATACACACGCCACAGGGTGTGCTAGTTGAGGCTATATAGAGTCCAGCAATTGCCTACAATATAGCTAAAAGCATTAGTCATCAGTCTGCAGGCTTAAAGGCACAAGGTCTTGTCCCTTAACATGGGTGTGTTCGCATGGTTGTCCTGTGTTTGCATTTGGGGGACTTTAAAGTCGAACCATCAATGTTGCCTTTTTGGTTAATTGTAAATGGCAAATTAACAAACAATGGCATAGGTGTAAAAGACTTGCTGAATATATAAATGTTCTGATTGTAATAGGATATTGTATTAAAGCAGGGAAGCTCGTGTTATCCATTATATAGACAAGGCAAGTAGGATGCATGCTGCAGATTCAGACGATTAAATAATTGTCATCTATACACCATGTCCTATATGTATCCAATCTATCCGTATGGGTATTAAATAAGGAGCAGGCGTTTTGCTATCGTTCGTTAGATTTGTTGAATTTCAATAGCGTTTTCAATCCGTAAAAGCATACATCAAGCCATGCAACAATGGAACAAAGTTTGCAATTCGTAAGACTTTTGGGTATTTTATACATACGCTTTACATTCCTATTATGTGGGTCTCACAAGCTAGCTTCAATTTCTTTCTATTGCGTGTCCAAACAATCTGGCCATGAGTTTTATGTGCCGTAAAATACAAAACAAAACAAGTTTTGCCCTGTTCCCTGTTCGCCTGTTAAGGAGCAAAATAGCAGCAAAATTGGGTTCCTTTGATTTTTATTGATTGTTAAAGCCCAGTTATCGCTTTAGTTTCCATCAACCAAATTACAAACGTTAATTAAAGTTCGCACTTTCGGACGATGACGATGACAAGTAGTTTGTTAAGCCCAATTTTGGTGCTGGCTTTTAGGTATTGTTTTCGTTTGGGTAACTATTTAATTGCTTCGAGCAATATTTGGTTGTCGAGCAGATTTTACTAAGATTTTGTTTCTTTCTTTTTTTTGGGTACATAGCCTACGTTACCTGTTTAAGATGTCATTGGCCGTCTCGCTACGCCGTGCGTTGCTGGTGCTACTCTCAGGAGCGATATTCATACTGACAGTCCTGTATTGGAATCAGGGCGTGATCAAGACACAGGCCTACAGCGAGGCACAGCCGCGGCCACACGTCCAAAGGGATCGTAATATTGATCCCATGTAAGTAGAGTATGTCAGTTATAAGACTTAGTTGTTGAAATGTTTTAACCCCTTTCAGACCGTTGGAAAAGTCATGGACCTATAAATGCGACCATGATAGATGCGTGCGCGTTAATTATCACAAGAACGAAGACAACGCAAAGCGTGTCTCCTTCATCAGCTGCTCAATGACTTGTGGCGACATCAATATTTGGCCACATCCCACTTCCAAGTCGCTGGTCAGTGCTCACACACTGCGCTTCTCCGTGGAGGATGTGCATCTGCGCTTAGATTCACCGCATCGCGATGTGCGCAAACAGCTTAAATTGGCCTTCGATTGGTTTATTAAGGAATTGAGACAAATACAGCGATTGGATTATGCATCGCATACAGATGATATAGCAATGGCAGCAGCAGCATCATCAGTCAGCGAGCCCTCGTCCAGATTGGGGGGGTTACACAAGACAGACTCGGACGTGGCAGAATCCCCCCCACTGGCTGGATCGCTCTTTAGCGCCACTTTTGGATCACATCGTGCTGGCGATTTGGATAGTCTGCAGGTGAAGCTATCAGTGCACGAGTCAGATCAGCTAAACTTTAATCTGGACAATGATGAAAGCTATAAATTAAGCACAACTTGTAAGCACAACTAAGCCATTACACACGACTCCCAACGACTCTTTCATTAACTCCTTCTCTTCCATCAGATGAGCATCGGCGCATATTGGTGCACATCAGTGCGCAAACATTTTTCGGTGCACGTCACGGACTGTCCACGCTGCAGCAGCTCATCTGGTATGACGATGAGGAGCGGCTGCTGCGCACCTATGTTAGCTCGCTGATCAATGATGAGCCCAAGTTTCGTTATCGCGGCCTAATGTTGGATACATCTCGGCATTTCTTCTCCGTGGATGCCATTAAACGCACCATTTCGGCGATGGGCCTGGCCAAGTTAAATCGCTTTCACTGGCATATAACAGATGCGCAAAGTTTCCCATATATTTCACGACACTATCCGGAGCTGGCGGAGCACGGTGCTTACTCGGAGAGCGAAACGTACAGTGAACAGGATGTGCGCGAGGTCACCGAGTTCGCCAAGATTTTTGGCGTACAAGTACTTTTGGAAATCGATGCGCCTGCGCATGCAGGCAATGGCTGGGACTGGGGACCGAAGCGTGGCCTTGGCGAACTGTCGCTGTGCATCAATCAGCAGCCTTGGAGTTTTTATTGTGGCGAACCGCCTTGCGGTCAGCTGAATCCGAAAAATAACCACACCTACCTCATACTGCAGCGCCTGTACGAAGAGTTTCTAAAGCTGACAGGGCCCACGGATATATTTCACCTGGGCGGCGATGAAGTGAATCTCGATTGCTGGGCGCAGTACTTCAATGACACGGATCTACGCGGCCTGTGGTGCGATTTCATGCTACAATCTAATGCCAGACTGAAACTGGCCAATGGCAATGAAGCGCTCAGGCATGTTGTTGTCTGGTCGAGTGCGCTGACAAACACCAAGTGTCTTCCAAACAGTCAATTTGTGGTGCAGGTCTGGGGTGGTAGTACCTGGCAGGAGAACTACGATCTGCTGGACAATGGCTACAATGTTATATTTTCGCATGTGGATGCTTGGTATTTGGATTGCGGCTTTGGCAGCTGGCGTGCAACAGGTGATGCCGCCTGTTCGCCTTATCGCACCTGGCAGAATGTCTACAAGCATCGTCCTTGGGAACGCATGCGTCTCGATACTAAGCGGCGAAAACAGGTAAACTATCTTAAAATATATTTATATGTATATATCAATTATGCTCTCAATTTGTAGGTGCTGGGAGGTGAGGCCTGCCTATGGACAGAGCAAGTGGACGAAAATCAATTGGACAATCGATTGTGGCCTCGTGCGGCAGCGCTGGCCGAACGCCTGTGGTCAGATCCAAATGATGATCATGACTTTGACATTGTGCCACCAGAAGTATTTCGACGTATCTCATTGTTTAGAAATCGCCTGGTTGAGTTGGGCATCAAAGCCGAGGCGCTCTTTCCCAAGTACTGTGTACAGAATCCCGGCGAGTGCATTTGATATTATCTATAAGACAAGAGGCGCAATTCCCGCCCCGCCCCCACTCTGTGCGTTAATTAGTTTATAGTGTAATTGTTATTTTTTTAATTATTACAGTACATTTTAAGCGTTAAGCGTCCACTAAAAACCAATGCAAAAGAAAGCGAAGGCGACTTTTTCAAAGACATTTTGCGACCAAGTGGTTTCCGTAATCACGAATTTCATTTTTGATATAGTTAACTTTTGTTTAATTCTCTCAAGCATACGCACACACACACACACATAAAACACATACGTAAATACCCAAACATTAACATGACTAGAGTCGAGAGAAAGTATTCAGTAAGAGTGACAGTGATAGTTTTAGGTAATATAGGAAATTTATAGATTTCATACACACACATGCACACAACAGGTAAATACTTTAGTTTAGTGAATCAATCTGATGGACAAGATAGACGTATAGTATGTACTTTTGATATTTTTAAAGCTTTATTCGAAGAAAAACATGACATTGTTTTTAGTAGACGTACATAATTATATATTGTATGACAGCAAATTGTTTAATGTTTCGTTTCGTATTAGGATTATTTTTTAAATTACATTATCAGTGATACAAACAATGTGACCTTATGAAAAAATAATTAAATAGGAAGCAAACAAAAAACAAATGAAAATTGAAAAAAATACAACAAAAAACTAGGCTTAATATACACACAAATGTAATCGTAACAACAAATTTTGCACGCATTGGCACGTAACGTTGACAAAAACTAGTAAACTTATAGCTAATTTTTAATAACAATTATAGTAAAGCTGTCCACACAGTGCAACTAATGAACAACTCGATCTGAATTTTCGACTCTATGTGGAATATTGTTTACGAAGCTGCACTGTGAACAGGTCTAATCTTAGTTGACCCAAAAAAAAAATTATGTTTAATTTTATTTTGTACTTAAGAGAGATTTTGCAACTAAATATCAAAAATACGTTAGTTATAAACATTTTCCTGTAACATCAAGTCACTTTCAACAAGAATAAACTTCAAGTCAAGTCTAAGCAATGCAACCATTTTTCTTTATATTTAAAAAGAACGAATGTTTCAAAGTTGGCAAATGAGGTCTTAGCCTAACCTAATCGAGTTACAAAATTGTTGTATTATAAATCACAAAAAACTTTTTGATTGGTATATAGCGGTTATCGTTGCACGAGAACAATTGTAGGTGTATGTTGGTATATTTGTTTTTTCGAGAGAATACATATAAATCAATCAATCAGTTTTGTCTAAACAAAATCGGTTAGATCAATGCTGTGATAGCGTTTTAATGAGCCAACACGTGTGTGCAGCGATGGCCGTAAACATATTACACACTCCTCGGTGCTGTAAGAGATCGAGATGAAAGTGAGAAATTTTGCTTTAGATAAATAAACCCGCGTGTTATTATTTACAAAAGGTACAACTTTAATCTTTTGCTCAATACAATACTTATAAACAAATAAACATACATACATACATATATATAAATATTATTTATAAAAACGTAAATCTCAATGGCGTATACATGTTGTTGCGGTATAATAATATTGATCATTCAAAATGTCCGGCGGGCACAGGACTTGACGAAGTCAGTCTACAATAATGACAAAAGTGTGAAAGTAATAAATTAAATTAAATTAAAGCCAGAAATCAACAAAAAATATCAAAGAAAAACCCGTAGAATATCAAAAATTATTTATTCATGCAGTACTTAGTAAAATTAGTTTAAACGAAAGGTGTGAGAAAGGCGAGGAGAGATGCTACTGAAAGAAGGGAGCATTGCGTATACGCACCGTAGACTTTCAGTACGCGAGCGCTGCGAGTAGTCTTTGGATGCGCGATGTCTGAAATGGAAATTAATTTGGTTAAGCGACAACAGCGAGCCACAACAACAGCAACAACATCCCGAATTAAATGCTTCAATGTATATATGAATTTATGTATTAATACCCATTTCAAAAAAGAGTTTCAGTTTCAGTGTGTTTGACGCACCTACGATTCTTAAGCGAGTTGCCACGATGAATATTTCGACTCTCACGCCATCTAATGAAGCGATGCCGCAGCGTCTGTCGCACCTCCGAGTTCAGAAAGCAATAGAACAGTGCCACAAAGAAGCCCTAAAATGATGAACACAGATCTTAGGAGAAATGTTGTTTGCACCTTTTTTTTTTTACCTGCGTGCTGAGTAAAAAGGCTCGCATTGCCTCAAAGAGATTACGGCTGATGCCCTGCTCGGGTCCAGTTAACACTAGCAAATACGTAATACCAAAGAGCGGTATTAAGACAAGAAGGGCCTTGGAGGCCTTATAATACTGTCGCGTTTCCAATGTGTGCGCCGAGCGCAATTTGGTGATGAGTACCTGCATAGTATAGTAGAGAGTTTAAAAAAATCCTAAACATCTGAAAGTTGAAAAACTCACCCACATAATGCGTATGAGAAATACTAAATTAATTAGAATCGCCAATGAGGCCGGCCCCTTGAATATCCAATCGATGTGAGATTCACGCATCCAGGCACATTCAATTTCCAGCTATGTACATTAATAATTGAGTTATCAACAATCGCAAAAGGCCAAAGGCTGATGACGCACTTACACCATTGAAATGCTCATTCTCCAGATGCGAGGCAAATGCCTTGGCAATGGACCAAATCAAAATGCAGAGCGCCGGACAGCCCCAGCCAATTAATGCATAGATAACAAAGCTTATGTTCTCGCTGGAGAACGTTTGCACCACCAAGGTGTAGAGATAGAGACCTGCAAATAATTTATTTTAAAATTCATATATGGCTAACAGATTTGAGGCTTACCTTCAACAAACATCCAGAAGAAATTAGTCAGGTAAAAGTATTGAAACATAATGACCAGCGTTATGCAGCCAGCCTGACTAGATTCAGTTGTTATCTGAGAGATTATGAAATCAACTGAGATTATGACATAATTATGTATGTTATATTGAAAGATTACTGACCACTTGCAGGAAGAGTGTTAGGATCCACAGAAGCGCTGAGGTGATGTATGTTAGAAATAGATTCGCATGTATTGTATTTCTTAGGCAGCGCAAATCTCTGCAGCAAAGACAAATGAATAGAATAAATTTTGTTGACCCGTGTTCGTTGAACTCACTTAAAGCTTAGGAATATGATAAGCGCCACCACCAAAGTTGCAAAACTTATGAAATAACCGCCGGCATAGATAATGGCCGGCAGATCGACGCTGGCCGAGAAGTCGGGAACAATTGGCACCGAGCCCGATTGCTGATGGCAGCTGCTATAATTGGAGTAATGATTCCACGTACCGTTCGCATGGCAAAAGCGCGTTGCATTCTCTACGGGAAAGGACATAGAGTCTATTCTTTTTATTTGATAATCCCATGCGCTCACCTGTTGTGTCGTAGTGCACGCCCTTGAACTCCTCGAAGCAGGGCAGAATGGCCCAGGTGCTGGCTCTGGTGCGGGGCCAACAGAGCACCGAATCGAACGAGCTGGGACAATACAAGGTCTGCGAACATTACGACAACATTATCATAAAAAAATACAAAAATAACATTTATGCGAACTCATACACAAATAAATACGTATAGAAATAGAAACAAAAGCTAGACGAGTGCTAGTTTTTTGATTGCCTGCCATAAACAGTCAAACATTGATATTAACAACGCATATGACGGAATATATGATTGATAAACAAATTGATTATTATGAAAACAGAAAAAATAAAATAAATGAAATATATATTTTGTGCACTACAAATTGATTATATTTAATTCGATTAAATGAGAAATATTTTGATTGCCAGTATATTAGTTAGTTGCATTTAAAATTAAGCAACAAAAAAAACTAGTCAACGCTTTAATTCAACTCAACTCACCGGCTTGCTACTGCTGCTATATTGGTCTATCACTGTGTGGCCCAAATGTGGGCTGGGGGGGTAAAGGGCATCCTGTAGGTCGGCCTGTTGCTTGCACTGGTCCTCCAGGGTGCGGTTAATGAGTAGAGCACCGCTGTGCGGCTGCTGGCTGCCAATTAGCGCGCTGGCTCTCTGCAGCATCTCTAGCGAGAAGTTGGCAATGGCGTTGGCAATGTTCTCCGCCGAGGCGTCATCGAGGCGTTCCACGAGTGCCTGCAACTCCTCCTCGGCCATAGCGCTAGCCACAAAATTCAATTACCAGCAACTGCTCGATAATTGCTTTAACAATTGATTATTGTGTTGATTTTCCAAACTTCAATCAGCTAACGTATTGAGGTGCTCTGTTGCACATCTGTTGCCGTCTGTCTATCTATAGCCCAGATGAAAGTGCCAACTATATGACGAACTTTTTATAACTATCGCTAAATTGCTATATTCCTTGTTCCTGAACATGAACATGTCAGCAGGACGTCATTTGTGTGTGTGTGTGTGTGTGTGTGTGTGTGAGTGTGGGACACTTTCGTATTCGTGCTGCGCAATTAAACGGGGCTCACTTCAGACAGAAATTGCGCAAATATGTTGATGAGCTGAAAAGTGAAACGACTTCTGGGTGATATCTTTTTATCTGATTAAATCAAGTACTCGACTCGACTTATCCACGCACTATTCATACATATATATAATACATACATACACACATATAAGCATATGTGTATGGGTACACACATCTAGATAGATATGCCGCTGAGTTGTGCTATTTGATTTGTATATACTACATATACTATATAGAACTTATAAAAATCTGTACAAATAATACATGCTTAAATCACGTGGCTCTGTCTGTCTGTATGTGTGCAGATAATATGCAGATAAATAAACAACAATCTTTATGGCCCTCTACACTCTTGGGGCGGGGCTACTGTGACTACTACTACACTCCCGATTACAAAGGGGAATATCTCTAATTGTATACCTTTTCACTAATATGTGTAATCATGACAGTTAGTAACCATAGAATACCTGACCAGCATTACGAATTCTAGTTGTTAGTGAAAAACTGGTTACTCTCTTGTCGGCGTTTTTTGCCTCTTATTAACACATTCGAGATAATCTCCCCTTCATTTAAATTATCTGCAAATTGTGCTACTAATTATAAGTAACATATTATTACACATATTATTACTCTCTATACGAATCTTTGTGTTGCTGCCTTATCTTGGGAACTTATTCACATTTAACTGAATCATGAATACATATACAGAACAAAGCTACAAAAAATATATGACAAATACTAGGTGAATTAAAAAAGTTGCCCACCTAAATGATTTTACATAAAGATGCTACAGGTGGGTAATTATGGGTGTTTCTTCTGTACATTGCCTTTGACATTTATTCAAAAATTGGGGACACACAAAAACAACACAAACGAATAAATAGCAGGCAAGTTTAAGGACATGCTTGACATCTCTATAATTTTTGCGCTGATGTCCTCGACGAGGCACTTGCCAAACGACGCATCTTAATTACCTCATACCCCAAGTCAGTGAACTACAAAAATAAATATATCTATATATATTAAAAATATATTCCAAAAATTACGCAAATGGCAAGCATAATATATGTGAATGTATTTAGTTGGCCGAGGGTCCAGTGCAACAGCCGCAGTCGCATATTGACTTTGATCTTGGCCACATTGACAGACTATGGCCAAAAATAGCAAACAAATTATTTAACTTGGTAGTCATGCATTTCCGGAGAGAGCCGTGCAGTGCAGAACTTGGTACGGTCGGGGGAGCCGGGGGGGAGACGGGTTAACCAATCGGACAAGTGCCACTAAGTGGCGCATGCCGTGCTCAAATATTTGGCGAGCTGCGATTTATTTATGATGCTAAGGGCAAACAAGCGCAATATTTGTACGGGTGCGTTAGATTATGATTTTCGTTTTTGTTGGCTTGTGGTAACCATTCCATTAAAGCAGCTAATTTGGCTGCTAATGCGCACAATTAACAGCTAAAGCTAAATGCAAATAAACAGGCATCGCAGCTGCCTTCAATGTAAATAGAGCAAATATTCTCCTCAGATGCGTTATAATATTATTATTTACCAGCCTGCTGGATGCGTTCGTTAAATGATTCATAAAGTGTCAAAACAAATGAAAATAATAGGTAAACCTTTAATTGGCATTGCACACACATATGGGACCATATATATGTTAACTATATAGTACTGGGCTATTATGATAAAGAAAACGTCAACTCGCTGCTATCACGAGACCCAATCAATTATATGTCTTTCTGAGGCTATTATCGGCCTATGAGCTGCTTATTGGACATGCCATATGCCATTTATGCCAACTCCAGCGTGATAAAAACCAGGTCACACACCAAATTTGATGAATGAATAAAGCCAAGTGGAACCAATTGGAATTGGAATTGGAGCTAGAGATTGTGGACGCAAAACCAGATGCAGTCAGGCCAGATATGATCGATATTTATGGATGCCGGAAAGCAAATAAATAGCTTGTTTGCACGCTGGACAGTCGCCTGCCTGTCCAGCTGCTCGACTGCCTGCCCGATTGCTTGAATGGCTGTTTTCCTGCCCCAACGCAGTCCCCGATTGCCAATTGGCTCGCTGGAGTCGACACACAAAAGCCAAAACAAATTAAAGCCAAACAAAACAAACACACACACACACATTTAGTATTCATGTGCATGTGGCTATATAGCTGTAAGTTTACAAACTAAAGCAAAAATGTTAAGACTCAATAATTGGTGGGCACCACGCGGCGTATGCGCGATTTCCCTCATCAGCAGCAGCATTAAGTATACGTTGAGTTCTTAATTTTTCATCTGTCTTGATTTTTTACAAATATTTAAACACGGCTTAAACTTCAAACAAGTTGCGTTAAGTGTGGTAAGGGAAGTTTTTTTTATCTGAAGCAGAAATTTAATTTGCAATTAATATAAAAATTTCAAAAGAAGCTGCAGGCATGTTGATTGCCTTTTGCCTGAATACCCACGTATCCAATCCGAAGCCAGAAAAAAGAGCCCATAAACAATATGTAATTTCTTAAACAAATTCATGACGTTTACGTTTGTTTTATCTCTGTTTAAATATCTATATACATACGTGGCCTGCAATCTTTTACAGCCACAGCAACGACAACGACTCCTATTTCAGCTAAAAACAATGACTCAGCTTATGGACTTACTATTCAAATCAATTAGCTTAGTGTGGGCGTGGCATGAAAATATTGCGTTTGGCGCTAGGTTCAGCTACCGCATACTATTATTATTATTTGCACTGATTGCTCTTGAGAACAAAGTGGATCTGAAGCTAACGCAGTCGGGAACTGTTTTGCACTCGCACTCAAAAATCCATTTGGCTATCTTTTTTGAACTGTTTTCCTTGCCACTTAAGTGTAATTAAAATTTTCTATTTACCTAACAATTCAAATTCTAGAGCCATAAACAATAGGTTGGTGCTACATATTTCTTGAGATACCCTCTCCCATAAAATGCATTCATGTTTTTTAGAGGACCTCAAATTATTCTCATTTTGGGCGAATTTCGGTTATTTTTAACTATGTTTAGTAACGTTTACTTGTTAATTTAATTCAGATGCCGAAATGTGTGAATTTTCGAGCATGTTCTTAAGAGGGATATAATAAAAAAGATTTTTACATTTCACAGAGATTTCCACACAGACTCAGTACTAACAGGGTAACTCACAGTTGATTTGCCTTAGCCTTACACTTTTTTTTTCTTGGCTTCTCTTTTAATTTTAGATTGTTGTTAATGTTTCTACTCTTTCTATTTTTTATTTAATATTTATTTTCAGTACTGGAGGCGAATGAACGCACTGCAAAATGTTACAATGTTTATCTTTGGTCAACAAAAATAATAAAAATAAAAAAGAGCCAGTGCAATCTCAAGCACGTAGGAGGGCCTCTATATCTGAATATAGTATATTATATACTACATGTATATATTAACATAAGATTATTGAATATGTATTGATGAATTCAGGTTGCCTCATAGATATATATTTTTAATTATATGTGCGCAACCTGCCTAACCGGACATTTTAGGTTCCTCTACTATCCAAATTACATGGGGGGAAACACGAGTCAGGGGGGAAAGAAAGAGCATTTATAGAATTTGGACAGTATTCAGAAAGCTTCAATTTGTTTATGTGATGCGTCTAATCAGACGTTTATTCTTCAATTCAAAAAGTCTCATTGTGTACCAATGTGATCAACTCGCCTGTTTGGGGTCTCGACCTCACTTGGTTAAGAAAAGATCATCATTTTTATAGCTTGTTTATTATCATCGCAATGTGCTAATGCAGAGTGTATTCACAATTAAGGCAATTCTTTTTTTGTATAATTCAAGTGTGAAATCAGTCGAAAAGTCAGAAGTCAGAGAATCATGTCATGGGTGGAACAAATGTTTAATTTACCGTCTCACCTCACATCTACTCGCTTGCGCCAGTGCTGTCAGCTTTAAATGTTTATCGCCTTTATCATTTTTATTACTTAACTCACATATATACACATGTGTACATTTGCTCAAAACTCACGCGTTGCTACTGAACGAACACATTCAACTTTTGATCGCACGCAAGCATACAATATTTTTTATTGCAGATAGCAGAACTAGAAATGTTATTTGCGTATTCAAATACAGCTTAAATTCAATAACATAGCATCATTTCTGAAATCCGGAATAATAGATCCGGAAGTAATAAAATGTTGTGAGATTAGTATAGTAGTAACAGACACTATGTGTTTTTGTTTTGGGTTTTTTTAAAACCGCTTCCGAATATATTTGTATAGAGTTTGCGGAGGCTGCGACGAAATTCACTATCAAGATAATGAAATTAACCGACAATGTCGTACAAAGCTCACGTCTAATAACGGCAACTGACACCGATGAACTGCTGGCATGAGCTTTCGCAGAGCGTTGTCTTGCTTTCGCTGCGGCAGCAAACCCCACACACACACACACACACACACACGAGCACAGTTGCTCTGACGCCGACGCCGACGCCCACAAACAACACAGGATACACAGGCAACAACTTGTGGCTATGGCAACCCGATTAGGTCTGTGAGTGTGTGTGTGTGTGTTTGTGTTAGTGCTGCAAAAAGCTAGAAAGCTTTCGCTTAGCTGAGACCGGCATTTACATGCACTCTCCCTAACTTACAAAGTGAGTATATTGGCTTGTGGCCGTCTGTCTTTTCTTTAAAGTGCAACTAGTTATGACAGAACAAAATAGTTATATATAGATAGATATATGTCTGTTTCTACACACCCCATTTATTAAAACTGTTTAGATTTAATGACAGGCCCACTACCGCTCTCGTTCAAGTACGTAACACTAAGAGCAGAGTATCGAGTACACATTGTTACTACTCAATGCACTTTTGTGAGTGGTTTGTTTCAGCATTTGCATTCAATTGGCATTGAATATGACGATGTCGTTGTCAATAACTGCAATTGACAATCAAAATAAATGGGCCGTTACATACTTTTTGTCGTTTACTTATTACTACGATAACTTATAAGCGCCCTGTGCTAAAACCTTAGCAGCCGGCATATTTTGTTCTAGAATTATATTGCTTACATTATTATTTTAAATATGTCGTTCGCAGTCGTCATTGGCATGGGCATAAATTCTCCTGGTCGGACTATATTTGCCCAAGATCAAAAAAAATGCATTAGTTTTTTACAAAATTCAAATGAAACAAACTATAGATTTAAAAACCAAACCTAATGACGACATCGTTATATTCTTGGTCAAAATTCATACGAAAAACGTACTCTCTATATAGACATAGGTCAACTTTCCCACCCCCATAACTCGGTCAAATCTCATCAGATTTTCATATGGTTTGGCTTTTTGTACATGGTTTGGCCTCTAGATCAATCTGGCATCTAAATCTGACAACATTATTTTTAGTCAAAATTCAAGTGGAAATGGTACTCCCATATATAGACATAGGTCAACTTTCCCACCCCCATAACTCTGTCAAATCTCATCCGATTTTCATAAGGTTTGGCTTTTTGTGCATGATTTGGCCTCTAGATCAATCTGGCATCTAAATCTGACAACATTATTTTAAGTCAAAATTCATGTGAAAATGGTACCCTCAAATATCCTATATAGACATAGGTCAACTTTCCCACCCCCATAACTCTGGCAAATCTCATTCGATTTTCATAAGGTTTGGCTTTTTGTGCATGATTTGGCCTCTAGATCAATCTGGCATCTAAATCTGACAACATTATTTTTAGTCAAAATTCAAGTGAAAATGGTACTCCCAATTATCCTATATAGACATAGGTCAACTTTCCCAGCCCCATAACTCTGGCAAATCTCATCCGATTTTTATAAGGTTTGGCTTTTTGTGCATGATTTGGCCTCTAGATCAATCTGACATCTAAATCTGACAACAATATTTTAAGTCAAAATTCATGTGAAAATGGTACCCTCAAATATCCTATATAGACATAGGTCAACTTTCCCACCCCCATAACTCTGGCAAATCTCATTCGATTTTCATAAGGTTTGGCTTTTTGTGCATGGTTTGGCCTCTAGATCAATCTGGCATCTAAATCTGACAACATTATTTTTAGTCAAAATTCAAGTGAAAATGGTACTCCCAATTATCCTATATAGACATAGGTCAACTTTCCCAGCCCCATAACTCTGGCAAATCTCATCCGATTTTTATAAGGTTTGGCTTTTTGTGCATGATTTGGCCTCTAGATCAATCTGACATCTAAATCTGACAACAATATTTTAAGTCAAAATTCATGTGAAAATGGTACCCTCAAATATTCTATACCCATAACTCTGGCAAATCTCATCCGATTTTTATAAGGTTTGGCTTTTTGTGCATGATTTGGCCTCTAGATCAATCTGACATCTAAATCTGACAACAATATTTTAAGTCAAAATTCATGTGAAAATGGTACCCTCAAATATTCTATATATGTATGTATGTACATAGACATAGGTCAACTTTCCCATAACTCTGGCAAATCTCATCCGATTTTCATAAGGTTTGGCTTTTTGTGCATGGTTTGGCCTCTAGATCAATCTGGCATCTAAATCTGACAACATTATTTTGAGTCAAAATTCAAGTGAAAATGGTACCCTCAAATATCCTATATAGACATAGGTCAACTTTCCCACCCCCATAACTCTGGCAAATCTCATTCGATTTTCATAAGGTTTGGCTTTTTGTGCATGATTTGGCCTCTAGATCAATCTGGCATCTAAATCTGACAACATTAATTTTAGTCAAAATTCAAGTGAAAATGGTACCCTCAATTATCCTATATAGACATAGGTCAACTTTCCCAGCCCCATAACTCTGGCAAATCTCATCCGATTTTTATAAGGTTTGGCTTTTTGTGCATGATTTGGCCTCTAGATCAATCTGGCATCTAAATCTGACAACATTATTTTTAGTCAAAATTCATGTGAAAATCGTACCCTCAAATATCCTATATAGACATAGGTCAACTTTCCCACCCCCATAACTCTGGAAAATCTCATCCGATTTTCATAAGGTTTGGCTTTTTATGCATGGTTTGGCCTCTAGATCAATCTGGCATCTAAATCTGACAACATTATTTTGAGTCAAAATTCAAGTGAAAATGGTACTTCCATTTATCCTATATAGACATAGGTCAACTTTCCCACCCCCATAACTCTGGTTTGGCTTTTTGTGCATGGTTTGGCCTCTAGATCAATCTGGCATCTAAATCTGACAACATTATTTTAAGTCAAAATTCAAGTGAAAATGGTACTCCCAATTATCCTATATAGACATAGGTGAACTTTCCCACCCCCATAACTCTGGCAAATCTCATCCGATGTTGCATAAGGTTTGGCTTTTTGTGCATGGTTTGGCCTCTAGATCAATCTGGCATCTAAATCTGACAACATTATTTTTAGTCAAAATTCAAGTGAAATGGTACTCCTCAAATTCCTATATAGAGCATGGATCAACGTTGTCTCCGACGGCCGGGAGCAGCAGTAGGCGTGCTGGATGCAAATGTAATACGTATTTCATAGGTGTTGTCCTGTGTTGTGCATGTATGTATGTAGGCCTGTAGATCAATCTAGGCATGTAAGTCTGTAGCAAGTATGTATGTATGTATGTATGTATGTATGTATGTATGTATGTATGCTATGTATGTATGTATGTATGTATGTATGTATGTATGTATGTATGTATGTATGTATGTATGTATGTATGTATGTATGTATGTATGTATTATGTATGTATGTATGTCATGTATGTATGTAATGTACGTGTGTACATATATACATATATGTGTATGTATGTGTGTATGTATATATGTATGTACATATTTACTTATATATGTATGTATGTATGTATGTCCGATGTATGTATGTATGTATGTATCATCAGATTTTCATAAGGTTTGGCTTTTTGTGCATGGTCTGGCCTCTAGATCAATCTGGCATCTAAATCTGACAACACTATTTTTAGTCAAAATTCAAGTGAAAATGGTACCCTCAAATATCCTATATAGACATAGGTAATCTTTCCCACCCCCATAACTCTGGAAAATCTAAT
Organism: Drosophila montana; assembly: GCF_035044405.1. Classification (NCBI taxonomy): domain Eukaryota; kingdom Metazoa; phylum Arthropoda; class Insecta; order Diptera; family Drosophilidae; genus Drosophila; species Drosophila montana. Next base: position 236,862 of record NW_026997758.1, read on the forward strand.
CGGATTTTCATAAGGTTTGGCTTTTTGTGCATGGTTTGGCCTCTAGATCAATCAGGCATCTAAATCTGACAACATTATTTTTTAGTCAAAATTGAAGTGAAAATGGAACTCCCAATTATCCTATATAGACATAGGTGAACTTTCCCACCCCCATAACTCTGGAAAATCTCATCCGATTTTCATAAGGTTTGGCTTTTTGTGCATGGTTTGGCCCGTAGATCAATCTGGCATCTAAATCTGACAACATTATTTTTAGTCAACATTATCCTATATAGACATAGGTCAACTTTCCCACCCCCATAACTCTGGCAAATCTCATCCGATTTTCATAAGGTTTGGCTTTTTGTGCATGGTTTGGCCTCTAGATCAATCTGGCATCTAAATCTGACAACATTATTTTTAGTCAAAATTCATGTTGAAATGGTACTCGCAATTATCCTATATAGACATAGGTCAACTTTCCCAGCCCCATAACTCTGGCAAATCTCATCCGATTTTCATAAGGTTTGGCTTTTTGTGCATGGTTTGGCCCGTAGATCAATCTGGCATCTAAATCTGACAACATTATTTTTAGTCAAAATTCATGTGGAAATGGTACCCTCAAATATCCTATATAGACATAGGTCAACTTTCCCACCCCCATAACTCTGGCAAATCTCATCCGATTTTCATAAGGTTTGGCTTTTTGTGCATGGTTTGGTCTCTAGATCAATCTGGCATCTAAATCTGACAACATTATTTCTACTCAAAATTCATGTGGAAATGGTACCCTCAAATATCCTATATAGACATAGGTCAACTTTCCCACCCCCATAACTCTGGCAAATCTCATCCGATTTTCATAAGGTTTGGCTTTTTGTGCATGGTTTGGCCTCTAGATCAATCTGGCATCTAAATCTGACAACATTATTTCTACTCAAAATTCATGTGGAAATGGTACCCTCAAATATCCTATATAGACATAGGTCAACTTTCCCACCCCCATAGCTCGATCAAATCTCATCCGATTTTCATAAGGTTTGGCTTTTTGTGCATGGTTTGGCCCGGAGATCAATCTGGCATCTAAATCTGACAACATTATTTTAAGTCAAAATTCAAATTAAATTGATTGCCTCAAATATCCTATATAGACATAGGTCAACTTTCCCTCCCCCATAACTCTGGCAAATCTCATCCGATTTTCATAAGGTTTGGCTTTTTGTACATGGTTTGGCCTCTAGATCAACCTGGCATCTAAATTTGGCAACAATGTTTTTAGTCAAATTGTATAAGTGCAATAAAGTTGTTGTTTTTGACTGTGTATCTTTAGAACCTAAGATAAAGGTATGCAATCTAGTTAAATTTAACCTAGAAGAGCGCACCCCTAAGGTTTAAACTAGTTTATTTATATACCTTTATACATTTGCCAAGTGGACTTTTACATTTAAATGCCATCTGGGCGCCACATTTCACAGCTGCTCAAAAGTGATTGCTGCCGACACCTGAAATCAATAGAAAATTGATGCAAATTTTGTTCAGCTTCGTTGACTCGCACATCGTCCATGTCATGCCCAATAGCCGGTGGCAATCGGCCACAGAAGAATTGCGCAAAGTTCAAATGGAACAGCTGTGGAGCCGGAAAATCCATCTCAAATGCAAACGGCTGATGCACAAACCGTTGCGAGTCATGGCCCAGGCCAAAGAACGTATCATATGCCAGTTGGAGGCCGTTCAGATCCGCTAGTCGCTCCTTCAGAGATGCTGTCGGGGTCTGCAGGACACATTGTAGGGCAGCTTCAAATTTGGAATTTTGACGTATGTGCAAACCCAGTGGAGACTCGTTGCCGGCCACATCGAAGAGTATGCCGTCCTGCTCAAAGGCGTGACTCAGCTCGTGTCCGAGAATAAATCCCATCAGACTGTGTTGAAAAATTGCATGTTGCCGATGATCGTAAAAGGGCCACTGCAAAAAGATCAAAGGCACCGTCAGCGTATTGCGTTCATGCTCAAAGTAAGGCGCATTGCGTGCTTTGAACACATCGTCGTTGACATAGTAGTGATTCAGTTGCAAAGTAGCTCCTGATTGCAGCAAAGCCATGTGCTGAAGACGCGTTCGCAGACGCAAAGCTTGCCATAGATTTTGCTGAAAGTCGGCACGTGAAAATCTGGCACTGGCATAATGTCTATCGTAGAAATCCTCGGTCGCATTCGGCAAATTACCCAGTTTCAGCTGCATGCCCGCCAGTTTGGCGTGCAGATATTCTAACTGCCGTGGACTTAGCTTCAAGCGATTCCAATCCAAGTACTTGCCAAACATACTACGTAAGCTGCCGAAAATATTTTGCAGCTGCCGCGTGTCCAGTGACCGCGTCCTGTACACATAACGATCGTAAATGTAGTTCATGCCCAGCGGCAGCAAAGCGCGCATATGATGTACGCAACTGTGATCCTTTGGAGCACGCCCCCAACTGGGCTGGACTTCTCCAGCAAAATTGGCAAACTGCGCACGCAAATATAGTTCCAAGCTAGTTTTGTTGCAACGCCGCAGCAGCTCGCCCAAGGCTCGTAAGTATGCCACATCACTGACCTCCACACGAAGCTCGGCATCGCTTGGCTCCACTTCGAGCAGTTCTTCAAAGTATATTTGCCAGTCGATTTGAGGTATTTCCTGCTTGAGTCTGCTCAGCGTCCAGGATTCCAATAGCGGCTCTTCTCTGCGATATTTCTCGCACAATTCACGTAGCTCTCTTTCCAGTTGTTGAATCTCAGGCCGAAAAAGTAATATGGGCTGAAAAATATTAATTAATCAATTGAATTTTTATAAAATAATTTTTTTAACTTACCATATAAGTGGCTTGAATAACGGGCATTTTGAGCTGCACTACGAGGCGCAGCGAGTCGTTGTAGGCCACATCCGCCGACTCTTCGAAAAAAACGCCATTCAAACCATATTTGCGTAGCCTAGCCGTTGCACGTATCCATTCGAAGTAGTTGAAGGTTAGTTCCTGAGGCAGTTCGAGCTCATCATGTTCATATTCAGCACAAGCGTTGAAGTAGTCAAACATGTTGTTCAATAGACGTGGTGCTGTCGCCCGCTGAATAAGGCGTTTGTCTCTGAGCACCGAGGCCATGGCATTGGCATAAGTCTCCTCCGCCAACTCGAAGTTGTCCACGTAGTTGAAGGACCAATTTCCACATGCATACGCCCAGAAATTATTACAGGGTGACACACGAGCATCAAGATTTGCATAAATATTTTGCATCGTGGCTGCATTAATATCCACTTGTGATTGGGCCAAAGCTGGCACAATGCACAGCAAGCCCATTAGTAGACTCGACATTTCAGCTGCCCGTCTCATACTGGACTCCAAACTTGTCATTCAACCCATCCAAACCCTCAGCCTTATCAACAAGCTTGCATGAGCTTCAATTGAAGTTTCAGCTCGCGCTTAATGATAGTGTATGCAACAATCAGAGCTGGATTTCAGATTTTAAATACATTGCCCCCAAGATAAGTGAACAACGCCGAAACATTGTGATAAAACAGTTTAATGTAATTGTAAATATATTTATAATCCAACTGTTTTGTTCTTATTGTAAAAACAAATAATTGGATATGGCCAGCTTAAAAAGCTGTGACACTTACCCAACAAAATATTTTCAATTAAACTATAGAAAGTAGAATGATTTATGCTTATTTTTTAAACTTTTGCTTTCTGTCCACTGACTTCTTGGATTTTTTCAACTGTCCCAGCTGTTTGGACTTTTGCTTAAGTTTATTTTGCTTTTTAATTGGCTTGCCCTCCAGCAATGGTAGTTCATCCACATCCACGCGCGGCGCCTGTGAGAGCTTCTTAGTTAGCTTAGATGTTGTCTTGTGCTGCGGCTGCGCCTTGCTGCTTGACTTATGTCCATTTTCTGGAGCCTCCGTTTGCTGTTCTTTTTTCATGCTTTTCTGTTTTTTATTGACGTTCGACGAGGACTCTTGTGAAACAGGCAAATTCTTTTCCTTTGACGTCTGCTCTTTCTTGACCTTGGGCGTATCGGCAGCAACAGGCGACGTTGGCTCTTTCCCTATCTTGTTTGGCATTTTGATGGGCTTCTCAAACACCTTGGCTACATATTTAGTCTTGGCTTTTTCAAGCTTTTTCTTTTTAAGGTCTTGTTCCACATCTGATAGGCTTGGCTTTCCAGCTCGTTTTCCGAGCGTTTTGCGTGGTGCGTCAGGGTCTATTGTCTCCTCCTCCTCGTTATCTGCTGCCGTATTTGACTTTGGCTGATCTGTTGCAATTGCTTCGTCCAGTTGCTTTTCATCCGCTTCCTGCTCCTCTTTGGTTATGGGTATGGTGTTGGAGAACTTTTTCAGCTTGGCCACATAGAAGCCATCCATATTGTTTGTATGTGGATAAAATCGCTTGCTCAAATGTAAGCTTGGGTGATAGCGATGCTGACGGAACTTGGTAAAACCAGGCTCACCAAAATCAATTCCAAGCGGCACCAGCTTAACATTACGCTTTTTAAGAGCGTAATCAATGACCCACTCGTTCTCCTCGGGCAGAACGGAGCAAGTGGAATACACGATATATCCGCCAGTGGCCGATTTTGCATCCACACAATCAATGGCTGTAAGCAAAAGCTTGCGCTGCAAATTATAACAACGTTGCACATCAATTTCCGACTTGGTAGTCTTAACACTCGGATCCTTGGAGACAACGCCGGTGCCGGTGCAGGGCGCATCGAGCAGCACTCGATCAAAGCCCGTCATTATATTTCGGAACTTAGTGGCATCTTCACAGCTGACAACCGCATTCACAATCCCTAAACGATGAAAGTTGGCCACAACGGCCTTGATACGATCCCGATTCGCATCGTTGGCAAAAAGCACACCCGTGTTCTTCATAACGGCAGCTATATGTGAACCTTTGCCGCCTGGTGCAGAGCACATGTCCAACACCCGTTCGTTCTCCTGTGGAGCCAACGCAATTACCGGCAGCATGGACGAGGCACCCTGTACCATATAATGGCCAGCCAGATACTCAGGCGTGGCGCCCAACGGAACCGTTGAGTTAAAAATTACAAGGCCGACGTTTGTCCACTTGCCCAGTGGATCAAGATTAACACCTCGATTTATTAACGCACCAGCGAGGTCACGACGACGTGTCTTTAACGAATTTGTGCGGATGGTCAACGGTCGCGCTATCTGAAACAAAGAACAGACAAAGATATGGATGTAGAATCAACATAGGCTTACAGTTACGTTTTTGATAACCTACCTCTGAAGCCTCTAAATATTCCATCAGATCGCTCAACTTAAATATATCCATTAATTTGGACATGAGAAACTCATTGTAGCTGTAGTACAAGCACAGGTCCTGACGCAGCTGATCTACATACTCGCTGCGTGAGCGACCTTCCTGCCGAAATTTGCCAAAGTCCGAGAGCACCTGGGTGATATCTTTAATGCGCTGCTGTACATCCTGTAACGACAACTCCTTATCAGCGTCTTCACCGGGTTCAGGCAAATGGAACACTTCAGCCTGATCGACGGACATTTGCATTTCCTCATGGGCCAATTTTGCATCCTTGTCCTGACGCTTCTTAAGTTTTTTGTTGGCGCGCTCAATTGGCAGCTTGTCGTCATCGTCATCATCATCATCATCATCATCATCCTCATCCTCATCATCATCATCATCATCATCGTCATCGTCATCATCATCAGTGTCTAATCCCTCATCATTTTCACTGTCTACGTCTTGTTCAGAGTTTCCCTCGTCATCATCAAAAAGATCGTCCAATTTACCAACTTGAGCATCATTATCATCATCGATAGACTCTTCCTCTTCCCCATCTGTTCCTTCATTATCCTCTTCTTCTACTTCCCCATCTGAATCAGCTTCAAATTCATTTTCAGACTCTTGCTCTTCATCCAGAGCTTCCTCATCTGAAGGTTTCTTTATCGTTTTTTGTTGCTTTTTTGGTTTTGGCTTTAGCCAATCCTTGTTATCATCTGTGAAACCATTTGAACCTTTTTTTTTTTGGACTGCCAGTTGTGGCACTTCCTCGTCCGACGCCTCCGCCTCCGCCTGTTGCTTCTCTTCGGGCTCGCTGTCGCTGTTATACTCCTTTTGCCTACGGGGCTGTTGAGCACGTTTCTCCTTCAATTTGGATTTCTGCACTACTTTCTTTTGTTCCCGTTTAGCCACACGTTGTTTTTGACGGTGTGAAAGTCGTTTGTCCTCATCGTCAAGCGGCGCTGCAAATAAACAATTAAGTATTTGCTGAACTGCATTAGTGTAGTTACAATACCAAATGATTTCTTTGGAAACTTGGGTGGCCCCTGTTTGCGGGCTTTACGACCGGGTCCCTTCTTTTCTTTTTCACTATATTCTGCTTTGCGTCCCATATTTCAATCCTTCCAAGTCACGTTTCGCCAACGAAAAAATGTTTTTAAACAATGTGTGCCTCCACGTGCGGTGACTCTGACGGAGTTTCGCAACACTGCTCGGCCACTCTTCGATATTAGGCGGGGTACAATATTAATCGAAATCGAAACTATCGTATCACATGTGAAATTGCAGACATTCTCCCTAGAGCGAAACTTGTTTTGATCTTTATACTTCCAAATGTTCATAGATAATGAATACCACAAGTTGATGTCTGATCATTATATATAAAGCTAGCAAGACAGAAAAATGAAAAAAAAAATAGAAATAAGCAATAACTAAAAAGAAATTGCCAATGCCAATTCTGAAACATGGACCGTCTCAAATTACGTTTGGTCAGTTGCGTATATGCATTTTGCAGCACTGGCTATAATTAGCTAGGCCATCCATTGAAAATTAAACAAAAACATGGAAAATGTAACGAGCTTAGAGCTTTTCGTGTAATACAGGTAAACAGTGATTGCTTCTAAATGGATATCGCCAGCATTGAGCTGAGTGTGGAGGCGCTGATTGGGTCGCTTGTAGCGCTGAGTGTGCTCTTCTTTTTTTGTCGCAGCATTCTAGCGGAAGACGTTGTCATTTGCATATCGGGCAAAACACGTCACAGCTGGAAATCAATAAAAATAATTGAACAGGTACGCACTTACAAAATAAACCAAAAACAACACTATAGACTATCACATTTATCTCTTATAACTGTTCGTAGGCCTGCTTTTGTAATGTGTGTGAGATATTGTTGACGCCATCTGCGGGCCTCTTCTGCGACTGTTGCGGTCTTTGCACGCACTCGGAGCCGACATGTCAGCGGCAGGCGGACGCTCGTTTTCGCTGCAAGGACAAATGGCTGCGAAACGTGAATACAGTGCGTCATTTGTGGGTGCGTGGAAATTTGCCAATGAGCTACATCTGCGCCGAGTGCGGCCAGGAGGCAGAAGTGGATCATCATAGTAGCAGCTCTGGTCCAGGTCTCTATGGCTGGAGATGTGCCTGGTGTCAACGCTGTTATCACGACAACTGTTACAAGAACGTGGATACTAAGGCCGAATGTGATTTCGGCGAGTTTCGGGACATGATATATCCGCCGTACAGTATTGTAGCAGCCAGGACACGCGAATCTGTGCGTTTGCATCTCGCTGGCATCAAGCCGCCTGATGTTGAGAACTGGGAGCCGTTGATAGTAATCGCCAATACAAAATCTGGAAGTAGCACGGGCTCAAATGTCTTGTCGTTGCTGCGTGGCTATTTGCATCCAATGCAGGTCATGGAACTGGGCACACGAGGTCCACAGGATGCGCTGCAGTGGGCGGCCAAAACAAGTCCACGCCCTTGTCGCATACTGGTCGCGGGTGGCGATGGAACGATTGGCTGGGTGCTCAACACCATCTATACGCTGAACATAAAGCCACAACCGTCAGTGGCAATTATTCCACTGGGCACTGGCAACGATTTGTCACGCGTGCTAGGCTGGGGCGCTGAACCGCCCTCTGTTATTGATCCGCTGCAGATACTGCGTAGCGTTAGACGCGCCAGATCTGTAAATCTTGATCGATATGATCTGCAAATTGAGAAGCTGCACTATCGCCTACCTATACAAAGACATCCCACAAAGACCATACACGTCTATAACTATTTTAGTGTGGGCGTGGATGCGTACATTACGTACAACTTCCACAAAACACGAGAATCTCGATTCTATCTGCTCAGCAGTCGCATTTTCAACAAGGTACGCCTCATGAAACCATTTAAATTTGTATATTTTTTATTTATTTAATTATTTCTATGATCTATTTCTCCTACAGTTGCTGTACTTCACGTTTGGTACACAGCAGGTCATGCAGCCGGATTGCGAACGCATTGAACAGAAACTAGAACTTCATCTAGATAATAGGCTAGTCGAACTGCCGGAATTGCAATCTCTGGTATTTCTTAACATTGATTCCTGGGGCGCTGGCTGCAAACTTTGCGAGCTGAGCAATTCTAATGGCGACGTGCGAATTGTAAACTCCATATCTGATGGCATGATGGAAGTGTTTGGCATAGTCTCATCCTTTCATATTGCCCAGCTGCAGTGCAACATAAGCAAGCCCGTGCGCATCGGCCAGGCCAAGCAGATACGGGTTTGTGATCACTGGCATATTTATAAAATATTTACGTTAATTAAATCTCATTGCAGCTGCGAGTGAATGGCACGGTGCCCATGCAGGCGGATGGTGAGCCCTGGATGCAGCCGCCGGCGGAAATACGCTTGCAGGCACGCAGTCAAGCTCGCGTGCTAAAGGCAGAGACACCAACTCCCACCCAGTTGCAGTAGCAACTATTCTAAACTATAAAATGACCCTGTGCCACATGGATGATGTAAACTTGTACTTAACTTAAATCTCTTTCCCATTCAAGCTAACCATAGCTACTTGTTTAAGTGAAACTATAAACCACCCGATCTACACAAATATACCAAACATAAGATGTTAATCCAGATACTATCTGGGATTATTAAATAAGTAAAATGTTTTAGATATTGACTTTTTAAAGCATGTCACTTTATTCTTCTCCTGTTAATTTGTTAAATGTTCGACTGGTGTTTTGACATGCGGAGACGCATGCACATAACATTTGGGATTTGGGTTTGTTTATTTGTATTTTTATCGAAAGGCGGGTAATCAACGAAAGCAACGATGTGTTCCTGCGTGGCCCTTAAAGCATAGTAAGCTCCATAATGGCATTGACGATGTCGTTGCTGTTGTTTTTCAGTGCCTTTATGGCCTTTGCACGCGTCGTATTCGCCTGCGTTATGACCAACTCAATATCCTTTTCGTCGACGCCCGTGTCGTCAACCTCTTCCTCATCTTCTTCTGCAATTGGAGCCACTGAGGTGGTGGCACCTACGCTATCAGCAGCGCCAGCCGCTTCTGGTGCCTTGAACTTCTCGGCGGCAGCCACTTGGGCCTGCTGCGACAAGTCCTCGATCTTGGCCTCACCAAAAACAATATAGGTATCGCTGTGTGGGTTCTTGTACACATCCGGGTTGTTGATGACGAACAAAATGTTTTTCGACTTGCGTATGGTGACTCGATTGACACCCTGAATTTGCTTCAGACCAAGCTTGAGCATGATTTTGCGTGCCTTCTTCTCACCGCGCGACTGCTTTGCCTTGGAGACCACATCGATGGGCAAACCTGTGGCACCGCCGCCCAGCTGTGTGGTGCCTGTGTCAGCCTCCTCCAATTCGGGTATAATATCCGAATCACTCTCGCTGCCATCATCCTCGACGCGCACATCAACATCCTCAGACTGCTTCGCCTCAGCGGAGGTCGAAGGTGCCTCATTTTTGATTTCAGTGAGCTCGGGCATGTTTACCTATCAAAAAACACAATAATAACAATATTAAATTAGAAGTGTAATTTTTCACAAGTAGCCGGCGATGGGGGACATTTTGCCATCGATTTTTCGAGAACTATTTCTCTGCAATAATTGGCACAACTATTGCAATACATGTAAAATATTATAGTTCAAGATAAGCTCTTTTCTATACAATTCTCAGCTAATGCTTTAAAAGCGTGATGTCAGGTTAAATAAATAATCATTTACCTATTAAAAGCGGCTGCACCACGGAATCGCAAAACGTTTTTAGTGAAAAAGAAGTGTTGCCACCTGATACAAAGGTCGAATAGGCATTATAGTGGCAACCACAACTGAAAATTTACATTGTTAAGCATAATCGTAATCGATAACTTACGGCTTAAAGAAAATCGACAGACGAGTGCAAACTGTTAGAGGCTTTTTGCTATAACATTCAGCGCGTTGTTTCTAATTGCCAGCGTGAAGCCGACAGCGCTATTTAAAACAAAATCCACGAAAAAAGGATACAAAAACACTGTTTCAAATACGAGATACCAAAATGTCAATAGATCAAATATAGTTTTATGCATGGGCATACTCAAATCGATTACATAATTACTGTATAAGCTATGCCTCCACATAACAAGTAGACATGTAACTAATAACTGTAATTACTTTCCAATTTCCAATTAAAGCGTATAAACAATTGATATGCCGGTAATAATTACGGCAACAACGTTGGGACGATGGTATAAAGGGTTAAAATGACACAATTATGGAGAGCAGTTGCTGTGGCCATGCAGCAAGGATCCTGTCCACAAATTGTTAAGTGGGCGTGCCCGTTTGCTGGGTAAACATTGGACAGCTCTCGTTATGTTTTGTTGCGGTTAACAGCGAACACATGTTCGACTTCGCAGTTCGCAGAACCAAAACGTAATGATTATTAAATTTGTATTAGCTGAACGATATAATTTAGGGGCTGGCTGGCAGGCACACACACAATGTAACAAGCTTCTGGTAAACTATTTGGTTTTCATCATCATGTAGAAATTGATGCACTCACGTCTCGCTGCAGTTGTAATTGTTTGTGTTTTATTTTGTGCGCATTTTTGAGCACTGCAAACGAGTCGCAGCTATGCGAAGCATTCGCAACAATTTGTCAGTAAATAATTTCGATTTCAGCATCTGTGTCTGGGGGCCACTATAGACGTCTTGGTTGGGCCCCATCCCGGGTGTCAACGGCGCACTGATTTATTTGAGCGCATGATACGCTTCGTTGGATTTCGTTAATTTGTCCGTTTCCCGCAAAGGGGTCTTGCAGCATCGAAACGTATATATATATATTCAATACAATATACAAAATTTCCTTATACAATTCTATGCCATGTATAATTGACACAATGCCAAAAAAAAAACAGCAGCTTTTATCATTATAACAATAATCGCCGACAAGGCGCATAATTATATTTTAATTTATGCCCAATGCAAACTAAAGAAAAACTCAATCTACTCGAATTGCGATTTAAAGCGCTCGTAAAATATTTCAAACACTCAAACGTGACCAAATGCTTTTTAATTGCTGAATACAATATTTTTTTTTCCGATTGCCAAAAATTTGGTCAATTATGGCCAATTTAAGCCACATATGCAAATTGACAACCGTGTGAAGTGTGGCTGGCATAACAATGAGTGTGAGGGCTGAATTGATATATTATGGCCAATTAAGCTACGACCGAAGAAATGCTCTAGGATTCAAGAGCTGGAAAGGCAATTTATGCCACATGGATAACACACTCTCCAAGCGTCTGCTAAAGATAAACTTATATTATATAGTAAGAAAAATACAACAAAATAAACCCAAAGAGGTTCACTTTCTTTTGCTGTGCGAATGACTTTAGTCAAGTTGCTCAAATTCATAGAAATTAATCCGAATATAGTGTATTCATCTATTCATTGAGTAATGCATAACTCTAGGATTTATGCAGGTGTTACTGCTACCTGCACTCACGCTTAAATCGAAATTGCCCGTTAATATGCCACTCGAGAGCCTCGTATGTCATATCATAAACTAAGCTAGGTCCAAGTAGAAGAGCTACGGTAAAATAGTCGAATTATTCTCTTCGCCCGAGTCTGATTACCGCATGACTTGAGCAGAAAGCGATTAGGGAGACGCTTGTGTGTGTGTGTGTGTGTGAAGAACAACCCCAAAACAAATAGAAAACAGACAAGCTCAACCGGTTTGGCAGCAATTATCGTTCAGCCAATCACAGACGGGCAGCACTCAAAGACTGCGCGCCATATTGGCCATTAACAAGGCGGAGCTAGCTCTTTCTCGCTCTCCGACATGCTCGCTCTCGCTTGCTCTCGCGCCCAGGTCGTGTGCGTATGTGAAGTGGTGGTTGTTTTTGTTTGGCAGCATTAGGTGCCCGACTGCATTGGCTTTCATTTGCGCGCAGATCTTTGAACGGTTCACTGCGTCAACGTTGCGCGCACACGTGACGCGTTTTAAAAAGTTTTTAGCAAGTGGCTAAATTATAAGTTGATATGCAAAACGAGCAGACGGCGCTGCTGCCACCGGTGGAGAGCAGCAGCAAGTTGGTCAGCAAACCGTTTCCGAAACCTTTCTCCATTGAGAGTCTAATTGCGAATCAAACACCTGCTGTTGTGCCCTCTGCCAATGTCGAGCTGGATAGGGAGCCGGAATTGGACCGGGAACGGGCTAGTAATCGAGAGCTTAATGCACGTGCTTTGGTGGCCAGCTCTGCGCTGGGTCTGACACAGTTTCCACTTTACAATCCCTGGCTGCATGGCTACTTTGCCCAGAATCACGAGCGGCTCACTCATTTGATTGCCGGCGGCGGCGGCGGCGGTTACCTGGGCGGGCCCTTTGCCGGCAAGGAGCCGCAGCCCCAACTAGCTCACCCACTGCCAGCGCAACCAACGCACGCCTTGGACCTTGGCCTAAGCCTTAGTCCGACAAAGCACAATGATGCCGAGTTGGCGCATCGTCTGCCATTGCCGCATCCGCATCCGCTGGACACCCGTTTCCTGCCGGATCTGGGCTATCGTCGCCTCGCCGAACTCATGAATCAGGATTATGTTCACAATTTAAGCGTGCATGCGCGACTCCAGCACCTGGCCGCAACACGTGCCCAGGACGAGAGTCAACATCAGCCACTGGCATTGGCTTCGACGCAGGAGCCGTCGTCGTCGTCTCAGCAATCATCGCCCTCAAAGTCCCATAGCCCAGCGGAGCCAGCGGTTGACGTGGGCATGGATGAGGACTACGAGTGCAGCGGTGATTCCTGCAGCGACATCAGCCTCACGATGTCGCCGCAAAACTACGGCGCAGAGCTGGACAAAAGTCGGAACGGAGGTGAGTGCACAAATAATAGATCATTTTTATACCCTGCAGAGGGTATTATAATTTTGTCGTGAAATGTGTAACGCATAGAAGGAGACATCTCCGACCCCATAAAATATATATATTCTTGATCAGTATCAACAGACGAGTCGATAAAGCCATGTCCGTCTGTCCGTCTGTCTGTTTCTATGCGAAAAACTTTTTGTTTATCCAAAAATCTTGATCAAACTCGGCATTTATTAGTTGTACCATGCTCCTCGTATATACGCAAAATCCTATTAAGATCAGACCACTATATCATATAGCTGCCAAAGGAACGATCGGTCGAAAAGTAGGTTCTTGTATGAAAAACTTTTTTGTTATTCAAGATATCTTGACCAAACTCGGCAATTATTAGTTTAACTATGCTCCTCGTATATATGCTAAATCCTATCAACATCGGACCACTATATCATATAGCTGCCATAAGAACGATCGGTCGAAAATAAGTTGTATGGAAAACTTTTTGTTTTTTCAAGACATTTTAACCATACTCGGTTAATTAACTGTCATTAACTATTTTCCCTGTGCTTCTTAGATACGGGCAAAGCACTATGAGCATTATGAAAAGGTTGGCTCTGCAAGGGTATTAAATCTTCGGCGTGCCGAAGGTAGCCCTTCCTTCTCGTTATATATTTGACACTGATTTGCCGACACACGTTCATAAGGAACATGATCCTGGCTAAAAGGCCTGCAGATATTTTAACTGATTTTTCAATAAGAGACACCTCTTTTATCTTCAATTGTGAAACCTATCCTTGTTCTATGGCTGTCACTTAGTCATGGACCATAAGCATCATGTTCTCTATAAACCCGAGCGGCTCCTTGCGGTCTGCGTAGTAAAGTGGTTTTGTCATGGTAATTAAAATGACGCAGCCAAGTCATAGGCAAAATTAGCATAAAACGCATTACGACCCAATGTTTGGTGTCAATCAAAACTGCAAAGTTCTCAACTCTTGTTCCGAGAAGAAACAGACTGAGGAGAGAGAGAGAGAGAGAGAAAACAACAATAACATCAAAATGGAGCTGACATTTTGACAAACGTAACGATTTAGTCATTGAAATGGAATAAGGAAAACTTTTAGCAAGCCGCATTTTAATGGGTCCTCAGCCATATCCTTCGGAGCTGTCCTTGCCCATGGAGTCAGTGTCCTTGTGTACAAGTGGAGTTGGGCGAAACGAATTGCGATATAATGTATTCATAACTGAATTTCATGTTTCATGTTGGGGTACGATCTACCCCCATAAATGATGAGGACACACATATAAATCAGTGACAACGCTGGCAATAGGCATATCTGAAGCGTGTAAGTGTTAAAAAAGCGCTTAAGCGTTACCCAAAATAATCAGCCATACCGAAGGGATGGAACGAGCTAACCGACTCGCTCTCATCCTCGCCCTCACCAACATCCCTCACCCTCAATCTCGACTTCTGTCAGCGGAACGTTTAACATTCACACTCTGCTTGGGTCACCATGGAAAGAGACGTCTTGTTGTTGTTCAATTGGGATGGGGGACGTCGGTCGGCCAAGTCAAGTGTGGACACACATGTATCCAGTTATAAATAAATATGTTTGCCACAAGTTATGACACAGCCCATTTACGCCAGAAGCAGAAGTCGCCAGCAGAAGTTGTTAAGGGCTGTTAATATGGGCGAATTCAATGCGAAGGCCAAATACGAGTAGACACAGGATGTTTGGAAACTTAATTATTGTTAACTAGCGCGTATTACCCGGCCTTGCCCGTGGCACGTACATATGTTATAAAATCAACGTTCTCAAAAAGCTTTGAAAATGATTTTAAAACTTATCGGACGGTAAACAAACAATTTTCATAGAAACGTTTTCCACCAATTTACCACTGTTGCGAGTGGAATTTCCCAAATCGCTGAAACACGTATTTATTAAGTTCTTATGTAGAGCTTTGAAAATAAGTTTGAAGCAAATCGGACACAATTTAAAACTTCGCACAAAAAATATTTGAGTCGCATTCCACCCGAAAAAGTTTCGTTTCTGCGAAAAGTGTGAATCACGTCTCAAATGATTTTTCTTATGGATCCATCATTTCCACCTCCATTTCCACCAAGGAGGGATGGATTTTCCAAAAAGTGTGAAACACCCCTCAAATGAATTTGAACAAAGATCTTTGAAAATAAGTTTGGGGCCGATCGGATGGTAAACAAAAAAGTTACATACAATCGTTTTTCGCGATTTTTCCACACTTGCGGGTGGAATTGCCCGCGGAAACCCCGTCTTAACGTGCACCTACATCACATAAGGTAGCTACAGTGAAAATTACAGCTTCCTAGCTCTACACATATTCGTAGAGCTAAAGGATAGATGAGGCTTAGGGGAACTTTCTAGTCAAATTCATAAATAATCTATTCAAGACTTCATTCCGTTCATTCCGTGCGCAGCTTACACAAACTCGGACAGCGAGGATTGCAGTGACGAGGATGGCGGCCAATCGCGACTGGAGGCCGGCGGCAAGGAGTCGCAAAGCGGCAGCAGCAACAGCTCCAAATCGCGACGGCGACGCACGGCGTTCACATCGGAACAGCTGCTCGAGCTGGAACGCGAGTTCCACGCCAAAAAGTATCTCAGCCTAACGGAGCGCAGTCAAATAGCCACAAGTCTGAAATTGAGTGAAGTGCAGGTGCGTTTTTTACGAACTATCCAAAACAAGCTTTAATACCTGTCTCTCTCTCTCACAGGTGAAAATCTGGTTTCAAAATCGTCGAGCCAAATGGAAACGCGTTAAGGCCGGTCTGACGTCGCACGGATTGGGTCGCAATGGCAGTGGAAGTGGCACGAAAATTGTGGTGCCCATACCCGTGCATGTGAATCGGTTTGCGGTGCGCTCCCAGCACCAGCAGCTGGAGAAGATGTGCCTCAGCGGGCCCAAGCCGGATCTGCGCAAGAAGCTATCAACCGAAGCGATTAGCGGCTTTGAGAAGTTCAATGCCAGCGTTGGCCCAGCTTCAGCTTCTTCATCTCTGGGAGTGGGCGTGGGCGTGGCCATGGGCGTTGGTATGCCACCGCCAATTGGCGCACTAGCTCCAAGTCCCGCCGCCGCCGCCGCCTCGCTGGCCCTGGCGCGAAGTATTTATTGATGGAGTTGCACCCAAAAAACATTTTTTGTTAACGCTTTTAGCTGAGTTATCTTTGTACATACGAATGTTCCCCCTCCTCCCCTCCCCGCAATTTGGCTTAAGATTTGTAAATAAACACAATTGAATTCAAGTGAGCCAAGGAATTAGTTTAATGCTGATCATAATTTACAGCTAACCACCACAATAAATTCCTGGCTAAGCGTGTACGCCTACAAAAGCTGACAAAATCAGCTCGCATTGCCCATTTATTTATTTTGGGCCACTCGAGGGACAAACAAGTTACAGTTGGTGTCAATTGGAACAATTAAACTGCCAATTTGGGCAATTCGGTACGGCAACTCGTCGAGCCGTACCCAGTTCTCGGTGTGACTAATTTTTGTAATTTAACGCACCAAATTGTCGCATGAGAGCATCAGAGTTGATGGCGGCGACTCCTCTCCAGGCCACATCCAACAATCACTCCAGGTGTCTCACGTGTCACGCCTCTCAGGAACAGGCACAGGCACAGGAACAGGCGCAGGACCAGGGACGAGAGGGGCGCACACATGGTGAGTTATTAGCCCAAGCGAAAAGGGGCTCTGCTCAGCCCTCCGATACTCTGTGTGTGTGTGTGAATTGTTAATTGCATTAGCGACTTATTGGCCACGACAATTGACTTTTGTTTGCAGAGCTAAAAAAAAAAAAAACTCTCTCTAATTGTGTGTATATGCTAGGCACAAAAGTAACCACCCTGTAAATGCAGGCTTGGCGCAAGGGGAAGCTTGATTCCGGCACCCTTGTATCTCCTTCCTGTCCGCCAGCTCGTATCGTTTGCAGTTTTATGTTGGGACACGCCTCCAAGCATGAGTTTTTATTATTGTAACACTTTGCTAGGCAATTTTGGTGCCGGCTGCGCGAATACGGCTGCTCTTTTCCCTCTGTGTGTGTTGTGTATCTGTATCTGAATCTGAATTGCGGCAAATGAACAAAGTGCCACTGGATGATGATGATTCCTAAAGGAACTGTTTGGTTCGGCTGCGGTGACTGCTGTGTGAGCTGCACAACAAATAACCAAGGCAAATATTGCTCGTAATATTCTGGGATAAACACTTTTCAATTGGACAGCGAGTTGTACAACAGATGTGTAAAATCTGAATGAAATTGTAGCTCATTCAAAGAACGTGTCAGCCGCACCCAGCAAAATGTGTGGCCCAGCAGCAGGGAGAGAGGGGATGCAGGGAGGCAGGGATGTAGGTAGGCAGGCACAGGATCAGGAGCAAAGCTTTTTTTATAAATTAAAACGCCATTAATTACATCCGGATTTATGTCGTGTTGAGCAGTTAAATAGCCATAATGCACCACGTTAAAAATCAGTTTAAAATCATTAAAAACAAGATCTACCGAATGGAAAAACTTGTACTGAACGCACCGCAGTTGTTATACCCTTAAAAAAGGTGTAAGCTAATTTCAACTATAGTAATTGAAAAATTTGTGAACAGTTTTTGTTTAGTTTATCAATAAAATTATTTCACCCTCAATTTAAAATTATACAAACTATAAAAGCGCAACATTTTGCGAATCTCGGCGACAGGAAATCTGTTAGCATAGTCCGGCCAACGCGATAAAAGGGGGTCATAGTTGAATGCAGCAGCTCATAAATCACATGCGAAATGCTCGCTGTCATAATTTGTCATAAGGCGTGGACACGCCCTCCATTTGCCTGCGTCCCTTTTAGTCCATGAAAGAATCGGTTGAGCCCAGTCTGAAACATGTGGCAAGTTTTTCAAACTGAAGTTTTCGTGCAAGATTGTTGCCGACTAGACCCGATGACATATGAAAGAGTCCCGAGTCCGACTTATTAACCGATGTACTTGTCACAGAAATTACTGCACTGTGGCATGCAAAGCTATAGGTGGGCAGGGAAACCAACAATAGACCCGATGCCATATGAAAGAGTCCCGAGTACGACTTATTATCCGATGTACTTGTCACAGAAATTACTGCACTGCGGCATGCAAAGCAATAGGTGGGCAGAGAAACCAACAATCAGCAGAAATCACAATCGCAATCGCAATCAAGAGAAGGGCAAACGAATGGGCCGCCCTCACAATAATACTTATAATCGCATAATAATACTTGTGCCTGCGATCTGTCAATCGCGGCAGTCAGACGCGGTTCCCCTCGCCGATTATATGGTAGGCACCCAGTAGGCTGAGTTGTTGGGGTCTGTCGCGGTCGCCGTTGCCGTTGAAATTCTGTTGAAAACCGAAAAATGCATTCACGCACCTGAATCCCTAATTAGACGACCATCGGAGTCCCCAGACCCGCTCCACGACAAACCCACAGACGACTGGCAGCTACCGGCGGTATTGCATATTTTTCTTTATTCTTTTCTTTTTTTCCACTACTGTCTTGTGCATTAATTAATTACATTTTTATGATATTATTAATTTCCCAACAAATATGAGATTCGAATCCGACTCGGGCTCCGGCTCCGTCTCCGTTTCCTCTCCCGACTCTCTCTCTCTCTTTGCCCAGCAATCCTTATCCCAATTCCCATGGCTTATGGGCACGTACGATGAGCTCGTAATAATAATGAATGTAAATTGCCTCAATGAGCGATTTAATGTCTTAATACATTATTTACAATGCATGTTCATTATTATTGTCTGCACCTTTTTAATGCCACGCCCACACGCCCCACGAACTGACCGACGGTTGACATTTCCACAAACAATTTGAATATAATTACTACTATTTGTTGTTGTTGTTTTTGTAATAATAACAATAAAATAAGCTAGAATGCGCGAGTCAAAGGGCAGGCTATGAGATACTCTGTACCCCACAAAAGCGCTAAGAAATGCGGCTAGAAAGACTTAAGAGTGTTAATTAAATTTAAAAAAATAATTAATTAGAATTTTTAAAATACTAAATATATATTTCCTGATAAAGAATATACAATCATAATTAGCTTAGAAGTACGGCTAGAAAAAGTTAAGGGTGTTAATTAAATTTAAAAAAATAATTAATTAGAATTTTAAAACAATATATACATTTTCTATTTAAGGAATATACAATCATATTATTTGTCGTCTTAGCAACTTTGTTATACCCTATTTGAATAGTTAAAGGGCATGAAAACAAAGAAAGTGCCGACTGCATGTGCCTAGATTAATAATTCAATAATAATCATATAGAAAAGAATTACTGAACTTGGAAAATATTGAAATCACTTCACAGCTGCGGCTATTATTTTTCGGCTTTTGGTCACGAAGGAAGCCATTTGTCAAACTTTGTCAGATATTTCGTGCAGGCTAATTTAATATAAATGTATTTTATTTTGTGACCTAGTCTTGGCTCAAAAATTAAAAGAGCTCCAAAGCAAGTTACACAATAGTAGAACGTGTGGATTATAGAAATGATCGAGTGCATCCAAATTGGTGGCTGTATTTTGTTTTTGTTTTTTGCATAATTGGCATAGCGACATTTATCACACAGAAGTACTTCCGCCCTGCCGCAAAGGTCGCATGATCCTTACCGCATAATAAAGCAAATTTGGCCGTGTGCACGTTTCACCAAAAAACTCGGAATCGGACTGTGTGTGGTCCTGCCCCGGCGAGAGAGATCGTTTAGGATGAGTTACGAGGCCAAGCATCGAATCTACGTGCTCTGTTAAAATGTTTATTGACTGCGGTTACCCGTCCAAAGGACACGTGCACAGACGTCAGATAATTGATAAAACGGCTCAGATAAGATGGGAATTTCAGTTAAGTAATTGATATTCCTGTCGACAGTCAAGTTTTACCGGCTACCCGCTGAGCACTGGGCGCAAAAGCAATCAGCATGTGGATGTGAATGTGGCGACTAAAAACTGACGGACAATTTATGCCACAGCATTCGGAACTGCCAGCACCCCCCCCCCCCCCCCCACAGGAAGGGAAAGAGACAGCAATATATATATATATGATTTTTGGTGAGTTGGCAAAAAAAAAAAACGGGCAAAAATCTGGGAATAATAAAAAAACACGTTTGCAGCACAAAAAGCACATCATTGTCATCTCCTGGCTAGCAATTTGGGGACCGTCTTTTTTGCAACGCCCACCGCCTCACACACACACACGCACACACAGTTGGCTCTCGTCTGTGTCTGTGTCTCTGTGTGTGTGTGTCTGTCTGGACGCGCTCTAGTTCCGCCCACCGGCTTCCGGCCACATAAGTGCCAACTCTCGGTGAGTATCATTTTTTTGCTGTTATAATTTGGACGCTTTCAACGCTGGCTACCAAGCGCTTAATGTACTGCAATGTGACGGAATGGGTGGCGCATGTCCATAATTACAAACCACCCACTGAGCGTGGTGGCCACTTGCCTCCTCTTGCCTCTGCCAGTAAAAAAGTGATGACGTAGATTGTGCCACAACTCAATCGTTTGGCAACGCCCACCGCTCAGCAGGCGGCCAAATTTTGTGGCAATCATTGTCGCGCTACTAAAGTGCTGCCTCTGGCTTGTGGCTGGACAATATAATAATAAAAAAAGAAACACATTTGAGTTCAAGTAAACAAGCACAAGCGCAAAGTACCATTCGAAATTGATACTAAGTAAAATGTTTTTTTTTTTTTTTCAAATTGCAACTGCTTTATTCGGCTTTCTTCTTATGCCGTAGCAGTCAGCTTTGGTAGGTGAGCGTTAGTCTATCGGTAACTCTTAATTGTAAATGCAGCCCGGGGGAGAAAGTAAATTTTCACTTAAAAAGGCGCAAAAATGTACGCAGTCTTAAAATTTATTCCGGTTTATTTGTTCTTACGCGTGTAACTATCTTCGGCTGGACAATATAATAATAAAAATAAAAACACATTTGAGTTCAAGTAAACAAGCACAAGCGCAAAGTACCATTCGAAATTGATGCTAAGTAAAATGTTTTTTTTTTTTCAAATTGCAACTGCTTTATTCGGGTTTCTTCTTATGCCGTAGCAGTCAGCTTTGGTAGGTGAGCGTGTTAGTCTATCGATAACTCTTAATTGTAAATGCAACCCGGGAGAAAGTAAATTTTCACTTAAAAAGGCGCAAAAATGTACGCAGTCTTAAAATTGATTTCGGTTTATTGGTTCTTACGCGTGTAACTATCTTCAGCTATTTTCTTAAGATGTTTAACTGTGGCCTTGTCGTTTTGGTTAACAAGCTTAAAGAGCGCACTATCCTCGCGCTGCAGCAGTTTATGCGGTGGTCCGAATTCGACTATCTTTCCTGCATCTATAACGAGGACGCTGTCATTGTCCATGACTGTGTGAAGGCGGTGTGCAATGGTTAACACTGTGCACTGCGAAAACTTGGTATGTATTGTCTCCTGTATTAGTTTGTCGGTGCTGTAACAATTAAATATGTATATTAATTAAAGCAATTCACCGATGCCCCATGATCTCACTTACTCGGCATCTACATTCGCTGTAGCCTCGTCCATAATGAGTATTCGATTATTACGGAGTATGGCCCGCGCTAAGCAAACCAATTGCCTTTGGCCCATGCTGAAATTTGAGCCGCCATCTTGCATGTGGCAGGAGAGGCCGCCCTCCAAACTCGTAACGTATTTTTTAAGCTTTACATCATCAAGAGCGCCCCAAAGCTGCTCGTCGCTCTTTTCGCCAAACGGATCGAGATTGAAGCGCAAAGTGCCAGAAAACAGTACAGATTCCTGTGGTATAATTGAAATGCGACTACGCAGATCATGCAGGCCCAGTTGGGCAATGTCTTGGCCATCGATTTCGATGAGTCCCTCGTTGACTGCCAGCCGAAACAGGGCTTGTATTATGGAGGATTTTCCAGCACCCGTGCGTCCCACAATTCCAATCTTCTCCATCGGTTGTGTCTCAAAGCTCAAGCCTTTCAGGATTTCGGTATCATCCGGTGCGTAGCGCATGCGTAGCTCACAGAAACGCAAATGTCCCATTTGTGGCCATTCAGCCGAAAGATTCACCGCTTTTGGTGTCTCCAGTGGTGGCTCGGATGGCGTATTGGCATATTCCAGCACACGCTCAACGCTGGTCATTTTATTCTCCAGCTCTGCCGTTTGACGCATACCCCACTGACACATAATCACCAGTGTCATGGATTGGGTGATGGCCAGACCCACATCGCCGCTGTAGAAGCTCTGATTGATAACCAGGAAACTGAATGTAACGGCCAGTATGTAAACTACACAAATTAGATCCGTCCAAAAGGAAAATGCGCGATTGGCACTCGTATAAAGAAATAGCGCAGAGGAGTTGGTATTCTGGTGTCCATGAAAAGTACGCTCCAGCTGTGGCATAGCGTCTAAGGCCCGAATTGTAGTTAAGCCTTGAAACGTTTGATTGGCATGGGAATAAACTGGACTACGAGCTGATAAGAAGATTGAACAAAAGAGTATGGTGTAAGTTGCTGAGGTGATCGAGGCTTATGCCTTGCTTCTTTGACTTACTTAAGCTCTCAATACGTTTGAGGCTGCGACTGGCACCTATGTAAAAGGAACGGCACAGGTACATTAGAACCGCCATTATGGCCGCTGGAATCAGCAGCCAGTAGTTGGCAATAGCCACAATAACCAATACTGCGACCACATCCACAAAAAACTGTAAGAAATTTAGAAAAAACCATTAAAAACCCTTTAATCATATATCCGTTTTTTTTTAGTTTGGACTAACCTGCAGTGAGTCCATCATGGCCTGTGGCAGCGCCACATCCACATTCTCAATGTCGCTGGAAAAACGATTCAGCACCCGTCCCGAGGGATTCGCGTTGAAGAAGAACATGCGGGCACGAATTATCCCATCAAAGAGTTGATTATGTAGTCGAAGTGAAATGCGCAGGCATAGGAGAAAAAATCCAAAAGTGCGCAACAAATATAATGCCAGGGTGCACACCAGGAGCACCGAGTACCAAGTGACCATACGCGAGCGCGTCTCTTCGAATTGCTCGGATGTTTCATATTCTCGATTCTCCTCCCAAGTCGCCCAACGAGATATGAAGATGTCCACCAGCGCTTGCAAAACTCGGGCGATTATAAAGAGCGCGAGCACCAAACACACCAAGAGCGGAGAGCCCAGAGCCCGGAAATAGTCCCTGTAGATGTCATAACCAACGGCGCCTTGTTGCTGCCGCTCCGCGAAGGCGTTGCCGTTGTTTGGCTGCTGATCCACAGCCTTTGCAGGATCCGGGAATAGCTTGGAATTTCTGTCTACTTGGCTAAGCACTCGCTTCACCTGCAACTTATCAGCCTCAATAGCATCGAAGTCTGGTGCTGCATGCTTTTCAATAACATCCCGCAGCTGCGCATAGCTGCCTTGATGTGTTAGACGGCCCGATTCGAGCAGCAATAAATGATCAACTTGCTGCAGCAACTGCACATGATGAGTCACCAATATCCGCAGCTTGTCGGCCAAAAATCGATTGAAGCACTTCTCCATTAGCAGTTTACCCACTTTTGAGTCTACCGCAGCTAGTGGATCATCAAATAAATAAATATCCGCCTGACGGTATACAGCACGCGCCAGACTAATCCTCGCCTTTTGACCGCCGCTTAAGCTGATGCCCCGCTCACCCACAACAGTTGCATCGCCATTGGGCAGCAGCGCCAGGTCACAGTCCAGCTGGCAAGCATGCACCACGGCACGGTAACGCTGCTCATCGTATGGCTCCACAAAGAGTATATTATCACGAATGCTGGCCTGAAAGATCCATGGCTCTTGCGGTGCATAGCTCAACTTGCCGTGCAGCTCTACGCGGCCCTGCATCAGCTCCACTTCGCCCAAAATAACATTCAAGAGGGTACTTTTTCCAGAGCCAACGTTTCCAACAATGCCCACCATTTGCGTCGCTCGCAGCTCAAAGCTGATGCCTTCAATATGCGCGCGGCGCGCTTGCCGAGTGTTTGGCATGTTCCAGCTCGCACTGACATTGCTGAAACGAAGAGACTTCACATCGCTCTCCACGCAATGCAGTCGACCGTCAGAAAGTGGCTTGGCTGATGCCGCAGTGTCTGTGTTGAGTTGCATTATGGGATTGTCACGACAGCTGGAGCAGTCTTTACTCGTCGTGGGTGACTCCTCCTGCTGCAGAAATTCCGTTACACGCCTTGCGCTGACCACAGTCTGTGCCCAGGTGGTGATGGCCAATGGCCAAAAGTGGAGCAATGAATCATTCAAAAGACTGTAGTAAGACGAGAGTATAAACACCTTTTGTGCGGTGACCACGTCTCCGGTGTACACGTAAGCAATGAGACTGAGAAATAGGGACACCTTCGATATCATATTGGTGCACTGCAGCGCTGCGTAGATGCTCATGGAACCGCGTATTTCTTTAACCTCGAGCTTTCGCACGGTGGCTATTAACTTCGCAAAAGATTGCTCCCAGGCATACATTTTAATCACCTGCATGGCGCCTATAATTTCGTTCATTAGCTTGACACGTCGATCTCGCTGTGCCGCCGATCTTGTGCGAAATCGAGCCGCCGCCTTGGCTGCCCAGGCCTGCAACGGAATCAATAGAACAATAAAGGCGATTCCTATCAGAGCCGTCCAGCCAATCTGTGTGTACATAATGTATCCAAAGATGCACGCCTCCACAGGGCCCTTCCAAAGATCGTGAAAGAAATAAAATGTCAAATCGAACTGCGGCAAATCGATGGACATTACTGATATGGCCAACGCGCCCAGTCCATCTCGGCCATTTATTGCCGCCCGCAAACACTTTCGGTATATAAGCCCAGCAAAGGCCACTCGGATACGTGTGCCCACGGCAAATACATAGAACATAAATGGATGGAACACCAGTGAAGTCACTAGCGAGCACAGAACAATGCCCATGGCGTACATGTATGCGCTTTCCTTACTGATACTGGTTTGTCCCTCGGCAAAGTAAGAGATCAAACCGCCCAGAAAAAGTGGCTGAAAGGCGCTGTGTATAAAAAAGAACGTTGAGGATTATCACATCAGAGAAATAGATTAACTCGCAATTTTAAAGCCAATCTCTTTCTGGTAAGTTAACATTATTAAAATTCTCGCACTAGAACATTTTAGAGGAGGGGCGATAAAATTGCTTGATAAATGCAAAGCTACACTCACTGTATAACGATCTCCAACGTTGAGTAGATCACACAGACTGGTACGAATTGGCAGCCGTAAAATGTGAAGATCAGATGTAGCACACTTGGCCTTTTGCTGCGCTGCGATTCACGTGTCCAGGGCTGCTGCAAGTCCTCCGTCAGCTTCTCGCTGTCGAAGGTGGGCAGATTGGCGTATAGCTCGTTGTCTGATAGTTCTTCTCGGCGTCCTTTGCCGAACACATGACGCATCCATCTAAGGTATTAGAATAACGAGTCTTAGTTCTGTCATATCTATTAGACTGAAGCAACGTGCTGTAGAACAGGCAATATACACGGATCCGTTAGTTCACCAATGATTTATTTGAAGCGAGTAACCAAATGATTAAAAACAAACACATGCAAGGGTGTAAATATCTTGCAGACCACCTTATCGAGTCAGACAGAAGATACAGGAGCTTAAGTGGGCTATAGTTGTCAGTCATGACTGAGGTTCGTTTTAAAGTATACATATGTATCAAGCGATCTTATGTTAAACTCACACGAAAAACCACTTTGAAAATATATTTGCCTCTAGAAACGGATTTGTTTCGCGTTTTTGGTTTGCCTGCGTATTCATAGCTCCATTCACGATCTTTTACTACCATCTACGGCTGACAATTTAAAAATGCGCCGTATAGCGCCCATTCCCCAGCTCTTATAACTAATTTTTGTGTGTTTGTTTGAAGTGCCAGCCAGTCCGTCATCAGAACACACTTAAACGTATTTTGCACTTGGCACAACGCAACTTGCTGATAAAAGTGGCGGTCAGTTGGCCAATGGGACTGGCCTGAGGCTTGTGGCTAGTATAGTCAAATGCGTAATCAACAGCAATATAGCGCAGGAAATTGCCGGCCATTTATGCGGCCATTTAGTGCAGATTGCAGCTGAGTTTGTTTTGCTTAAGCGTGCCTTGTAAATTTTCGGGATTTTTAGGTAATTCGGCTTTTTGTCTCAAGTGATAAAAATGATTAGCGATGTTTTTTTTGGGACGCGGGGCAACGCTCTCCGAGGTTGTACAATCTAATCATGGCGAATTTAAATGATATTTCGTTATAAATTTCGTCACAGATAAGTTGCCTACAATAGGTACGATAAATATAGATGAGAACCATTTGTTCAGTCGATGCTAAGCTTTAATAAGACATACACGTGCACAGCCAATGGGCGAGGCAATAAATACAAACAGTGACACAAATGTTGCAGTAGGGCTTAAAATAAGAACAATAGTTTAACACATTCCACAATACGACAAATACAATAAGGACCTAGTTTGGAATTCTAAGGCAGAGTGTGCAGCTCCTCGAGCGTATAAAGCTGATTCGTGCGATCGTAGACCATGCGCATGTGTTGCAACATCTCTGGCAGCTTTTCAATGGCTCGCGGCACATTCGTGTCGTGACAGACGCGCTTGAAGAGCTCGCCGCGCGTGGGTATCGCAAACATTGCCACCTGGGCACCTTTGCGTATAAGGAACGGGTGATGCCGGGCCAGCGTGTCGTTGTATGCTGACTTGCAGATATGGTGCGCCTTTTCGCCATCTGCCACGTCTCGCAGTCGGTTCAAAAACTCGTACACAAACTCTGCAATTGAAAAATATATAAGATAACGATAAGATGTTCTCTTATGGTACTACTACAACTACCTAATCCGCGATGTAGTCGCAATAAGGTGCGACTGCCCGAGACGTAGCCCTTCTGATGCAGCAGGCTGGCGCCCTTTTCATACAGGATCATTGTTTTGATGCTGTCGAAGTGCTTTTCACTTCCGGTGTCCTGCTGTCGATGCTCATAGAGTATATCCAGTTTGGTGCGCACGTCGCTGCTCACGAAGGTGAACACGCTGCCCATTAGCAAAAAAAATCTGGGAAAGCAGAGTTCTCAATTGTTGTGTATTGATGTATCCTGATTAACTTACTTCATGATTTCCTCATATGCCTCCAGATAGTCTTCCATGCGAACATCATCATCATCAATTAGGCTACTTTCAAATAGTTCTGAAACTTTTTCAATATCAAAACAATTTGCTCCACCTGCTGCAGAATCGCGTACAGCTGACATTTTTAATATGTCCTCGTATGGAGTATAGCTCTTATTGTCGTCAATAAAAACAATTAAATGTCAGATATCGGTATCGGTACACAAATATCGATACGATATTTAAGGTTTCCGTGTGTGCTTTTCGAGTTTCGATAGGGGAGTTGTATGTATACGATAGTCGATTTGCGTGGTATTATTTGGCGCATTTAATACATGAAATCCTATCGGTAATTGTCGATATCGATATATAATATCATCTGTTTTAAAAGCAAGTGCGAAATGAATTTGGAAACATCCTCCGAGCTTTTGCTCACAAAAGAGCAACTGCAAAATATATTGGGCGAGCTGACCGCTGGATATATAACGTCGGCAGAGCCACCAATTACAACTACACCAATTCTGCCGCCATTCAAGAAACTTGGTGTACTCGTTGACTTTGATGAAATTGCTGAAGCTAAAGAATCGAAAGTTCCCACATACAAAAGTATCGTAAATGTTAAGACGACACAATCACAGTACTACAGCTGCATCCAATGTCGGCGCCAACTTCCGACTGCACATTTATTAGATCTGCATATCACCGAACAGCACGATTTGTATTTTGCGGCAAGCGTGGAGCGCGGCGATAAGCCTCTGTACGCATGTTACATTGAAGAGTGTACTATGAAATTCTATATGCCAAGTGAGCGTAAGGACCATTGCATCACGCTGCACAAGTTTCCGGTTAACTATCGTTTTGACCAAGAAAAGGCCACTAAATCGAAGAATCGCAAGAAGAAAGATGCGAATGCCATGGATGTGGATGTGGCTGTGGATAGTGTGCCATCATCCAACGAGGGCAAACTTCCTTACATAAAGGCTTTTAGCTTTGGGCATCCTACACAGCGAACTTTCAATACACGCAAGGAACGCGGCTCTGACAAGGCCTTGAACGATGTGCAGGCAATGAAAGAAGCCCTTGAGGACATGGATTAAGCTTTATGTTACCATTTTATTACTCGAAGTTTGCATTATAAGATACTTGTATTAATTAACTTGCGGAAACCTGAAAGATCATTTTGTTTTAATGCTCGACCTGAAAATCGAGAATAAAATTAATTGTTGTGTAGGGTCAGATTTATTCGATTACTTACTTTCCCGTGTTGGCGTTAATGTAGTGGTAAGCAACAACGAGCAGAAAAAGGAATACGCCCAGAACGTTTGAAAAGATGGCCAATTGCACGTCGGTAATCATTTTGATAGTGAACCTCTAAAAAAACATAAAATATTAGTATTTTTTCAGAACGCTGGTGACACGTCATGTGTCAAGAGGCCGGTGGTTTTGCTGATAAATCCACACAAAGTGCAGATAAAATGAATTGCACTACATTTAACACGCGGATTAAGTTAACAATTAGACTCTTGAAACATGACGTTAGACATATATTTACTTTTAGTAAAAACACAAGCCGGTCCTGTTTAGACTTATTAATATAGCCAGAGATGCTAAATAACTATCGATTCATCCAAATCCAGTTTCTGATAAATATGAATTTACGACACTATCGATATAAACAAAACTCCAGTATTAGTATTTTATAATCGAATATGTTACATTTATCTATCGATGTTTAAAAACTTCAGCAACGATAGGAGGAGGTCTAAAAATACCAATGAAAGCCCCGCCAAATTTAAAACAGCTTTATTAATTATAAAATATCTTGATGATTTATTGAACGACTTATACATATTGTGAAATATTCAAGTTTCTTAATTAAAAAACTAGAATGAATTTAATATAATACTTATTAACGATTGGCAGAAAATTGGCCAATCGAGATTTCTATAATCTTAAGGTCACTTTAGTGGTTATAGTCATCAACAACAATCAAGAGCCTGAATGATCGGTTCATACCTAAACGAATATCTCAGACTAATACATTAAGTTGTACATATAAATATGTTTGCCTGCGCTTCGTCCATTAAATTACCATTTTTTGACCACAGTCATGCGGCGACGAGGTAAAATTAAGTGGACACATAAAATGCTAATCATCTAGTAAAATTAAATTAATTTAAAATTGCTTATATATGTATATGTAACTAAAAAGAAACGAAAGCTTTGCTTTGTTTTAACCGTGGCATCAAGTCATACAATTTTGCGGATCCCTGTTTAGCTTATAAATTATGGAATTTGTGTCCTAAACGATTACTAAAACGATTATTGCAATCAATTGTGGGCTAATTTGTCGTCAGAACAACCGATGTACGTGTTTGGCTCAAGTCCTGTGAGCTCCGAGGCAAGTACAATTGCGTGCGAGCTTTCGTGGGAAACAGGTCAGATACGAAGTTGGCCTGAAAGTGAAAAAAAAATAGTTTGGGGTTATTAAAGTTAAGGGTGAAAATATTTAGGGTAGCTCCTAAAAGTATGGTATGGTATCCAAAAGTGTTCCTAGGCACATAAACCAAAGAATATGAAACACAACAAATTTCTATTCATAGA
This sequence comes from Drosophila montana, assembly GCF_035044405.1. Classification (NCBI taxonomy): domain Eukaryota; kingdom Metazoa; phylum Arthropoda; class Insecta; order Diptera; family Drosophilidae; genus Drosophila; species Drosophila montana. Next base: position 266,745 of record NW_026997758.1, read on the forward strand.
ATGATTACTTAAATTGCATGAAAATTGAGATTTTAACGTGTCAGCCCCAGACATAACCTCAATATTCAATGACTCCCATGTGCATGAACATATATCTATGTATATGTGGCTTTACATGTGTGTGAGTTAAAATTCATGTGCATATGTCCGTCAAACCAAATGATGCATAAAATTGCAGCTCTATATACAATATATGTATCTAGCTGCAACATGCAGCTGGTCATTATTACGATTGCGTGCCACATGCCACAGTTTGGCAGGAAGGTGTTGAAAGCGAGTCAATTAGGGGCACGACTTGATAAAACGAATTACGAACTTCTGATATTAGGCATAACGACTTAAAGGAAACGCCAAGTTGTGTATGTCAATTCAAGTTAAGTTTAATCGCTAAGAGTCTTTGCTTTACAATGCTTTAAATCTCTATATCTGGACGAATTCACTGGGTTTTACCATCTTTGCTGAGCCAAGCTGCTTGCAAGTTGAAACAAGCTTTGGGCAAACAATAGCACTAGAAAAAGATGATCAAGTGATGTATGGTAAAGTGTGTGGTAAATATGACAATCAGATATTGAAATTGTGACTTAGTTATAGTTATGGAGTTGAACTTACCACGATCAGGGCACAGGCTGCTCCAATCGCTGAGCCGGCCAGCACATCCGACCAGTGATGCTTGTAGTCGGAGACGCGGCTCAGTGCCGTATACCAGGCGATCATAATGAATAGGAACTGTAGAAAATGGCGCAGCAGCTTCGAGCCATGCCAGATCATGCGGGCTTGCAGGTACAGCTGCAAGTTACAATGAGAAATGAGCAAAAGCCAAAGATTGTAGATGAAAGAGACTTACCGCCACATAGACCATGGTGTAGAAGGTAAAGCTGGAGTGTCCGCTGGGAAACGAGAGGCGCATCTCCTTCAGCATGCGCGCCGACGAGCCAATACCCTCACATTTAAAGTCCGTTATGTATTTCCCTACATTGGTCGCATTATCGCAGTTGGAGCCATCGGGCATCAGAGGCTGGCACACCTGTGAAGAGGAGCAGAGGTACACATATTATAAACTGAGCCGGAAAAAGCGCTGTTCCCTTGTCCCTCCCTTCCTCCCTCTCCCCTGTTTGCAACATGTGCTGCACATTTGCAGGCAACTGCTACACATTTTATGCTCAAATAAATAATGGGGCGTCTCTGTGCTGTTTGTCAGCTGGGGGAGCCATAACAAGACAAGTGCCCCTCTACAAAAGACAACTCTTGCCACCAAAGTTGTTGGCGATACGCGAAAATGCGAGAGCTGCTCAACAAATACACAGATATACATTTGTATATATATACATACATTAGTAGAGTTTGAAAAACCCAACTAAAAAGTTTGCTGGCTTAGATAATGCAGTGCTCTAAGTTTAACTGCGTAAACCTGATTTTTCATAACTATGAAATTGTTTTGATTTGGTTCAGAACTTAATTAAAGTTCGGTTCAGGTTAATGTGGGGCTATTCTTTAGTCAACTGATCCGGATTAACATTTCAGGGTAAAAACTGATGCGGTTCAAACCTTAGTCTATACTTTAATTAAGATAAACTAAACTTTAAAAATTGTAAAATTGTTGCTGATTTCTTAAACGTTCCTCGTCTGCAATTGCAACAATGTGCAGAAGCACTCAAAATGGGTGAAATAAATATTAAAAAGAAAAATAAATATAAATTGTCATTTAAATGCACTTATTAATAGCCTCTTCGTGTGTGTCTCCTGTCACATGTCCTGTTGCATGTGTTGCATATTCAAAATTAATTGGCAGTGTCACGACTTTCCGTAATTGCCATCCGATTAGGCTTACCGCTATGAAATGTGGACGCAGACGGCCAATCGAATACTTGGCTATATCCGTGGTTAGTTGACTGACGGCGGCGCCAAATGCGAATACGCCCATTTTTTTGTAGCACTCGATCAGCCAGTCGGGAATCTCATATGACATGAAGACATAGCGCCGAGACGTTCCCGTTCCCGTTCCCGTTCCATTAGCACTTTCCTTCCGCGAGTGCAGCAGTTCGATGCAGAGGATCTGTGGAAGAGTGAAAAAGGGAAAGGTCGTTTATCAGTGGACATTTCCTTTTAGCACCTCGTCGAGGTGTGTTTTCTTAGGAATAGCTACAATAAATAGGCACGCAAAAGGTATGCAAATAACAAATGTTGCCTTCGACCTCGTTTGCGTGTGTATATATTTGTGATTTGTTTTATTTAGGCTTCGTTGGAATTAGGGCCATCGTTTTATAGCCCAGATGTTGCTCTGGTTTCATTTTCGAAACATGTGGAGTCTCGCAGAGAGATGAGTCTAGTCTCGATCTCTCCCACTACTTGTGGCTGCTGCTCTATTGCATCAGCTTAAAACTGGAGCACATTGAAGAGTTTTCATTTCTAGCTTATCAACAATTGTGTGTGATCTTGAAATGATTGTGCAACAACGCCTCTGGAGACTCAAGACTGGCATATGCTTGACACATTTTTTATGGGTGGGCATTTGGGTGCCAAGAGCTCCTCCATCCCCAATAGCCCGCAGTACGCAGTACGCAATTTAATTCAATTCAATTCCATTTAATTTCCCCCAAAGCCATTTGATTCGTGCTCCCTCTCGTTTGTACTTACCACGCCGACTGGTATCACCAGTCCAATAATGTAGAGCATCCAGTTCCTCACGGTCGAGTCCTTAAAGGGATGCTTTAGCGATTCGTCATCACAGAAGAAGCCGCGCTTATATGGATCCCCAAGCAGAAAGAACAAAAGTATGGGAAAACCAACTGCAAATGGAAAATATACATATAAAGTTTATCAATAAATAGGAATTTAATCGAAAAAAACTCTTGTGTCACAAAACGTAACGCGGCAACGATTTATCAATATGCATTTAGTAGGTCATTGGGACTTGCATTGAGTATTAGTTGGCATTATCTGCCGACTCTCACCCTCTCCCTCCCCCCTTAAAAATATATAAATGACATTGTTGACTTACGATATGTCTAAGCTAATTGATAAGATAACCAATCGACTGCCGAATAAATGTGGGGAGACATCACGACGACCTAACTATTTTGGGGCCCAACAGCTGCATGCAGCAATACGTAGAGAGGGGAGGGGGAGGGGTACGTAGAGAGGGGATTGGGGGGAGTGTATTGTAGAACCTATCAACAAGTTACCCACACATTTTTTCAATTAAAAATGCACTGCCATTAATAATAACCTTACATGCATACAAATAGGGCTAGACAAATGGTCAGCACACATTTTTTGATTGATTGATTGATCAAGCGAGCAAGCGAGCTCATCCATCAAAGAGTGACTCTATCGAAAGTGTCAGTGACACTTGAAATATGTTTGTTTTGAGCACGAAGTCGACGTTGCACTGTGTGCTAATTATACTGCATCGTATATAAGTACGAGTATCTAATTAAAATTAGATTAAGGCCCACAAATGCCACACATCAGCCGGAACAGCACTCGATTGTACAGTTACAGTTAGAGAGAGAGAGAGAGAGTGCCTAATTGCCATTGCAATCGTGCGTATTACCTGCGTGAAAGATGGCCAGCGATGCGCTTAAAATATGGAATGCCAGAGGCCCTTGAATCATTAGCATCAAATCCGAAAGTGAGTCACAATTGGCAAATATTACCCAACTCGGAATACTCCTGCCTCCGACTATTTATAGAGCCAAGTGCTCATTAGCTGGATGACGACGTCGCGCCAGAATCTTATGTAGAGTACTCGATGGCGACGATTGCCCGCAGAGGCGGCAGACGGCGGACTTGGAGTTGGCTATTTAATTTTTTCCACCCAATGCCAGACAAAGGGACACAAGTTGAGTTGGGCAAGTCGGGAATCGGGAATCGGGCATAAAGGTTGACACTGAATGAAAGTGAAGCGGGGCGAGCAGCTGCACTGAGAACAGGTTCGATCTCTAAGACGCGGCAATTGTCTGGAGTCTTAACGATCCTCCATGGGAAAGTTATGCCCAGCCATTGTTGCCAGATTAGAGTCATATTACAGCAGCAAGTGGCCTTTGTATGCGGGCGGCTCATCCTGCCCAAAATAGTAACTACTATCACTAACCATATAACATATAGACTGTTCTCACAGCAAGAGAGTAAGAATACATATGGCCTGTGTCGTGGAACGGCAACGCTGTCTTTTTACTCGCTCACTCTACAGGAAACTGCTTTGGCTTACTCTCATCCATATGATTGGTGCAATAGAACAGCATCGCTGTCTTTTTACTCGCTCCCACTACAGGAAACTGCTTTGGCTTACTCTCAGTGCTCTTTCAATTTGTCCTATATACCGTTGAAATGTTTGTGTGTGTATGTGTCCCCGCACAAGCAAAAATACCCACAAATTCAATTTTTGAGGGGACGAGTAATATGAAATAATGAAAGGGTTTGCCAAGTCGATGCGAAATTCTTGCACTTTAGCTCGTTCTTCGTTCGAAAGGGTACCTAAGCGTTGGCATGTGTGCATTTAAAAGTTTTTGGACTTGCTATTCACGCATACTTGCATATTTTGTATATGAATAGAAGCATCTATGCGGATGTGTTATTTGGTGTTAGTGCTCCTATCCTATCCACAGTATCTGCGATGGTCTGCTGGTAGATTTTATCCGAGCTGGAACTACTCTATATATAGATAAAAATAACCAAGCATAACTAACTAGATTGAATATGTTGCTGTGGTTCTTTTTTGTGAGAGGGGGATTATAAATTTGTATGATACGAGGCTGGCAACCTGGGGCGGAAGTAGTTCGTTTAGAGAGGTAAGTTCAACCGAATTATGTGCACAGAAACTGTCGCATTTTGATATTATTGAGAGTGTTTTGCGTCCATTTGGTGTCAAGTCCATTTCAATATAATACTTAAAGCACAATTGTTGATTCCCCCATAATAATGATTCTCCACATAAACAAATTGTTTGATAAACAAAGAGGTAAACGTTCTAGATGCTTAGGTAAACATCAGCTCAGCCTCTCAGGTTGAGACCAAAAGGGAGCCGCTGCTGCCACCGGCCTACACATATCTATTTAATTCCCAACTTATCTGTATCTCGAGTGTATGCAAATGGGAAACTGCAGTTTTGTATCTTTTTGTATGCTTTTGTATGCTCCATGTCGCACTCTTTCAAGTTGTTGTGGCCTAAGCTGGTGTACAAACATTGGGCGGCACGTTAGAAATGTGCCTATATCATTGGTTCTTGCAACAATGAGATGCAACTAATTCCAGCTGGAAATTACGAAAGCTAAAAATCTGATCTCATATGCCGTAGATGGGGGAAGACAATGACTTCGTCTGGCCGTTAAATTCTAATAGCATTCATTAAGCAAGACGGAAGTTTAATTAAAGGCAATTAATGCCAAAGATTTGCACTCTTAACCTCTGGCCAAGACTCCAGGCTCCCGTTTTAGTAGACTCCAGACTCCAGTCTCCGGCAGAAGCTCTGCGGGATGACTGACAGCTCGAAATTGATTGATCAGCTGCGTTTTTCTTATGTGTATCAGGCCCAGACATCATCAGGCTGAGCAAATTCTTTGGCAATTTCGCGGTTTATCAGTTCTCGAGACAATGCCTCAAACTCTCTGGGAGGCAATGCACATGTGCAGCAGCAAAAATTCCCAGAGCAGCGGCAAAGGTGTCTCTGTTGGTGTCACACAGGTAGGGCCGCGATGCGACGCCTTTGTGTAAGTCATGGCAGGTCATGAACAGTAAAGAAAATTACAATCAGAGCCAGACTGATGAGTCCGGGCCAAACCGGGGGCACAGGTAATTACACTTTCAATGCCTACAAAAATGTAGCAAAAATTGAAAAGAAAATATACAAAGAGTTGACAGATATGCCAGATACCCTACAGTCCGCAATAGGGAGATAAATAATTGCTAACAATGGATTGTTGGTTTAAATGGCCAATGAGACCAATGAGACCTGCATTGCTCAAGTTCTTTATGCGTATCATAGTTGGATGCTGATCTAGGATTGATACAAAGATTTGACAGATATGCCAGATACCCTACACTCCGATATAGGGAGATAAATACCTGCTAACAATGGATTGTTGGTTTAACTCGCCAATAAGACCTGAAGCATTGCTCAATATCTTTGAGTATATCAAAGTTGGATAACACACAAGTGAATATGCCCTGCCTACAATAAGTCAGGGTATAAAGACCGCTGTCATTAATTGTGGCCGTGTGTCCCTCGCGTTTGTTATGTTGTGGCCTTTTGGGTAGAAAGTAAACAACAATATTGGGCGAAAGAATTGGAAAAGTGATTGCCTCCTCCATGGCCATGACAACCAAATGCGTAACATAAATATTTTTCTTTCTACTTAGTTTTTGGTTGAACGGAGGAGAATTCTACTACTCCGCCCACACTCACGGACAATAAATTATTGAAGTGCGTGCGCACTTTTTCTCTTCTCTCTTTTTCTTCTCTTTTATGAGTTTAATGACTTATCCACAAGCCCACGAAAAGTTGGAGGCAGTTTTCCCCAACTGTGCCACAGCTCGTTCGCATTCAATTAACGTCAGACACGCTTCAAGTTTATTCCAAGTGAGTTTTCTTGTTTAGATCTCTATATATAAAACTGTTTGTCCTGACTGACTGACTGACTGACTGACTGACTGATTGGTGATCAACGCACAGCCCAAACCGTTAGAGCTAGGAAGCTGAAATTTTCACTGTAGCTACCTTATGTGATGTAGATGCACGTTAAGACGGCAATTCCACCCGCAAGTGCGGAAAAATCGCGAAAAACGTTTGTATGTAACGTTTTTGTTTACATTTTAGACGTGTTTCACACTTTTGTCCGACTAGCTTGAAACTTATTTTCAAAGCTCTACATAAGAATGTAATGAATACGTGTTTGAGCGATTTGGGAAATTCCACTCGCAACAGTGGTAAATCGGCGGAAAACGTTTGTATGAAAGTTATTTGTTTACCGTCCGATCAGTTTCAAAATCATTTTCAAAGCTTTTTGAGAACATTGATTTTATAACAAACCTGCCACGGGCAAGGCCGGGTTATACCCGCTAGTATGTACATATGTAGGTGCCACTGTCAAAAGACACCAGCCAGAAGACCACAATAGCTGAGGTAGACGAACACTCTCAATGTTTGGTAATATCACTTTATCAGCTTTTTGTGCGTCAGATCCAATTTACGCCCAAATTAGTTGACGACAGACAGAAATGTGCATCAGATCCGACAAAAGACTCTGGCCACAATCTTAAAAGGTGCTCCTTAATCTTAAAATGGAATGCATCTCTGATACGTATATTCTTACAAAATTCAACTAATTGGAATTTATATGGATAGAACTTCTTTGTGTTTTTACATATTTGATTAAGTGTGCAGCTGGTAAAAGTTTTCCGTCTCTCTATTTATGGACACAACTTTTCTCAACTTTTTTCATTTGGGTCGAAAAATCAATACGATACGATTTGATGACAGACTTCTCGATTATGTCGACAGTCATTGTTGAAATAATTAAATTTGTATACTTTATTTGTTCTTATCGGTGAGATGGCTTACTGCGGTTTTGCGTGTAAATTCCCTTGCGTTTTAACCGTTATTTATTGCTGATAAAGGTGACTAGCTTCCACTTATTGCCAAATGCGAAATAGATAAGCACGCACGTGTTTTGGCGCAAAGTGATTCATCAAGGATCATTTCTTTTTATATACATTTTGCTTTCATTTATGGTATCTACCTTTGGGATAAGCCCAACACAAGCGGATGAGTCAGCCTGAGTTACCTGATCCGAATCTACAGTTATTTATTCATGTGTGTGTGTGTGTGTGTGTGTGTGTGAGTTGAGTGATGGGGCCATGTCAAAAGATCTGGCTTTTATGCGAGTCATTTATTTATGCTTATAGTATATATGTGCACTACAAATAAATATCAACTGTTCAAATAAGTAAATGGCACAAAAAGCTGTAAATGAAGCTTGAGGTCGAAAGCAACAAACATGGCGACATTTCGGTTTACGTTCGAAAAAAAAAGGTGTTGTGCTCAATTATTGCAGTTGCCAATTGCAAAAACACATCTAAAAGCAGGTAAATCGAATTTGATGACTCACATATTTGAAGCGAGAACTGGGAGTAAGCAATACAATACATGGCCACTATTTTTATCTAGAGAACGAAAACGGGTTTTAAATTTAAAAGCATAAAAATAACTATGCCTTGCTTAGTTTACACACGTTTTTTCGAAGATTGCTGATAACAGCTGAAATATGATTTTGCTGATATTATAACTCCCCCGACGAGTTGTACAGTCGTCGGGTTCGTGTACCCCCATTGAGTAATAAAGAGAGAGCTGCCTATAGTAAATGAGCTTTATTTTTGAGTTTGATTTTGCGTTTGCGGACCAACCCGATCGACCGCTCGGGATTTTTAAAACGGTAAAAAAAAGCACTGAGTGAGTCTTCAGCTCTTTCTCTTTATTACTCAATAATGGTGTACCCCGTTTTTTTCGGTGACACAATTTCACGCCTGTGCATGCAAATATTGACAAAAGGCGCGCAGTAAGGGAAAATATAATGCAAGCAAAATGCATCGCCAGCTATATATGTATTGGTTAAGTCAGCTAAGTAAGCAGAAATTGCTTGTGTATGTGGGGGTGCCCGATAAATTCTAAGTACCTTTTTAGTGTTATGTAAATTATTCATGCGCTGATAAAATGTGTTATTATGTGGTCACAATAAATAGTTTAACGCGGAAATAACTTAAAATTGCGATTATAAAATCAAACTGTGTTTTGCAAATTGCAGTAAGCGATGTTGCCCGCTCAGCTGTTTGAAAGCGCCCATCTAAAGAGAGCAACAGCGTGCGCCTCTCAGTATGAGCATGAGCTGAGCGAAGCCAACAGTGTGGAGCGCACGCACACACACACACACACACAACAGACGCACACGAAAATTACATAAAAAGAAATACACAAAACAAACATTGCGACAACAGCCAGGCGGCAAATTCACACATATGCATACGCATGCACGCACACACACAGACACACACATGCACGCGCATACATACATTTTGATTCATTTAAAAATATGTTTGTATAATTGGACAAACGAATGTGACAAATGCCAATTGGCAACACTCACCGCAGAGCAGAATCAAAACATCAAGTCCCACACGGCACAAAATGCGCTTGTTTGTGTCCATATCTTTGTTGTGTTGTTGTTGGTCGCGATTGCGATTGTTGTTGTTGTTGTTGATGGAGTTATTTTCGTTGTTGCTGGCAATAGTCAACGCTGTCTGTGCAGGTGGAATTCCAACAATGGTGACGTGTTTGTTGTTGTTGTTAACAGCCACGTTAGCGCCTGATTCTGCACTCAACTGACTTTCCGGCCGACGCAGCGGTGTTGTCTCGCTCGCTGACAATTCGTTACTCATTTCCAATTCGCTTAAATGCTTTTGGGTGATTTAAAATGTTGGAAAAAGCTTACCAAAGCTCACTCTCTCTCTCCCTCTCTCTCTCTCGCTCTTCTCTCTTGACAATGAACTTGGGCTTTGTCAGCGTCGCAAGCAGCCAAGATTGTTCTGCTCCCCTTTCGATGCTCAGGTAAAAAAATGGATGTTATAAAAACGTCATTTCTGTAAGAGGGTTAAAAAATCATAATTTAAAAAGAAATCTTCGTTTCACAAACGACATTTGATGTATATTTTTTGTATGAGTAATGCCGCGGATTCCCTTTAGAATAAAAGACAGCCATGACGAGAGTATTCATGCTGTGATTCATTATTGTGATTCGTTATATCGTTCAGAGACAATTAACATTAAAAGTTTAATCTTTGGGTATCCCAAAGAAAATAAAGTTAAATCGTAAAAAGTCAAACTAAGACTAAGCCTCGTTAACCTCGTTAACTTATCGTTCTACCCAAATATATAGTTGTAAGTCCAGGAATAGTTTGTTTGTAATGGAAAGTAATCACCAGTGAGTCGTGATTGATTCGAAGCCAATGGCTAGATTCTTGGACAGGATTATGCCAATTCCGTGTGCAAATAGTTTCTTCAGTCGGAACCTCTATAATTTAATGCGGTTCTCTCAACTTGTTTGCCCGTAATAAGCAGCTGCATTGCCTGCAATTGCAACCAGAACCTGTGGAGCAGCAGCAGAGTTCCAACTGACGAAGTGCCAACCGTCAATCAAAAAGCAGCACAAAAAAACAAGCTGCACTTGGCCGGGATCAATCGGCAGTAGATCTGCAGTTATCAACTTCAAATTTGACCAACAGGGATTCAACCGAGCCAGCTGAATCGGAGCCAGGCAGACAAGACCTATTTATAGATAGCGAAACCAGCTCCAGAACAATTACTATGGCTCGAACGACGCTTGTCTCTACATCTTGGCAAGGCAACCAGTTGATTTGCCTGCTCAAATGCCAATGATTAATTTTCTTTCCTGACAAAACTGCAATCTTAATTAAACACAGCAACTTTAAAGATTGTATCTCTAAGTAGACTGGCTGTGAATGGATTGGAAGTACAAGAGTACTTGGTATATTTGCCGGACTGCTTTGAATTAAACGACTGCGGCTTCTTTTAAAGGGAGAAGCACAGCTGTATTAAATGTGCTGAACAACTTGATGAAGAGATCATGATTGGACAAATCTTATTAACCTCAGAATACTATAAAGTCGATTAGTCGATTATGGGGCGGGCATTGACCGCAAGCTGAGTTAACCTTGCCAGTCGCTCCCCCCCCCCCCCCCCCGCAGGCAAGTGTCACGCTGCGAAATAAGGTCAAAAAGCTGCATCGGCTGCAAGTTGTTGGAAATTAACAAAAATATATAATTGTGCATAAATAAAAGTAAATGATATGTAAATAATTTCATATGCGTACAAGCAGGAATTTACGACCGCGTGGCGCCAAGCGAAAGCATCGAAAATTGAAAATTATATCCGAATCCGAATCCGAATCCCGTCAGCAATATGCCCGACAGTCCAAATGCCAGACTTCCCAATACGATTGAGGGGGGGGGGGGGGCATTCAATTTCACGGCCACGGCAGGCTGATTGGCAACGTGCACTGCGGCTGGCCAAAAGGCAGCGGCAACAGCTATTCGCAGACTTATTGACGACGACGACGACGACGACGTCGACGTCGACGACGCTGTCAGCGGAAGGCAAAACGACACCTTGTCGCCGTCCATAGCCCAAGTGTGGTCGTTGTACTTATGGAAAATGCTTGTTTATTTGCCATGTAAATAATGTTTATTAACTGCATTCTACAAGTCGAATTTGATGACGTTCACACGCGCCCAACATTGAAATCTAAGACGCTTCGACCAGGTTGAGTTGACAGGAAGAATGGCTTATGAAAAGTTCAAATCTAAACACAAGCAAATGGAGGGAATGCAATGTAATTATATTTTACAACTAGCGGGTATAGCCCGGCCTTGCCCGTCGCACGTATGTTATAAAATCAATGTAAAATCAGCAGACTTAAAATTGACCAAAAAAAACTTTGAAATGCGAAGAAGTTTAGATTTTGCCAAAAATGTGAAACACGCCTCAAATGATTTTTCTTATAGATCTTTGGAAATAAATTTGAACACAAAACGTCATCCACCAAATCTTTGACCACCATTTCCGCCAAGGAGGAACGGATTTTTCGAAAAGTGTGAAACACCCCTCAAATGAATTTGAACAAAGATCTTTGAAAATAAGTTTGAGGCCGATCGGATGGTAAACAAAAAAGTTACATACAAACGTTTTTCACGTTTTTTCCACACTCGCGGGTGGAATTGCCCGAAACCCCGTCTTAACGTGCACATAAGGTAGCTACAGTGAAAATTTCAGCTTCCTAGCTCTTACGGTTTGGGCTGTGCGTTGATCACCAGTCAATCAGGCAGTCAATCAGTCAGTCAATCAGTCAGTCAGTCAGTCAGGACAAACAGTTTTATATATAGATATAATCTTTTAATTGCTTGATTTTGGTCAGCTGCCAGTCTGCGAATGCTATTAAAAACAAGGGGAACGTGACGCATTTGATGCTTTATTAAATTAAAGTTAAATCACCATGAAACGCAATTATTTAACTGTTTAACTGATTATAAGACCCCACATTCCCAGCCCACTGATAAGCAGAGAGCCAGAACCAGTTAACAAAGCTGTACAATAACTGAAAATTTACCGTTAAAAACACCTGCAGACAATATTAATATACTTTGTCCTTGACCCTGGGGCCATTCTTGGTGGCAAAAATCGATTTCACGATATGGCAAATATTTCAAGTATTTGCTTTTGAGTATTTCGATTTTCTGCTATCCTCACTTTCATTTGCGTGCTGCGTTTTTCAAGATCCGCGCAATTACACAATATAGACACCTATGTTTACTAATTGTTTTATGTTTGTTTACTTTGGCATTAGCTTTGAGTTCTCACAGATATTTTGCAATCTCATTTTCCTTCCAATCTTTCATTGCGGTCGAGCGAAAGAGATAGATAGCAAAAATTGAATCGAAGGTATTATCTTTATTAACTGCCGAATCCACGCACACACATGCAGAGAGTCAAACTGATTTGTATAAATGTACAAATATAGTATATATTTGTGATCGAATATTTTACCTTTGGCCAAAAATGAGCTGAATGATTGCGTATTTATATTAGCGCTTTTTAATGTGTTTTTCCGTTGGTGAAACCAGATGCGAATTTTCTTTGGCTTTGCTTCTAACGTCACTTATTTATTCATTTTCCTTCGCGCATAAACAAATACGAAATCACAAAACATTTTCCGCACCGAATTCTCAACAAAGTGTGCCGAACCGAACACGTCCGCTGGGTAAATTGTACTAAATATGGAGGCAAAGACGACAGACAGGCCTTGTGTTTGTCGCACACAGAGAGCCACAACGCAGAAAGAGAAAGAGAGAATGAGTTCTGTGCTCTTTTCGGACTTAATGAGAATAAGACGGGATGTGCGCACTCGCGTTGCTCAGGTACGGTATATTCTAAGCTTAGATAAGATATGTATGTGATATAGGAATCAAAAAGGGATTTTAGATAATAATGAGGTCACTAGACCCGTAGAATAATTAATACTCGATAGACCTGAATGCCGAAACAATAGAGTTTTTGTTTCGCTCAATCCGCAATAAATTTCTTAATCTTAAAGTCGTCAGAGTCATTTTGCGATATTGTTTCTGGCTAGAATTAAAGCTCTGTTCGTGTGATCAACACTAAATAATTTCTGATAGCTTTAAAGACTCTTTGATCAACATAAAACAATTTCTAATATGTTCCCCCTGTCGATCGAAAGAGATAGCACGCTGCCAGCTGCGGAGAGTGCTGCCACTTTCGGCTCTCTTGCATTCTCGCTGCAGTTGATGGTGCTTCAGAGGTGTTTGGACAGTTGCCGCGGTGGTTGCTGCGCTCAGTTCTTCGGGTTCTGTTGAACGCTGCGGTCGCATTGATCTTGGGCGCTCGCAACAATTTACTCAACTTCTGCATTCTCGTCGTTCTACGCGGGCGGCGCTGCGCATGCGAAAGAAGGGCGCGTAAAGAAAGTGCAAGTGCAATTGCAAGAATAACGGAATCATAAAACAAAATAAACAACAATAATATTTAAGCAAGCTCATCAAAGTGCTACGTAAAAGTCGAAACGCAAATGAAGGCAATTCAAGTATAAATATTTAAGAAAAATTCAAAAAGTTTCTGTGTGGTTTTTGTGCGCTGACAGCAATATTTAACCGATATTTTATTTTCTCACTTGCGCAATTTCCATTTTACCCGCCTCTGACAAAAAAAAATCAGATATTTTGTTTATTTTACATTATCGATTGCCGGGCTCTCATTTACCCAACTTGGCTACCAACGCCGCCGACGCTTATCAGCCAGGCAAAGGCAGCGTTCGATAGCCACTAAGCCGGAGTAAATAGAGTTCCGAGACCCGAGTCCATTAGCGTATGCCCAAAAAAGGCACATTTCTTCGTTATTTATTGCATTTTAAATATTTGGACTGCTCAACTGATAAAAAAAATATGCCCACACACAGCGGCAGCAAGGTGCAGCAGTAGAGCTACTACACCCACGCTTCCGCCCACCATGAGTAGCCTGCGGCCCGCAAGTGTCTGCGATACGACGCCGCTGCAGCGCTTCGAGAGCCAAAGCAGCAGCGGCGAGGAGCCATCTTCGCCAACAGCGGCGAGTATCATAGCAGCCGCCGCAGCAGCAGCGTCCACCTCAAACTCCCCACACCAACACCAACACCAACAACACCAACACCACCACAACAACAACAACAACAATATCAACAAGAATGTAAAAGTTGATTTACAGCTGCCAGCGTTTGTTGGGGCTGGAGTGGGTGGAGCAGGCACTGGAACAATTGTCATAATGCCGCGCGCTCGCGGCACAGCTCACATCTTTGGACGCATCGCCATGGACCTGAGCCTGCTCAGCTGCGGTGAGTTTCAGGCCCCCTCCCCCCGACTAAACTAACACACAATGAGAGAAACTTAGCTTGAGCTTAGAATTCCTTCAAAATGAACTTTCACACTTCTTTACCATTCTGTTTAACATTCTGTTATCACGTTTTGTACCAATTGAACTCTTGCTCTCTGAATGAATCTATTTAAATGGTCCAACTTGTCTGTTTTTGTGTAAAGCTCATCGGAGTGTGTGCCGTATCAGAGTTTTAGTCGCAACTATATTGTGTATTATTATCTGGCCCCTGGGCGCCGTTCATTTAATTAATAATAACACTCGGAATTGTAGAGAAAATGTTATCCAACAGCGCATGTTGGCATGTTTTTCAAATGAATAAGCATTTTTGCTGCGGAGGATGCCCAATGTGCCCAATGGACCTCAATCAGCGCCCAAAAAATACCTAACATAAGTATTTGCGCATCGAGTGTTGTCTGATTTATATTTGACTTAATTTACGCAAATGTTTGTGGGGTGAATTTATTGTAAACCGAGTGAAAAGTTGCAACAACAATATCATCATCATCATTCATCAGCTTGATTTTGAATTGGAACTGGCACTGTGTTTGTTTACCCAGATCTAATTTGGGCATGCTCAGCAGACCTTGTTTCGATGAGCCAGTGCGTCAGCTAGAATCTGATTGGATTCTTCACTCTTCCCAGCTCAGTTATGACAATAATGATAGCTACTCCAACCGGTCTAATTTGGGCATTCTCAGCGCAGACCTTGTTTAAATGAGCCAGTGCGTCAGTTAGAATCTGATTGGATTCTTCATCTACTCCAACTGGAGGAAAGATGCTTTCGGATTGTATTATATTGATTGAATTTCTCTTGTTACAGTCGGCTTGACTATGCTCGCCTTCTCGTTGTGGTGTGAACCGATCAGGCGCGGATTCTTCTGCGATGATCTCTCGCTGATGCATCCCTACAAGGAATCAACTATACGCAGCTGGATGCTCTATCTGATGTGCGCAGCGCTGCCCGTTTCTCTGGTAAATCAATAGACATTACTTATCTAAGTCTGCTGCTTAATCTATGACTTCCACACAGATTCTACTGGTGGAATTCTACAGGGCGCAGGACAGGCCAAAGTACGGCAGCAGCAGCAGCGGCTACTATCTGTGCCACATGGAGCTGCCGCAATGGCTGCTGCAGTGCTATCGCAGGATTGGCGCCTTTGTGTTCGGTTTGGGCGTGGAGCAGCTCACCACGGACATAGCCAAATATGCCATTGGTCGACTGCGGCCGCACTTCTTTGCAGTAAGGGCAGCACTTGGCCTAATCTTGAATGGGTAATCAAATGTTTTAATTGCAGCTCTGCCAGCCGGTGCTCCGCGACGGCACCAGCTGCAACGATGTGATCAATGCCGGTCGCTATATCGAGGACTTTCAGTGCACGGCATCCAGCCTGAGCGCCAAGCGATTGAAGGACATGCATCTCTCCTTTCCCAGTGGCCATGCCAGCTTTGCCTGCTACTCCATGGTCTATCTTGCGGTGCGTAATCCTAAACAGGAGTGCAGACATTTAACCCAGCTCCTTTTCCCATTTAGATCTACTTGCAGCGTCGCATGCACTGGTCGCGCCTCAAAATGTTGCGCCATTTGTTGCAGTTCCTGCTGCTCCTGTTCGCCTGGTACACGGCACTAACGCGCGTCTCCGACTACAAGCACCATTGGTCCGATGTCCTGGCCGGCTCAGCAATTGGCCTCACCTACGCCCTGCTGGTGGTAAGTCAACATCCTTGCCTCCATATTGAATAAACATATTGATTTGCATTTGTTCTCTACTCGGAGACGTCGATCATTTGGTAGACGGGCCCAATCGGAACAACTCTCATCGATTTCAGCTGCTTTTAGTTATCGTCTCTATATGTACAACTATTTAATCAGCTATAGCCTACTAATGTACATAAACTACTTATGTACAATGTACACTGTCTTTGTGTGTGTCTTTGACTTTAGTTTTACTTAATAAAATTTTGCTAGTGTATGTTTAAAAGGTGCTCTGTGTTTTTTAATAATAGTCGAATATGATAATCTCTATATATAAAACTGTTTGTCCTGGCTGATTGACTGACTGAGTGATTGACTGACTGACTGACTGACTGATTGACTGACTGACTGACTGATTGGTGATCAATGCACAGCCCAAACCGTAAGATGTAGATGCACGTTAAGACGGGGTTTCGGCAAATTCCACCCACAAGTGTGGAAAAAACGCGAAAAACGTTTGTATGTAACTTTTTTGTTTGCCATCCGATCGGCCTCAAACTTATTTTCAAAGATCTTTGTTCAAATTCATTTAAGGGGTGTTTCACACTTTTTGGAAAATCCATCCCTCCTTGGTGGAAATGGAGGTGGAAATGATGGATCTATATGAAAATTCATTTGAGACGTGTTTCACACTTTTCGCAGAATCGAAACTTTTTCGGGTGGAATGCGACTCAAAGATTTTTTGTGCGAAGTTTTAAATTGTGTCCGATTTGCTTTAAACTTATTTTCAAAGCTCTACATAAGAATGTAATGAATACGTGTTTCAGCGATTTGGGTAATTCCACTCGCAACAGTGGTAAACTGGCGGAAAACGTTTTTATGAAAATTGTTTGTTTGCCGTCCGATCAGTTTCAAAATCGTTTCAAATTAGTTTGAGAACATTGATTTTATGACATACGTGCCACGGGCAAGGCCGGGTTATATCCGCTGGTATATTATAATATACTCCAATTAGCCAAGTTCAGTTAGCTCTGAATTATGGCCAGTTAACAATTAGCAATGGCCGAAGATCAGTTGGCCAATTGGTTGCGATTTGCATATCAATCGAATTTACGGCCGTTTGCCACTCGACACGAGTTGAGTTGAGTTGGGAGCCGATACCTCAATCAACTCGCAGCCACTCAGTCTGAAGCTGGAGAAGATTGGGATTGGGATTTGGGTACACGACATCTTATCAGCACTTAGCCCAATAGCTGTGAGATTGATGCGGCTATAAACTGTCAGGGAAATGTTGTCATCGTTTATTCTTTGAGAGCTTAAGAAAAGGCAACGAGTTCTATTTGAACCCCTTCGACGATTACTTGGCTGCAAGTCTTTCTGGCAATTAACACAATTTCTTTATTGCGCTTTTATCTGAACACAATTACATTGCTTTTTCCCCAAAAAAAAAATATGTTGCCCATTTCATTTCAGACGATTTTCAGCGGCATCTGCCAATTGACGCGATTCGTGTCTGTCTACAGCTTCAAGTTGATGTCGAAAACTATTGCTATCCATAAGATAGAAATGGGGCAGATCTGTAGCTGGAACTTGTATTTTACGAGTATGACAAATGCTGGAGGCCGAGAAGGTTGCCGTAAAATTGGCTGCCAATTGAGGCGCAACATTAATTTTACCATGAAAATTACAGATTGCAAAGGTAACCGAATTAACAGCACGTTTCCATTGCATCTTGTTTTTATGGCGAATTAGTGTGTAAAATTGCATTTTAGGGTAGACAGAGTTTCAATAATGTCCGCACCAGAATAATGCAGCAGGGTATATTCCCCGTTGCAACACACGATCCGCAGGGGTTCAAATTATTCTCAAAAAGATGTCCCATTGCTTTTTATTTAATTTTGTCCCATTGCTTTTTATTCGATTTTGTAACATTTTGATTAATTATAGCTGCGATCATTTGAGTCCAAGAACTTGGCACGGGTATTTTGTAGTCGAGCAGCCTATGCTTCCTTTTGTGTGCCACCGCCAGGCATGGTCACACTATTTCATAGCGTACATGTCCAGCGCGAAAAGCGTTCAATTTTCCACGTACAGCCCAAAGGGCCAAAGGGAGAAACAGACCATAGCGAGTCGAGTCGAGTCGAGTCGAGTCATAGGCCGAAACGTGGGCCTCAGCTTGCTGCGTGGGTTACGTTTTTTAATCAGACTCTCTCTGTGGCAGCTGGGCAGCCTTTTGTCTTGCACCTTGTGGCACGGACACGAAACCACACAATAGGTGGTCACATGCTAAATTTGTCCTGTGGCCAGACCTGTGCACCTACATGTGCTGTTATTTATGTATGAGCCTAGTTGGCCTGCAATTAGTGGGCAGGGCTAGTTAAGTTAACGTTGGCACTAACTAAACTCTTAATAATGAGCTTTAGTCAGCTTTTAGATAGGCGCTTTATTTATGGGCGCCCAGTGGCTAAGCGAAATCCATAAATCTTGGCAGCGCTTTAAAGATAAGATGTCCGAGCTGGAAGATCTCGATCTGCTAGGAGTACATAAATCTCAACACTTTTGGGCGTGCCTTAGATTTAACAACTCCCGACTCTAGACTCCAGATAGTTAACGAATTTATGTGTGCCCATTAGAACAATTTCAAGCAACGCCTTTTCTTACCTTTGCCAATTTAAAACCAGTCTACAAACAACAAGCGACTTTGCCAGGCATCTTTTACAAGTTCGCGCTTTCCATTTGAATGCATTCGAAATGCGACGTCGTCGTTGTCACGTTTAGTTAACAATTGTTGTCAAGACTGTATGTGTCACATAAATAACAAACAAGCCCTTTTTAACACCCCTTCGCCTTCCTTTGCACCCCGTGACACATATAAAACATAATGCCGCGCAGCAGGATGCCCCTCCCAAGGCCTTAAGCCTCACAAGCTGAGCTCACCCAGAGCTGAGGGAATGATCCATGAATACAGTTTCAGTATTTATAGTTAGTTATAGATTCTTACCTGGCTAAAAATACCTGGCTGATCTTTGGACATTCTTCAAGTCTGGTAACTTCCGCCTGCTGCTGCCCCTCATTTGCCTCGTTAGCGCCTGTGACTTAAGCTGAAATCCAAATACGAGCTCGGTCAATGGATGCGTTGTGAAGACCATGCTTGAAATGGGGGACAGACACTTTAAGCAAACTAACTGTGTTTACAGATTTGGTAAGTGGGCAGGCAAGAGTTGCCTGCTATCTGCAAGCCTAGTTAGCCGCAGTTGCTAATCCCGGCTGAAGAATACGCATCAAATGGAACAAATAATTCCATCAGCTAATAGCCAGTTGTTGTACATTTAGTATATTACGTGCACGAATAAATAATTGCACATTTTGGTTAAGCACATGAAAATTCCTTCACGCAATTACAACAAGGCTGCAATTTGTTGGAGAGCAGACGAACCAAATCAGTGCGTTTTAATTGAATAAACGCAGCCGTTATAAATGTTTACATTAAGTGATTCCCCTCCCCCCTCCCCCTAACCAGCCTCAACCCCAACCGATCAACTTTAATTAGCGGCAACAAGTCGAGACAAGGCAGCAAAACGGCAGCAACGGATGCGTTCAATTATGCCCGACATGAGCCGGAGGAGCAGTTGCGGCGCCATGTCCATGTAACACCCGTTCCAGAGATGGAGCACAATGTTGGTGTCAGAAAAATTGTCACTGGCCCGCGGGCAAAACACCTTTCCGCCAATATCGGGCAACTCCATTCATTTGCATATGGTCAATTAGTCCGGCTGGAGCTTGTCAATCATCAGCAAAGGCCACGCGTGCCGCATTTGCATACATTTTATGTACACAATGTTTGACATTGTTGCATTTGTTGTTTTAAATCGCTTTGAATAATTGATAACATTTCAAATGCGCGCCATTTCAATGCGCTCTGTTAATAAATTTAAGTAACAGCATGTTAACTCGAATGGGCACTGTTAATTTACAGCTGCGCAGCCTTGGTCACACTGTTTTTTAACATAGTTTGCACAGCTGTGTTTTTTGCCATTCACACAGAAACTACTGAGTATCGATATCGAAATCGAAGGCACACCTGAAGTCGCGTTCGCGTTGTCATCATCGCTCCAAAATCTCCGCACACACCAAATTTTGCCGTTTTAACACACGAAAACGTGTGTTTTCTTTGCTTTAAATACGCATTAATATTGCTAAAGTTCTTGTGCCAGCAGAGCGCAGCTGTTGTGGTTGATCAAATTTTGTGCAACAAGTGGTTTTCAACTCGTTTTTAACTTCACAATCAAAGTGCCTTACACATACCGACGCGCGCACACGGATATTGTTTTTACCTGCCAGCTTGCACGCATACAAGCGCATACGTAAGCAACAACAAGTTGTGAACTGTATGCTTGGAATCCAATAAGATAATTACGCCGAAAAATGCTAAGCTCATGCACATAATTTAATTAAAAGTGCTCAGCCTCAGTGAATGAAAATAAAACAAATTAGAAGTGCTGACCAAAAAAAAAACTAACAAAATCCCTAACGCGAGGATCAGTATCGCGTTTTTAAATGTGATAAAGGAAGAGAAAGAGAGAGGGCCCAAATATCAGTCTGTGCGCGCGCGCGTGTGTGTGTGTGTGTGTGTGTGAATGTGTGTGAACAAAGCTCCTTAACAACAAAAGTAGCCATCAACAAATTGAAACAAGTGTATTTTAAATATAGATTACAAAGTCCACTTAAGCAAATAAAAATAACGCAGGTAATTACACATAACTGACATTTTTCACTTTTGCTTTTACATACAAGCATACGTATGTACATACATAAATAAGCAAAAATACCTAGTATGTGTACAAACAAACATACATATTGTACGCTCATTTCTTTCATTGACATTGTTTTTGCTAAGTAAGTGTAAGTGCTTTTGCGCGTTTTGTCTGCAGCGTACTGAATTATTTTGTATGCTATTTTCTTTTTATCATTTCTCACTGCCCTGTGCTCTCTTGCTTTTTTTATTGTTTTACCTTTCTACACATTTAACAGTCATCATCAGTTTGCACTTGCTTCTAAATGTTGCCATCTCTTTTTACTCAAAGAAATAGCAACAATACTAACAGCGCGGGTCTTATAAGAATTCTATCGGTGTGCTTGAAGTTTCTTGTTTGGCTACCAATACATGCTTAAGGCCACTGCTTAGCACACACACACACATGCCCACGAACTGGCCAATAAATGCCGCTGCTTTGGAATGTTCGCTTCGATGGTTTTTGTGTTGTCGTTCCTGTTCTCAATACATTTTGTATTAGGTCTTATGTGTGTGTGGACGTTGTCAACGGGTTTCTGCTATCATCACACACACACACACACACACACATACTCATCAAGCTAATTTCAATAAACAAACTGCAGACTGTGTAGCTTTGTTATTTCTTTCCGTTGCCTGTCCACCTTTTTTGTGTGTCAGTCACCTGTTTTTCACACGCCAACCGCCAACCAAAACAACTCAAAATAGAGGGCAACAATTCGCCGTCTTTTCTTCCTGCTTGTCCTGCTGCAATAACAGCTGAAACTCTCTGCTTTGTTTATCCTTTTACGGCGCATAATGTTAAATTGAAAGGCCAAAGTTTTAACAGATAAAACTGTTTAACGTTAACACAGAACATTATATATTGGTAAACCTGCGAAATTAATGTTGTTTAAATCAAACATAATGTTAGATAGATTGTGCTTTAAATGATTCAACTGAATGTGGAATAGCATTCAGGAATCACTGTTAGTTAACATTAACGCTGGCAGCAACAGCGCTGCTAGCGCATCAGTTGTTTTTCGGCATTCGTGCGCGGCGCAAGGATATACGCAGGGATTATTCCGCAAAGCCACACACACACAACCAAAATTTACGTGGCGGCTTTTCAATTATTTAAGCCGGAAAGCCGACGTGCAAGTTGAGTTTATGACTTTGCGCGCTCAGTGCGAGGCGAGCCAGCAGATGTGATAGAGATAGAAATGTGAGAAATACGTATAGAAAAGAAGGGGAAGAAAAAGACAAAAAAACAAAATGCAATAACATAAAGCGGCAGCGGCCTAAGTGCAAAAGTGGCTGTGCATTAAAAAACATAAGGACAGACAATCCATTGACTTGTCTCAGCTTTTCTTTTCGTTCATTGCATAAGGTTATTTGTTGTTGCTGTATTTAAATGAATGAAAGCTCTCTGCTCTACTAAAACTAACTAAAACCTTTCAACTGTCTTTCGCTTATTCCAGATAACGGCAACAAAATTAGCCGCAACGTGACGTATTCTCGCATCAATAATTAAACAAGTGCACACGATATGGAGTCCATGGAATATGAGATGGCACGCAACATGACGCTGCTCTTCTTCCTCGAGCGACTCCTGGACAAGGGCGAGCCACGCACCGTCCACGATCTCTCCTGCCAGTTTGGCAACAAGGAGTTCACCAAGGAAATGCGACAAATTGCCGGCGGTAGTCAGTCTGGTGAGTTGCGCTCAAATCTCTTGAAATCAAAAGTGAAAATCATTTTACTTTACGTTTTGATATCGCTGTTGGCAGCAACCTGAAACCTGAGGTACAGTGAAAACTAATACTAAACATATTTGTACACCTGTACAGCGGGTTCAATGTTTTCCGCTGCCTGTTGTCGTTTTTTTTCTTGTCGCTTAAGTGCTTGACTTGGCCAAGTGCACATGTCATTGCCAGTCGCCATTGAGGCAGCGGTTTCAACGGTTTGCACGACTAAAAGATACCCTGCATAAGCTGTAAACCGAAACCTATGCCTGCTTGAGCAAGACATGCTCTCTATAAGGTCACAGGTGCTTACATTTTTCTACCACTTTATTAGGCAGCTATGTTTTCAGGGTTATTTTCTTTTACCTCAATCGATAATAGACGTCGTTTTGTTTGTCTGTTTATGCCGGCCTCAAAAAAAAAAACTGGATTCATCCATATAATATAAAAAACACTCGACTTTGACTTACAACAACAACAACAAATGAACACACGTAAACACGCTTTAAAAATAGAAATACACAACTCTTCGAAAAACTTTAAAAATAAACATCTTCTGGAGGTCGGTGCAATGCACTTTCTACCAAAAAAAAAGAAACGCAATGGATTTAGATTCATTAGCGCATAATAAGAATGGAAATAAAGTGATTTTCACATGGAAGTTGCGACAGTTTTCTTTTATCTTCGCCTTGTGATTAATAGCACAAGTTTAATTTGTATGATATGAAGAGAATTATTTATTAATTAAATTTTGAAACCTGGCAGCAATTGCGAACTTTACATGTTAAAGCCGACCATATCAATCTCTTTGACGACAATCTTTTTTTCTTTTTGTTTTTTATCGTGTTTTCATAGTTGAGTTGCTGTTTACTTTAGCGTATGCCTTGCTAATTTGTTATCATTTACGGCACATTTTTATTACAGACATTTTGTTCACAGCTTGTGGTTGCGTTAATTGCACTCGTAAAATACGAAGTGCAACAAATGCATTCAACAAATACTTATCGCATTTTAAAATACACATGTCTTTTTAACTGCAATTCGTGACGTGCGTTTTTTGAAATACAGCTTTGCAGATGCGAAGAACATAGCCAAGTTAGTAAGCGTTAGTAAGAGTTGGCTCGACTATTTCCCAAATTGAAGCGAATCAACTTTAAGGGAAGGTCTTTAATGGATACCGAAGCTATAAGCTCCAGCTTGAAGCAGAGCCCAAAAGCTAAGCTAGACCCGACCCGGTCAGCCTATAGACACCTTTTCTTGTCAACGTTTTGCTTATTATTCTTCTTCCTCTTATAAGCCGTTAAGGGCCAACTCTCTATACCTTTAATATTCATTTCATATGGCCCACCTAAAAACTGAGCCGCAATCCAAATGATGATGTGGGTAAATTTGCTTTTCTTGTTTGGCTTTGCAATAGAAAAAAGTGTCGATTACGTGACAGAAATGTTCAATTCAATTTCAAATATTATGGCAAACTATTCTAGAGAGAGAGGGAGAGAGAGGGGGAGAGAGGGGGAGGGTAAGAGCCGCCCATTTGTTGCTTCAATAATGCATGAGCTTGGGCTTGGGATAGCTCTCTCTCTCTCTCTCTCTCTTTCTCTCTCTCTCTCTCTATCTATTCCCCAGCGACTGACGAGGGTTTTGCGGGCAAACAAGAAAACATTTACGAAATTAACGTCACAAGCAATTTTGTTCGAACTCAACAGCTTCGAGAGTTTGTTCTCAGCTTAAAGGCTATTAACTAAAATGTGATAATGGCTTGGGCAAACAATTTTCAAATGGGCTGCGTTCCCATTTCACTGCTAATTTGACAAGCGATCGCCTAAAAAAACTATAAACTAAAACTAGTTTTGCATGCATTTGGCCAAACTCAACCAGGCCAGTTAATGGCCAGCTGACAACATCGACATCGATGTCGATATGGATGTGGATGTGGAATATGTTGAATAGCTGCACACAAACATATTCCATTTTGGCCTCCACGTGAAGCACGCAATGTTTTGTTTTTGGTTTTTGCGTAATCGATTGCCAAAAAGCGAAGGTGCAACGCATTTGTCAATGGCAACACAAATTTTGGCTCGGCAAAATATATACAGATTGTACAGTGAAGTCTCTTCTAACGGACAGCAGCTTGTTCCAATGATCGATGTGCTGCATCCGTGTTCGATTTGCCGCTCCGACACATTTCAGCTTTGACTTGCGCTCCTTTTTGGCTTGGTTGCTGCCGTGTCAGAGTCAGGGCATAAATTTAACGATTTAATGCCGACAGCAGTCGGTTGGCCCATTTGAAATCCTTTAGCACCCTTGGCTCATGCTCCATCTCCGTCTCCGTCTCCCCGGTTCCTTGGCATTGCGTGTCGGCATTGTGCGTTCAAGTTGAGTTGTTTTGTATTTGTGCGGAGCTTGCCTGGCAGATTGTTGACTTGTGCTCGGGGAAATGGAAATCAGAAATGGAGTTGGAAATGGCAATCGCTAAAGCTCGACATTGATTTTTGTCGGCGTATTAATAGCTACAACTTTTAACAGTTAACCAAATTTGCTATTTATTAGTGGCGCCTTTTGCGCCTAATGAGCAGAAAAGCGTCATTTAATAAGCCCATTATGAAGTCATGTTTTAGGCCAGGCCACATCAACAATATCAACCTCCCCATTTTAAGCAAATTTCACTTTTCGACTGAGCACATAAAATCTTGAATTTATTGCCACATAACCCTTTTAGCTGCTCAGCCAAGCCACTTGCAGAATGTATAATATGTGCAGAATGTGGCAAGGTTCTGCATGCGCTTACATTTCAATAAGCAAACATAAATATATAATATATAAATGTATATGCATATGTGTATATTTATAGAAAACTGTGTCCAATATGTGAGGCGGCGGCGAGTGACCGTAAAATGTGCCAACAACACAGAGACACCTGCTCCTCAGGGGGCGGCAGGGGATTCGCCCACCTGCCCACCTACCCGCCTGTCTCTGTTTTCTCTGTCTCAAAGTGTTTTGGTGGAATCGAAAGAAAAATACTTGAGGGTTAAGTGTAAAGTATTCGAGATTTGTAACACAACTCGTTTGTTTGATTTCTTACACTATAGTTTTAGTGTGCTGTGGAAAAAAGTCTTTATTTGATTAATACATATATTTCAACAATTTGTTTGCTTTTTTATTCTGTTAAACAGCTGATATGGCTGTTTTATCCATTTGTCCTGCACCTCTCTAAATTTATATACGAATGGCGAACGATATGCTAAACAGCTTCGGTCGTTCCAGAAGGTTTCACAATCTAATGAGTGCAGATCTACCTGGAACGAGGTTTCCCTCGGCTAGCATCACGCCCGGCTCCTCGGTGCTGGGCATTCGATTTGATGGCGGCATTCTGGTCTCCGCCGATACGCTGGTCGCCTACGGCAATCTGGCGCGGTACCAGAACGTCGATCGGGTGATCAGGATCAGCGACAGTGTCTTGCTTGGCGGCGGCGGCGATTTCGCCGATATACAATCAATCGTGCGGACCATAGACCAGAAGATTATCAACGATCAGTGCCGCGACGATGGGACGAGCATGAAACCGATGGCGCTGGTCAACTGGCTGACGCGGCTCCTCTACGGCCGGCGCTCTCTCAAAAAACCCCTCAAAGCTGAGCTAATCGTTGCCGGCATCGAAGACGGTTGCCGGCCATATTTGAGTGCCGTGGATGCGCGCGGTTCGCCCTTCGAGAACTATGTGGCGGCCAGCGGCTTTGCCCGGCTCATAGCTGTGCCGCTGGTGCGCGAACGCAAGCCCCTGGACAGGGATTTCAGCTTGAAGGAGGCATCCACATTGATCCGCGACTGCATGAGAATCCTCTACTATCGCGATACGCGCAGCATTTCTCAGTATACGGTCGGCATTTGTACGCCCGATAATTGCAGCATTAAGGGTCCGTTTAAAGCCGAAGAAAACTGGGCAATTGCCGATCACGTTTCGGGCTACTAGATATTATATTTGAACATTTTGTATTCAGTCTGATCCGAGGATCGTTAAACTATACAGAATATATATTTTAGATTTTAATACAAAAAGAGTTTGAGTAGCCCTCGCAGCTGCTCTTATATTGCTTTGCTGCGGGTATATTGCGGTAGATAAATATTTATGCTTCTTCGTATTTTTGTGTGGCTTACAATTTTCACACAGAGTTCACTCTGCTTCACCTGTAAATTTCAATTTCAATTTGTGTAATGCACAAGGATACATAAAACTTGAATTATGGCACCAGTTGCTTGGCCCATTTTTAGTGGACATTTCACCTTTTTTCACTTTCAAGCGGGCAGGCTCAACTGAATCCACATCATTTTTTCTCAGTTTTGTG
Source organism: Drosophila montana (assembly GCF_035044405.1). Lineage (NCBI taxonomy): Eukaryota > Metazoa > Arthropoda > Insecta > Diptera > Drosophilidae > Drosophila > Drosophila montana. The sequence continues at coordinate 293,785 of NW_026997758.1, forward strand.
GCTCATTGAGCACATGTTAGATGTGAATCCCCGGCTCAGATTGATAATCTTCCTGGTGGCAGAAATCTCTGCACATGTCTTCGCATAATTTCTTAATAATTTGATTATTCGCAAGTTCATTTACATTTTCAAAGCCCGGTGAGAAATGCAATTAGATTAATTTATGCTGCGATTTTGAGCAAAACTTGTTACACATTCAGTTTCGACAATACAATTAACAATGACAACTCGGAGCCGGAGACGGAGCAGAGGCTGTTGTTGTTGTTGTTGCTCCCTCCTCGACACGCAACAATAAAAACAAACAAATTCCCTGCCTTCCCCTCTCCCTCCACTCTCGCTTCATCAAATGCTGCGCGTTTGTCATGTCACGTCATATTACACACACAATAGGCTGTGGCACGAGACGAGAGGGGCGAGGGGCATCCAGAGGGGTGACGAGCGGGTGTCAGTCGTTTTTCCCTGGGCTGCTGACGGCAGTCAGTCAGTCAGCAACTATGACCTGATTTATCAAATAAATAGCTCGCACAGCTTGGCTTGAGTGCATTCACTTTTCATTTGGCTGCAGATGTACACTGTAAACAAATTGCGGCTGCATTGCAAAACAGATTGAGATTCATTTATACCATTTTTTAGCTGAATAATCTGTTCTAAATGAATATTACAAATTAAATTGTATTGTATTTAGAAACATTTCAAACATTATTACTCTAGACGTTTCAGATGAATATGTGACGATTTGGCATCACAGAAATTTATGCATTTTAAGTTTGTTTGTCTTTGATAAGTTTTGTTATTATAAAAAGTATGTAAAACTTCTTCCAGCTCGAGCTCTCTAGACTCTACTCGTCTAAATATTCACTTTTTTGGTATATAATAAAAATAGCAACTATTGCTAGAATATCAACTTTTAAGTTGCATCTATTTAACCGAAAATATATATAAAGTATTAGCATCTTGTTTTTACTTATTTCCATGAATATTATAGGTCTAAAAACGTTTTGTCAAAACAATTTCTTGACACCATTAAAAATAGATAATTTTTCATATTGATTTTTAAAAATTGTTTGGAGTAATGGAACTCAATATGTTTTTTTTTTTAAATAGTTCCAAGAAAAATAATATATCGATATAAAATATGTAAAAAATAAAAGCATTAAAATTATGTGGTTTAAATTGCATATTAATCGGGAAAATATGCATTTTTCGCTTTGTCAAAACATTTTCTTGACATACTGTATGTATACTTCTCTTCTATTTGCGCCGTGCACGCAAAACCAACAAAACTATATGTCAGAGCAAGTTTTAGCCTTTTCATGCCCACACAATTGTAGCTGATATAAGGGTAAGCCCCATCCTCGCCCAACTTTTGCCAACTTTACAACTAAAGCGGCAACATACATCTGAAGAAGATATGCACATAAATATTTATGTGATTTAGTGATTACAATGAAGCTAATTATGGGAAACCGGGCATATGTGGCAGCATGATAGCAAAGTTATACAATGCGCGCTTTAAGTTTAAAGTTCCTGGCAAAAAAAACTAATCAACTGCTATGAAGAGTACATATGTGTATGTATGTGTTGTGGATATACATACATATACACAATGTACATTAAGTACTTTGCCAATTAAAGCGCTAAAATGTCTTACGACGCGAACACATTGAAAGGGGTGCTGGCGAATTAATTAAGTTAACACTTTTACTGCATTACTGCATAGACGGATATATTAATAGAGGGCGAGAGAGAGGGAGAGAGAGAGAGAGGGAGAGAGAGACTCGCTAATGGCTTTTACTAATTATAATTGACATCTTTGGCTTCTCGCTGACAGGTCTGAAGAAATTTCTCGCCCAATATCCATCGATATTTCTGGTGGACGGCGATTATGTGCAGGTAAATGCGTATCAGCACAGTAGCTCGGACGATGGCAACGGCGGCGGCGGCAAGCGCGACTACATCCAAGAGGCTAAAGACTACTTCAAGAACAAGATGCTGCAATATGGCGCCGCTGCCGAGGTTCCAGTTCGCAGTCTGCTCGGCCATCGGTCGCAGGCATCGCCACAAGTGCGTCACATATCGGGTGAGTAGTTGACATAATTACCTTTCCTCTGATTTTTAATGCGTTCATTTTATAGGTCAGCACATCAAGGAGTTTACGGACTTTCTGATGAAGCACACGGACACATTTAAGGTGACGGACGACCATGTGGTGCTGGTGGGCAGTGAGAATATGACGGATTTGCCGGCCAGGGATCGATTGCATTTGCCCCAGTCGAACATCGATACGCGCGGCACACAGCAAATGCTCGACTTTTTTGCACAGTGCATCGAAATGAAGGGCCCGCTGCTGGTGGATCAGCTATTCCATCTGCTGACACTCAACTTTCCCCAGGATCAATGGCTGCGCATGTTCAAGACGCCCGGCGATTTGAGCTCCTTTCTCAAACTATTCGGCGACTGCTTTCACATCCAGGCCAATCTAGTCACGCTGCTGCAGAAGCCCAAGCTAAGCGACTCGCACATCCAGCAGGCACAGGCGCGTTCTCGCGAGCAGTTCAATGTGCTTAACAATAATCAGAATCCACGAAAGCCAGAGGCGGCTTTGAGTCCCGTGCAGCAGCGCCTACATTCGCCAGCCATGCGCAGCAATGGTTACAGCAGCAACAACAATCTGAACAACAACAATCTGAACAACAACAACAATATAGTATCGCCTAATTTCAAGCTAAATGCGCCCGTATCGAATATGACAGGCGGCAATGGCTTTGGCCAAAGCCAAAATAAGTCCGAGCCCAATTCAGGCTTCGACAGCTATGTGCCAATGTCGGAGCTGAAGCTGGAGAATCTGTGCGAGAACAATTATCCCAGCTCGAATGTGTGCTATGGTCCCATAGGAGCAGCAGCACCACAACAGCAGCCGCAGCCGCAGCAGCAGCAGCAACAACAACCGACGGCGCCAACGGAGCGTTTGAATAGCGTTAATCAAACACTGAAGCAGCGGATAAATACACTGGTCATACGCACCCTGGCTGAAAATCTGGAGAAGGACAAACAATCGCTAGCTAATCAGAACGCACACTCGAGTCCCGTGCACGGCGGCAACAACACCAAAGCAACAATTGCAGGCACAGCTGCAACAATTGCAGGCACATCAGCAACATCGGCACAGAACAATTCGTCACCTAGTCAAAGCTATTTCGTTGGCGACACCTGGAAGATTAAGGTACTGCAAAATACGACTGTCATTGCCAATGTGAAGCATTCAACGTTTGTCACCGACGCTCTGCTAGACCTGCTGGCCAAAGATGAGAGCAACATTGCCGTATCGCTCGACTGTGAGGGCATCAATCTGGGCATTAAGGGCGAGATAACGCTGATCGAGATTGGCACAGCTCGTGGCGAGGCATTCCTGTTCGACGTGCAATCCTGCCCCGCCATGGTGAGCGACGGTGGCCTGAAGACGCTGCTCGAGCACGATCAGGTGATAAAAGTCATACACGATTGCCGCAACGATGCTGTTAATTTGTATCTGCAATTTGGCATATTGCTGCGCAACGTATTTGACACGCAAGCGGCGCACGCAATATTACAGTATCAGGAGAACGGCAAGCAGGTGTATAAGGCCAAATATATATCGCTAAACTCGCTGTGCGAGCAATACAATGCGCCCTGTAATCCCATCAAGGATCAGCTGAAGCAAATCTATCGGCGGGATCAAAAGTTCTGGGCCAAAAGACCGCTGACGCGCGAAATGATGCTGTATGCGGCGGGCGATGTCCTCGTCCTGATACACGATCAGCTCTTTGGCAATCTGGCGCAACAGATTAAGCCCGAAAACCGGCAGCTATTCTCCGAGCTGTGCACCGAGCAAATCCTAATGCAGATCAAGCCCAACGAAGTCAAGATACGAAAGAAGCAGCGCAAAGTGAGCACCGAGGTGTCGGATCTCAAGCAAAAACTGGCCCAGACCAGCAAAAGTATTGTGCTTTCCAATCGCGAGATACGACTGCTGCGGTGAGTCGAATACTGGAGTATCTATCTTACACTTTTATTAGTACGAATGAATTTTTAAAATTTCGAACACGGTGTAGTTTTCAAAGGTCTGTCTCTATTTAGCCCAGATATCTTAATTATACATTTCAAACTTTAAATCTCGATAGCTCAGGGAAGTCCCAAAATGAAAGGGTATACATTTAGATATCGTGTCCCAGGTTTTAAAATTTAGAATTTCATATTTTAAAAGGCACGTTCAAAAAGCTGTATCACTCGAAAATCGGTTCAAATTTTCTCGAAATATTTCATTTAAAAGATCTGGCTCAGTTCAACTTGACCCTGTGAAAGCAGCCTAATATCCGCTAGTATATAATTATAAGAACTTTCATTTACTTGCAGCTATATGGACTTGACGGAGGACGAGAAGGAGCGCCTCAAGGGCTATTACAAAGTGGCCAAGAAGTTGGAGAAAATGGAATCTGCTGGCAATCCAAATAAGTACGTAGTCCCTACGATTTATAGTTGATAACGATTTTAATAGTTGTCATATTTTATTGCAGAGATCAAAGTGACTCGGAGGACGATGCGGAACCAAATGAAAACGACTTTTTCCCAAGCTTGGATTCGGTGCCTTCGGACAATTCGCTGTCGGGCACATTCTCGCCGCGCTTCAGCTCTGAGCCGCCCAGTTTGACTGAATCAATGCAAATGCTGGAGGAAATACTGCAAAACAAATCGATGGATCGAATAGCGCGCATTGATAAGCTCGAGGCCATATTGACGACTGCGACTACATTGCCATGCGATCAAGTGAGTTAAATTAAAATCTCAAATTCCCATGCTAAAAGTATCTTTTTTGCAGATTATTACTTCCAATGCAATGCAGGAACAATTGGGCTCCAGCATTGCGACCACTGAGAATCTGCAAATCATTCGCGAGAAATCAAGAAAGTAAGTGCAAAAACGTTAACGTTGCAAACGAAAACAAAAAGAAAAACTATCATATGATATTTGCAATTTTAGCATGAAGAACTGCAATTGCCATGGAGAGCGCAGCATAACGCCCATTTTGAGATCAGGGAATGACAAGCGAGTTGTCAAACTTGTGGATGCCGAGTCGCAAACTCTGAGCACCGGCGACGTTGTGATTACCAAAATCTTTTTCCAAGAGGAACACGAGCGTGCCAAGGAGGCGGCGTTGACCAACAGCAATGCCAATGCCAATTCACCAAAACGGGTGGCTTCAACTTAAACCGATTCCTAACTAGAAATGAAATGTGCAGACAGACAGACATATGTATTATTTTTTATTATCATGATGAGACTCCACTTGAAAAGGAAGCAAAAGACGGAGTGCCCAACTCTATTAAATATGCAATAATTATTCTATCTATCGAAAAGCAATATAATTTGTGCCTAAATGTTGAACATTGTATTAACAATACTTGCTATATAGTATATTATTTACTCCTATTTCAACTGTGTTAACATAAACATATATTGATATATTGATTTTGCTCACTCATTAATGAAATCAACCATTTTACTAAGCCAAAATTGTTACTCACAAAATTGAATCACACTTCTCATCGAGAGATGGTTTAGAATTTGTGTTGCATTCTGATTTTTTTTTTAGCAATTTGAGTTAAAGCTTTACTTATACACTTACCATTATATTAAATGAAAACCTAGCGAACCAATCAATCAAATGCGTGTATTAAATTTGACACATTTAAGCAAGATTTGCTTTTTATTTGACACAAAAATGAAGCAAGTCATATTATAAGAAACGTTGGACCAATCTGTGTAAAATCGAACGCCTTTACATTTATAGATACAGTTTGTAGAGGTTTCCAAATATCCTTGTCGCCATATCAAAACTAAACTTTGTATTTTTATCATAATACCTCCAAAAACAAAAAAAAAAAAACAAAAAAACAAACACGTTTATCCAAGTTAATTTTAAATATACCCAAATATATAATCAAAATTTCTAACCTATTAACAAAGTGCATATTCAATATAAGTAATTGATATTAAATTGTAAAGAGAACTTATTGAAATTGTACGATTATAAAATATGCATAATTAAATAAAAAACAAATTGTATATACACATTCAATGAAAATCTGCTCGAAAGAAATTGTAACTCTTACTCCTACTAAGCTCATAAACAGGTTTCCTTCAAAGACAAGGACAATCTTCGTGGGAGCTATGAGCGATTTGCAGCCTTCGTTGGGATATGGATCGACTTTCATGAAAGGAGAATTTTTAGCTTCCCTAGAATTATTAAAAGTCTTAAGAATTTTTTGGTTTTGGTTTTTTATTTAACACCAAACATCAAGAGGCTTAAAACATTGATAAGTTTGTGCATAAGTAAACATTGTAAACATTTAAAAAGATATTTGTTACAATTTATCATTATATATAGTATTAGTAGCTTTAAGTGGTAGTGAATTTGTCAAGAACTTTTTTTCATTTTATATAAGTCAGTCATGTAAATTTGTTTTTCGCGTAAATAATATTTATATGATGATCATTTTGCTAAGCGAATTTACAGCACGTGTGAGAGAGACACTTACACTATATTTTTTCACAAATGATCTGTTTTGCTTTATATTTTAAGTAGCGCAAGTTTATTAGTAAGCATTCATTATGGTTATACTAGACATCAAGGCTAATATTGTAAAATTGAATATATTGTGTAATTTAGTTAAAATACTTTTAACTTAACTTATTTTTTTGTGAGACATAGGTCTAACGTTAATCGTAGGGCTGTTTTTTTTGCTCAAATATATATTTGTTGAGCATCTTATTGACCAATTTAAATTCGTATTTTATCTGTGCTTATTATCCTTTTACTCAGTTTTAATATTAATACTAGCATTATACTATTTTATATGTGAAATCTTATTAAATGACTGCAATTAAACGACTTCAACATAAGCAACAGCAAACAGTCGCTTTTAAATATATGGTAAGTGTATATGCGTTCATATTTTAGAACTTAAATACTAATTAGCTGGATCATTAATCGTCATACATGCTATAATTTATATTATTAGAATGTGCAGCGAATAATTTAAATTAACATTAAGAAGAAAAAGAAGATTAATGTTTAACATGTAAAGTATATTAACATAAATTAGTAAACAAAAATGACATTTTGCACTTTTATTCAAATAATTAAATACTTTCAGCTGAACTACCAGGCGAACAGAACCGCAAGCAGATCAACGAAAGTTATAATCGAAAATTCAACCATGTGCTTTCAGGGGCACCGGGTTTTTTCACAAATTACACGCATAAGTTTGTAAGTAATTCAATAATTGAAATATCTCGGATTAATCCGATTTCGGAGTGATACACCCCTTTCTACTCGTAAGGATCCCTATTATCAATTGGCATTCAAAAAAATTAAAAATCAATGGGAAAAAAAAGTGGTTGACCAAAAACCGATTCGTTTGTAAAGTCAACCTTTTTTGATGATTTTTTGTCATATCTCGGCCAAATACTGTCCGATTTGGGAATTGTATACCATTTTGGACTCGTAAGGATCAGTACTATCGATTGGCATCAAAAAAATAAAAATCTAAATTTTGACCAAAATCAACAAAATGGCAAGGGGTTACATCACGTTTTTTCGCAAATTCGGGGTCGGTTCGAAAATTAAGACTTTTTTGATTATTTTTATTGAATATCTCGGGTAAATACTGTCAGATTTTGAAATGTTATACCTTTTTGAATTCGTAGGGATCCCTACTATCAATCTGCATTCAAACATTTTCAAAATCGATGGGTGAAAAAAAGTGGTTGACCAAAAACCGATTCGTTTGTAAAGTCAACCTTTTTTGATGATTTTTTGTCATATCTCGGCCAAAAACTGTCCGATTTGGGAATTGTATACCATTTTGGACTCGTAAGGATCAGTACTATCGATTGGCATCAAAAAAATAAAAATCTAAATTTTGACCAAAATTAACAAAATGGCAACGTTTTTTCGCAAATTCGGGGTCGGTTCGAAAATTAAGACTTTTTTGATTATTTTTATTGAATATCTCGGGTAAATACTGTCAGATTTTGAAATGTTATACCTTTTTGAATTCGTAGGGATCCCTACTATCAATCTGCATTCAAACATTTTCAAAATCGATGGGTGAAAAAAAGAGGTTGACCAAAAACCGATTCGTTTGTAAAGTCAACCTTTTTTGATGATTTTTTGTCATATCTCGGCCAAAAACTGTCGGATTTGGGAATTGTATACCATTTTGGACTCGTAAGGATCAGTACTATCGATTGGCATCAAAAAAATAAAAACCTAAATTTTGACCAAAATTAACAAAATGGCAACGTTTTTTCGCAAATTCGGGGTCGGTTCGAAAATTAAGACTTTTTTGATTATTTTTATTGAGTATCTCGGGTAAATACTGTCAGATTTTGAAATGTTATACCTTTTTGAATTCGTAGGGATCCCTACTATCAATCTGCATTCAAACATTTTCAAAATCGATGGGTGAAAAAAAGAGGTTGACCAAAAACCGATTCGTTTGTAAAGTCAACCTTTTTTGATGATTTTTTGTCATATCTCGGCCAAAAACTGTCGGATTTGGGAATTGTATACCATTTTGGACTCGTAAGGATCAGTACTATCGATTGGCATCAAAAAAATAAAAATCTAAATTTTGACCAAAATCAACAAAATGGCAAGGGGTTACATCACGTTTTTTCGCAAATTCGGGGTCGGTTCGAAAATTAAGACTTTTTTGATTATTTTTATTGAATATCTCGGGTAAATACTGTCAGATTTTGAAATGTTATACCTTTTTGAATTCGTAGGGATCCCTTCTATCAATCTGCATTCAAACATTTTCAAAATCGATGGGTGAAAAAAAGAGGTTGACCAAAAACCGATTCGTTTGTAAAGTCAACCTTTTTTGATGATTTTTTGTCATATCTCGGCCAAAAACTGTCCGATTTGGGAATTGTATACCATTTTGGACTCGTAAGGATCAGTACTATCGATTGGCATCAAAAAAATAAAAATCTAAATTTTGACCAAAATCAACAAAATGGCAAGGGGTTACATCACGTTTTTTCGCAAATTCGGGGTCGGTTCGAAAATTAAGACTTTTTTGATTATTTTTATTGAATATCTCGGGTAAATACTGTCAGATTTTGAAATGTTATACCTTTTTGAATTCGTAGGGATCCCTACTATCAATCTGCATTCAAACATTTTCAAAATCGATGGGTGAAAAAAAGTGGTTGACCAAAAACCGATTCGTTTGTAAAGTCAACCTTTTTTGATGATTTTTTGTCATATCTCGGCCAAAAACTGTCGGATTTGGGAATTGTATACCATTTTGGACTCGTAAGGATCAGTACTATCGATTGGCATCAAAAAAATAAAAATCTAAATTTTGACCAAAATCAACAAAATGGCAAGGGGTTACATCACGTTTTTTCGCAAATTCGGGGTCGGTTCGAAAATTAAGACTTTTTTGATTATTTTTATTGAATATCTCGGGTAAATACTGTCAGATTTTGAAATGTTATACCTTTTTGTATTCGTAGGGATCCCTACTATCAATCTGCATTCAAACATTTTCAAAATCGATGGGTGAAAAAAAGTGGTTGACCAAAAACCGATTCGTTTGTAAAGTCAACCTTTTTTGATGATTTTTTGTCATATCTCGGCCAAATACTGTCCGATTTGGGAATTGTATACCATTTTGGACTCGTAAGGATCAGTACTATCGATTGGCATCAAAAAAATAAAATTCTAAATTTTGACCAAAATCAACAAAATGGCAAGGGGTTACATCACGTTTTTTCGCAAATTCGGGGTCGGTTCGAAAATTAAGACTTTTTTGATTATTTTTATTGAATATCTCGGGTAAATACTGTCAGATTTTGAAATGTTATACCTTTTTGAATTCGTAGGGATCCCTACTATCAATCTGCATTCAAACATTTTCAAAATCGATGGGTGAAAAAAAGTGGTTGACCAAAAACCGATTCGTTTGTAAAGTCAACCTTTTTTGATGATTTTTTGTCATATCTCGGCCAAAAACTGTCCGATTTGGGAATTGTATACCATTTTGGACTCGTAAGGATCAGTACTATCGATTGGCATCAAAAAAATAAAATTCTAAATTTTGACCAAAATCAACAAAATGGCAAGGGGTTACATCACGTTTTTTCGCAAATTCGGGGTCGGTTCGAAAATTAAGACTTTTTTGATTATTTTTATTGAATATCTCGGGTAAATACTGTCAGATTTTGAAATGTTATACCTTTTTGAATTCGTAGGGATCCCTACTATCAATCTGCATTCAAACATTTTCAAAATCGATGGGTGAAAAAACGTGGTTGACCAAAAACCGATTCGTTTGTAAAGTCAACCTTTTTTGATGATTTTTTGTCATATCTCGGCCAAAAACTGTCGGATTTGGGAATTGTATACCATTTTGGACTCGTAAGGATCAGTACTATCGATTGGCATCAAAAAAATAAAAATCTAAATTTTGACCAAAATCAACAAAATGGCAAGGGGTTACATCACGTTTTTTCGCAAATTCGGGGTCGGTTCGAAAATTAAGACTTTTTTGAATATTTTTATTGAATATCTCGGGTAAATACTGTCAGATTTTGAAATGTTATACCTTTTTGAATTCGTAGGGATCCCTACTATCAATCTGCATTCAAACATTTTCAAAATCGATGGGTGAAAAAAAGAGGTTGACCAAAAACCGATTCGTTTGTAAAGTCAACCTTTTTTGATGATTTTTTGTCATATCTCGGCCAAAAACTGTCCGATTTGGGAATTGTATACCATTTTGGACTCGTAAGGATCAGTACTATCGATTGGCATCAAAAAAATAAAAATCTAAATTTTGACCAAAATCAACAAAATGGCAAGGGGTTACATCACGTTTTTTCGCAAATTCGGGGTCGGTTCGAAAATTAAGACTTTTTTGATTATTTTTATTGAATATCTCGGGTAAATACTGTCAGATTTTGAAATGTTATACCTTTTTGAATTCGTAGGGATCCCTACTATCAATCTGCATTCAAACATTTTCAAAATCGATGGGTGAAAAAAAGTGGTTGACCAAAAACCGATTCGTTTGTAAAGTCAACCTTTTTTGATGATTTTTTGTCATATCTCGGCCAAAAACTGTCCGATTTGGGAATTGTATACCATTTTGGACTCGTAAGGATCAGTACTATCGATTGGCATCAAAAAAATAAAAATCTAAATTTTGACCAAAATCAACAAAATGGCAAGGGGTTACATCACGTTTTTTCGCAAATTCGGGGTCGGTTCGAAAATTAAGACTTTTTTGATTATTTTTATTGAATATCTCGGGTAAATACTGTCAGATTTTGAAATGTTATACCTTTTTGAATTCGTAGGAATCCCTACTATCAATCTGCATTCAAACATTTTCAAAATCGATGGGTGAAAAAACGTGGTTGACCAAAAACCGATTCGTTTGTAAAGTCAACCTTTTTTGATGATTTTTTGTCATATCTCGGCCAAAAACTGTCCGATTTGGGAATTGTATACCATTTTGGACTCGTAAGGATCAGTACTATCGATTGGCATCAAAAAAATAAAAATCTAAATTTTGACCAAAATCAACAAAATGGCAAGGGGTTACATCACGTTTTTTCGCAAATTCGGGGTCGGTTCGAAAATTAAGACTTTTTTGATTATTTTTATTGAATATCTCCGGTAAATACTGTCAGCTTTTGAAATGTTATTCCTTTTTGAATTCGTAGGGATCCCTACTATCAATCTGCATTCAAACATTTTCTAAATCGATGGGTGAAAAAACGTGGTTGACCAAAAACCGATTCGTTTGTAAAGTCAACCTTTTTTGATGATTTTTTGTCATATCTCGGCCAAAAACTGTCGGATTTGGGAATTGTATACCATTTTGGACTCGTAAGGATCAGTACTATCGATTGGCATCAAAAAAATAAAAATCTAAATTTTGACCAAAATCAACAAAATGGCAAGGGGTTACATCACGTTTTTTCGCAAATTCGGGGTCGGTTCGAAAATTAAGACTTTTTTGATTATTTTTATTGAATATCTCGGGTAAATACTGTCAGATTTTGAAATGTTATACCTTTTTGAATTCGTAGGGATCCCTACTATCAATCTGCATTCAAACATTTTCAAAATCGATGGGTGAAAAAACGTGGTTGACCAAAAACCGATTCGTTTGTAAAGTCAACCTTTTTTGATGATTTTTTGTCATATCTCGGCCAAAAACTGTCGGATTTGGGAATTGTATACCATTTTGGACTCGTAAGGATCAGTACTATCGATTGGCATCAAAAAAATAAAAATCTAAATTTTGACCAAAATCAACAAAATGGCAAGGGGTTACATCACGTTTTTTCGCAAATTCGGGGTCGGTTCGAAAATTAAGACTTTTTTGATTATTTTTATTGAATATCTCGGGTAAATACTGTCAGATTTTGAAATGTTATACCTTTTTGAATTCGTAGGGATCCCTACTATCAATCTGCATTCAAACATTTTCAAAATCGATGGGTGAAAAAAAGAGGTTGACCAAAAACCGATTCGTTTGTAAAGTCAACCTTTTTTGATGATTTTTTGTCATATCTCGGCCAAAAACTGTCCGATTTGGGAATTGTATACCATTTTGGACTCGTAAGGATCAGTACTATCGATTGGCATCAAAAAAATAAAAATCTAAATTTTGACCAAAATCAACAAAATGGCAAGGGGTTACATCACGTTTTTTCGCAAATTCGGGGTCGGTTCGAAAATTAAGACTTTTTTGATTATTTTTATTGAATATCTCCGGTAAATACTGTCAGCTTTTGAAATGTTATTCCTTTTTGAATTCGTAGGGATCCCTACTATCAATCTGCATTCAAACATTTTCAAAATCGATGGGTGAAAAAAAGAGGTTGACCAAAAACCGATTCGTTTGTAAAGTCAACCTTTTTTGATGATTTTTTGTCATATCTCGGCCAAAAACTGTCGGATTTGGGAATTGTATACCATTTTGGACTCGTAAGGATCAGTACTATCGATTGGCATCAAAAAAAATAAAAATCTAAATTTTGACCAAAATCAACAAAATGGCAAGGGGTTACATCACGTTTTTTCGCAAATTCGGGGTCGGTTCGAAAATTAAGACTTTTTTGATTATTTTTATTGAATATCTCGGGTAAATACTGTCAGATTTTGAAATGTTATACCTTTTTGAATTCGTAGGGATCCCTACTATCAATCTGCATTCAAACATTTTCAAAATCGATGGGTGAAAAAAAGTGGTTGACCAAAAACCGATTCGTTTGTAAAGTCAACCTTTTTTGATGATTTTTTGTCATATCTCGGCCAAAAACTGTCCGATTTGGGAATTGTATACCATTTTGGACTCGTAAGGATCAGTACTATCGATTGGCATCAAAAAATAAAAATCTAAATTTTGACCAAAATCAACAAAATGGCAAGGGGTTACATCACGTTTTTTCGCAAATTCGGGGTCGGTTCGAAAATTAAGACTTTTTTGATTATTTTTATTGAATATCTCGGGTAAATACTGTCAGATTTTGAAATGTTATACCTTTTTGAATTCGTAGGGATCCCTACTATCAATCTGCATTCAAACATTTTCAAAATCGATGGGTGAAAAAAAGTGGTTGACCAAAAACCGATTCGTTTGTAAAGTCAACCTTTTTTGATGATTTTTTGTCATATCTCGGCCAAAAACTGTCCGATTTGGGAATTGTATACCATTTTGGACTCGTAAGGATCAGTACTATCGATTGGCATCAAAAAAATAAAAATCTAAATTTTGACCAAAATCAACAAAATGGCAAGGGGTTACATCACGTTTTTTCGCAAATTCGGGGTCGGTTCGAAAATTAAGACTTTTTTGATTATTTTTATTGAATATCTCCGGTAAATACTGTCAGATTTTGAAATGTTATACCTTTTTGAATTCGTAGGGATCCCTACTATCAATCTGCATTCAAACATTTTCAAAATCGATGGGTGAAAAGAAGTGGTTGACCAAAAACCGATTCGTTTGTAAAGTCAACCTTTTTTGATGATTTTTTGTCATATCTCGGCCAAAAACTGTCCGGATTTGGGAATTGTATACCATTTTGGACTCGTAAGGATCAGTACTATCGATTGGCATCAAAAAAATAAAAATCTAAATTTTGACCAAAATCAACAAAATGGCAAGGGGTTACATCACGTTTTTTCGCAAATTCGGGGTCGGTTCGAAAATTAAGACTTTTTTGATTATTTTTATTGAATATCTCGGGTAAATACTGTCAGATTTTGAAATGTTATACCTTTTTGAATTCGTAGGGATCCCTACTATCAATCTGCATTCAAACATTTTCAAAATCGATGGGTGAAAAAAAGTGGTTGACCAAAAACCGATTCGTTTGTAAAGTCAACCTTTTTTGATGATTTTTTGTCATATCTCGGCCAAAAACTGTCCGATTTGGGAATTGTATACCATTTTGGACTCGTAAGGATCAGTACTATCGATTGGCATCAATCAACAAAATGGCAAGGGGTTACATCACGTTTTTTCGCAAATTCGGGGTCGGTTCGAAAATTAAGACTTTTTTGATTATTTTTATTGAATATCTCGGGTAAATACTGTCAGATTTTGAAATGTTATACCTTTTTGAATTCGTAGGGATCCCTACTATCAATCTGCATTCAAACATTTTCAAAATCGATGGGTGAAAAAAAGAGGTTGACCAAAAACCGATTCGTTTGTAAAGTCAACCTTTTTTGATGATTTTTTGTCATATCTCGGCCAAATACTGTCCGATTTGGGAATTGTATACCATTTTGGACTCGTAAGGATCAGTACTATCGATTGGCATCAAAAAAATAAAAATCTAAATTTTGACCAAAATCAACAAAATGGCAAGGGGTTACATCACGTTTTTTCGCAAATTCGGGGTCGGTTCGAAAATTAAGACTTTTTTGATTATTTTTATTGAATATCTCGGGTAAATACTGTCAGATTTTGAAATGTTATACCTTTTTGAATTCGTAGGGATCCCTACTATCAATCTGCATTCAAACATTTTCAAAATCGATGGGTGAAAAAAAGTGGTTGACCAAAAACCGATTCGTTTGTAAAGTCAACCTTTTTTGATGATTTTTTGTCATATCTCGGCCAAAAACTGTCCGATTTGGGAATTGTATACCATTTTGGACTCGTAAGGATCAGTACTATCGATTGGCATCAAAAAAATAAAATTCTAAATTTTGACCAAAATCAACAAAATGGCAAGGGGTTACATCACGTTTTTTCGCAAATTCGGGGTCGGTTCGAAAATTAAGACTTTTTTGATTATTTTTATTGAATATCTCGGGTAAATACTGTCAGATTTTGAAATGTTATACCTTTTTGAATTCGTAGGGATCCCTACTATCAATCTGCATTCAAACATTTTCAAAATCGATGGGTGAAAAAACGTGGTTGACCAAAAACCGATTCGTTTGTAAAGTCAACCTTTTTTGATGATTTTTTGTCATATCTCGGCCAAAAACTGTCGGATTTGGGAATTGTATACCATTTTGGACTCGTAAGGATCAGTACTATCGATTGGCATCAAAAAAATAAAAATCTACATTTTGACCAAAATCAACAAAATGGCAAGGGGTTACATCACGTTTTTTCGCAAATTCGGGGTCGGTTCGAAAATTAAGACTTTTTTGAATATTTTTATTGAATATCTCGGGTAAATACTGTCAGATTTTGAAATGTTATACCTTTTTGAATTCGTAGGGATCCCTACTATCAATCTGCATTCAAACATTTTCAAAATCGATGGGTGAAAAAAAGAGGTTGACCAAAAACCGATTCGTTTGTAAAGTCAACATTTTTTGATGATTTTTTGTCATATCTCGGCCAAATACTGTCCGATTTGGGAATTGTATACCATTTTGGACTCGTAAGGATCAGTACTATCGATTGGCATTAAAAAAATAAAAATCTACATTTTGACCAAAATCAACAAAATGGCAAGGGGTTACATCACGTTTTTTCGCAAATTCGGGGTCGGTTCGAAAATTAAGACTTTTTTGAATATTTTTATTGAATATCTCGGGTAAATACTGTCAGATTTTGAAATGTTATACCTTTTTGAATTCGTAGGGATCCCTACTATCAATCTGCATTCAAACATTTTCAAAATCGATGGGTGAAAAAAAGAGGTTGACCAAAAACCGATTCGTTTGTAAAGTCAACCTTTTTTGATGATTTTTTGTCATATCTCGGCCAAAAACTGTCCGATTTGGGAATTGTATACCATTTTGGACTCGTAAGGATCAGTACTATCGATTGGCATTAAAAAAATAAAAATCTACATTTTGACCAAAATCAACAAAATGGCAAGGGGTTACATCACGTTTTTTCGCAAATTCGGGGTCGGTTCGAAAATTAAGACTTTTTTGATTATTTTTATTGAATATCTCGGGTAAATACTGTCAGATTTTGAAATGTTATACCTTTTTGAATTCGTAGGGATCCCTACTATCAATCTGCATTCAAACATTTTCAAAATCGATGGGTGAAAAAAAGAGGTTGACCAAAAACCGATTCGTTTGTAAAGTCAACCTTTTTTGATGATTTTTTGTCATATCTCGGCCAAAAACTGTCCGATTTGGGAATTGTATACCATTTTGGACTCGTAAGGATCAGTACTATCGATTAGCATCAAAAAAATAAAAATCTAAATTTTGACCAAAATCAACAAAATGGCAAGGGGTTACATCACGTTTTTTCGCAAATTCGGGGTCGGTTCGAAAATTAAGACTTTTTTGATTATTTTTATTGAATATCTCGGGTAAATACTGTCAGATTTTGAAATGTTATACCTTTTTGAATTCGTAGGGATCCCTACTATCAATCTGCATTCAAACATTTTCAAAATCGATGGGTGAAAAAAAGAGGTTGACCAAAAACCGATTCGTTTGTAAAGTCAACCTTTTTTGATGATTTTTTGTCATATCTCGGCCAAAAACTGTCCGATTTGGGAATTGTATACCATTTTGGACTCGTAAGGATCAGTACTATCGATTGGCATTAAAAAAATAAAAATCTACATTTTGACCAAAATCAACAAAATGGCAAGGGGTTACATCACGTTTTTTCGCAAATTCGGGGTCGGTTCGAAAATTAAGACTTTTTTGATTATTTTTATTGAATATCTCGGGTAAATACTGTCAGATTCTGAAATGTTATACCTTTTTGAATTTGTAGGGATCCCTACTATCAATCTGCATTCAAACATTTTCAAAATCGATGGGTGAAAAAAAGAGGTTGACCAAAAACCGATTCGTTTGTAAAGTCAACATTTTTTGATGATTTTTTGTCATATCTCGGCCAAATACTGTCCGATTTGGGAATTGTATACCATTTTGGACTCGTAAGGATCAGTACTATCGATTGGCATTAAAAAAAAATAAAAATCTACATTTTGACCAAAATCAACAAAATGGCAAGGGGTTACATCACGTTTTTCACACACCGATTCGTTTGTAAAGTCAACCTTTTTTGATGATTTTTTGTCATATCTCGGCCAAATACTGTCCGATTTGGGAATTGTATACCATTTTGGACTCGTAAGGATCAGTACTATCGATTGGCATCAAAAAAATAAAAATCTAAATTTTGACCAAAATCAACAAAATGGCAAGGGGTTACATCACGTTTTTTCGCAAATTCGGGGTCGGTTCGAAAATTAAGACTTTTTTGATTATTTTTATTGAATATCTCGGGTAAATACTGTCAGATTTTGAAATGTTATACCTTTTTGAATTCGTAGGGATCCCTACTATCAATCTGCATTCAAACATTTTCAAAATCGATGGGTGAAAAAACGTGGTTGACCAAAAACCGATTCGTTTGTAAAGTCAACCTTTTTTGATGATTTTTTGTCATATCTCGGCCAAAAACTGTCGGATTTGGGAATTGTATACCATTTTGGACTCGTAAGGATCAGTACTATCGATTGGCATTAAAAAATAAAAATCTACATTTTGACCAAAATCAACAAAATGGCAAGGGGTTACATCACGTTTTTTCGCAAATTCGGGGTCGGTTCGAAAATTAAGACTTTTTTGATTATTTTTATTGAATATCTCGGGTAAATACTGTCAGATTCTGAAATGTTATACCTTTTTGAATTCGTAGGGATTCCTACTATCAATCTGCATTCAAACATTTTCAAAATCGATGGGTGAAAAAAAGAGGTTGACCAAAAACCGATTCGTTTGTAAAGTCAACCTTTTTTGATGATTTTTTGTCATATCTCGGCCAAAAACTGTCGGATTTGGGAATTGTATACCATTTTGGACTCGTAAGAATCAGTACTATCGATTGGCATTAAAAAAATAAAAATCTACATTTTGACCAAAATCAACAAAATGGCAAGGGGTTACATCACGTTTTTCACACACCGATTCGTTTGTAAAGTCAACCTTTTTTGATGATTTTTTGTCATATCTCGGCCAAATACTGTCCGATTTGGGAATTGTATACCATTTTGGACTCGTAAGGATCAGTACTATCGATTGGCATCAAAAAAATAAAAATCTAAATTTTGACCAAAATCAACAAAATGGCAAGGGGTTACATCACGTTTTTTCGCAAATTCGGGGTCGGTTCGAAAATTAAGACTTTTTTGATTATTTTTATTGAATATCTCGGGTAAATACTGTCAGATTTTGAAATGTTATACCTTTTTGAATTCGTAGGGATCCCTACTATCAATCTGCATTCAAACATTTTCAAAATCGATGGGTGAAAAAAAGAGGTTGACCAAAAACCGATTCGTTTGTAAAGTCAACCTTTTTTGATGATTTTTTGTCATATCTCGGCCAAAAACTGTCCGATTTGGGAATTGTATACCATTTTGGACTCGTAAGGATCAGTACTATCGATTGGCATCAAAAAAATAAAAATCTAAATTTTGACCAAAATCAACAAAATGGCAAGGGGTTACATCACGTTTTTTCGCAAATTCGGGGTCGGTTCGAAAATTAAGACTTTTTTGATTATTTTTATTGAATATCTCGGGTAAATACTGTCAGATTTTGAAATGTTATACCTTTTTGAATTCGTAGGGATCCCTACTATCAATCTGCATTCAAACATTTTCAAAATCGATGGGTGAAAAAAAGAGGTTGACCAAAAACCGATTCGTTTGTAAAGTCAACCTTTTTTGATGATTTTTTGTCATATCTCGGCCAAAAACTGTCCGATTTGGGAATTGTATACCATTTTGGACTCGTAAGGATCAGTACTATCGATTGGCATCAAAAAAATAAAAATCTAAATTTTGACCAAAATCAACAAAATGGCAAGGGGTTACATCACGTTTTTTCGCAAATTCGGGGTCGGTTCGAAAATTAAGACTTTTTTGATTATTTTTATTGAATATCTCGGGTAAATACTGTCAGATTTTGAAATGTTATACCTTTTTGAATTCGTAGGGATCCCTACTATCAATCTGCATTCAAACATTTTCAAAATCGATGGGTGAAAAAAAGTGGTTGACCAAAAACCGATTCGTTTGTAAAGTCAACCTTTTTTGATGATTTTTTGTCATATCTCGGCCAAAAACTGTCGGATTTGGGAATTGTATACCATTTTGGACTCGTAAGGATCAGTACTATCGATTGGCATCAAAAAAATAAAAATCTAAATTTTGACCAAAATCAACAAAATGGCAAGGGGTTACATCACGTTTTTTCGCAAATTCGGGGTCGGTTCGAAAATTAAGACTTTTTTGATTATTTTTATTGAATATCTCGGGTAAATACTGTCAGATTTTGAAATGTTATACCTTTTTGAATTCGTAGGGATCCCTACTATCAATCTGCATTCAAACATTTTCAAAATCGATGGGTGAAAAAACGTGGTTGACCAAAAACCGATTCGTTTGTAAAGTCAACCTTTTTTGATGATTTTTTGTCATATCTCGGCCAAAAACTGTCGGATTTGGGAATTGTATACCATTTTGGACTCGTAAGGATCAGTACTATCGATTGGCATTAAAAAAATAAAAATCTACATTTTGACCAAAATCAACAAAATGGCAAGGGGTTACATCACGTTTTTTCGCAAATTCGGGGTCGGTTCGAAAATTAAGACTTTTTTGATTATTTTTATTGAATATCTCGGGTAAATACTGTCAGATTCTGAAATGTTATACCTTTTTGAATTTGTAGGGATTCCTACTATCAATCTGCATTCAAACATTTTCAAAATCGATGGGTGAAAAAAAGAGGTTGACCAAAAACCGATTCGTTTGTAAAGTCAACCTTTTTTGATGATTTTTTGTCATATCTCGGCCAAATACTGTCCGATTTGGGAATTGTATACCATTTTGGACTCGTAAGGATCAGTACTATCGATTGGCATCAAAAAAATAAAAATCTAAATTTTGACCAAAATCAACAAAATGGCAAGGGGTTACATCACGTTTTTTCGCAAATTCGGGGTCGGTTCGAAAATTAAGACTTTTTTGATTATTTTTATTGAATATCTCGGGTAAATACTGTCAGATTTTGAAATGTTATACCTTTTTGAATTCGTAGGGATCCCTACTATCAATCTGCATTCAAACATTTTCAAAATCGATGGGTGAAAAAACGTGGTTGACCAAAAACCGATTCGTTTGTAAAGTCAACCTTTTTTGATGATTTTTTGTCATATCTCGGCCAAAAACTGTCGGATTTGGGAATTGTATACCATTTTGGACTCGTAAGGATCAGTACTATCGATTGGCATCAAAAAAATAAAAATCTACATTTTGACCAAAATCAACAAAATGGCAAGGGGTTACATCACGTTTTTTCGCAAATTCGGGGTCGGTTCGAAAATTAAGACTTTTTTGATTATTTTTATTGAATATCTCGGGTAAATACTGTCAGATTCTGAAATGTTATACCTTTTTGAATTCGTAGGGATTCCTACTATCAATCTGCATTCAAACATTTTCAAAATCGATGGGTGAAAAAAAGAGGTTGACCAAAAACCGATTCGTTTGTAAAGTCAACCTTTTTTGATGATTTTTTGTCATATCTCGGCCAAAAACTGTCCGATTTGGGAATTGTATACCATTTTGGACTCGTAAGGATCAGTACTATCGATTGGCATCAAAAAAATAAAAATCTAAATTTTGACCAAAATCAACAAAATGGCAAGGGGTTACATCACGTTTTTCGCAAATTCGGGGTCGGTTCGAAAATTAAGACTTTTTTGATTATTTTTATTGAATATCTCGGGTAAATACTGTCAGATTTTGAAATGTTATACCTTTTTGAATTCGTAGGGATCCCTACTATCAATCTGCATTCAAACATTTTCAAAATCGATGGGTGAAAAAAAGTGGTTGACCAAAAACCGATTCGTTTGTAAAGTCAACCTTTTTTGATGATTTTTTGTCATATCTCGGCCAAATACTGTCCGATTTGGGAATTGTATACCATTTTGGACTCGTAAGGATCAGTACTATCGATTGGCATCAAAAAAATAAAAATCTAAATTTTGACCAAAATCAACAAAATGGCAAGGGGTTACATCACGTTTTTTCGCAAATTCGGGGTCGGTTCGAAAATTAAGACTTTTTTGATTATTTTTATTGAATATCTCGGGTAAATACTGTCAGATTTTGAAATGTTATACCTTTTTGAATTCGTAGGGATCCCTACTATCAATCTGCATTCAAACATTTTCAAAATCGATGGGTGAAAAAAAGTGGTTGACCAAAAACCGATTCGTTTGTAAAGTCAACCTTTTTTGATGATTTTTTGTCATATCTCGGCCAAAAACTGTCGGATTTGGGAATTTACCATTTTGGACTCGTAAGGATCAGTACTATCGATTGGCATCAAAAAAATAAAAATCTAAATTTTGACCAAAATCAACAAAATGGCAAGGGGTTACATCACGTTTTTTCGCAAATTCGGGGTCGGTTCGAAAATTAAGACTTTTTTGATTATTTTTATTGAATATCTCGGGTAAATACTGTCAGATTTTGAAATGTTATACCTTTTTGAATTCGTAGGGATCCCTACTATCAATCTGCATTCAAACATTTTCAAAATCGATGGGTGAAAAAAAGTGGTTGACCAAAAACCGATTCGTTTGTAAAGTCAACCTTTTTTGATGATTTTTTGTCATATCTCGGCCAAAAACTGTCGGATTTGGGAATTGTATACCATTTTGGACTCGTAAGGATCAGTACTATCGATTGGCATCAAAAAAATAAAAATCTAAATTTTGACCAAAATCAACAAAATGGCAAGGGGTTACATCACGTTTTTTCGCAAATTCGGGGTCGGTTCGAAAATTAAGACTTTTTTGATTATTTTTATTGAATATCTCGGGTAAATACTGTCAGATTTTGAAATGTTATACCTTTTTGAATTCGTAGGGATCCCTACTATCAATCTGCATTCAAACATTTTCAAAATCGATGGGTGAAAAAAAGAGGTTGACCAAAAACCGATTCGTTTGTAAAGTCAACCTTTTTTGATGATTTTTTGTCATATCTCGGCCAAAAACTGTCGGATTTGGGAATTGTATACCATTTTGGACTCGTAAGAATCAGTACTATCGATTGGCATTAAAAAAATAAAAATCTACATTTTGACCAAAATCAACAAAATGGCAAGGGGTTACATCACGTTTTTTCGCAAATTCGGGGTCGGTTCGAAAATTAAGACTTTTTTGATTATTTTTATTGAATATCTCGGGTAAATACTGTCAGATTCTGAAATGTTATACCTTTTTGAATTCGTAGGGATCCCTACTATCAATCTGCATTCAAACATTTTCAAAATCCATGGGTGAAAAAAAGAGGTTGACCAAAAACCGATTCGTTTGTAAAGTCAACATTTTTTGATGATTTTTTGTCATATCTCGGCCAAATACTGTCCGATTTGGGAATTGTATACCATTTTGGACTCGTAAGGATCAGTACTATCGATTGGCATTAAAAAAAAATAAAAATCTACATTTTGACCAAAATCAACAAAATGGCAAGGGGACATCACGTTTTTCACACACCGATTCGTTTGTAAAGTCAACCTTTTTTGATGATTTTTTGTCATATCTCGGCCAAATACTGTCCGATTTGGGAATTGTATACCATTTTGGACTCGTAAGGATCAGTACTATCGATTGGCATCAAAAAAATAAAAATCTAAATTTTGACCAAAATCAACAAAATGGCAAGGGGTTACATCACGTTTTTTCGCAAATTCGGGGTCGGTTCGAAAATTAAGACTTTTTTGATTATTTTTATTGAATATCTCGGGTAAATACTGTCAGATTTTGAAATGTTATACCTTTTTGAATTCGTAGGGATCCCTACTATCAATCTGCATTCAAACATTTTCAAAATCGATGGGTGAAAAAAAGAGGTTGACCAAAAACCGATTCGTTTGTAAAGTCAACCTTTTTTGATGATTTTTTGTCATATCTCGGCCAAAAACTGTCCGATTTGGGAATTGTATACCATTTTGGACTCGTAAGGATCAGTACTATCGATTGGCATCAAAAAAATAAAAATCTAAATTTTGACCAAAATCAACAAAATGGCAAGGGGTTACATCACGTTTTTTCGCAAATTCGGGGTCGGTTCGAAAATTAAGACTTTTTTGATTATTTTTATTGAATATCTCGGGTAAATACTGTCAGATTTTGAAATGTTATACCTTTTTGAATTCGTAGGGATCCTTACTATCAATCTGCATTCAAACATTTTCAAAATCGATGGGTGAAAAAACGTGGTTGACCAAAAACCGATTCGTTTGTAAAGTCAACCTTTTTTGATGATTTTTTGTCATATCTCGGCCAAAAACTGTCGGATTTGGGAATTGTATACCATTTTGGACTCGTAAGGATCAGTACTATCGATTGGCATCAAAAAAAAAATCTAAATTTTGACCAAAATCAACAAAATGGCAAGGGGTTACATCACGTTTTTTCGCAAATTCGGGGTCGGTTCGAAAATTAAGACTTTTTTGATTATTTTTATTGAATATCTCGGGTAAATACTGTCAGATTTTGAAATGTTATACCTTTTTGAATTCGTAGGGATCCCTACTATCAATCTGCATTCAAACATTTTCAAAATCGATGGGTGAAAAAAAGAGGTTGACCAAAAACCGATTCGTTTGTAAAGACAACCTTTTTTGATGATTTTTTGTCATATCTCGGCCAAAAACTGTCCGATTTGGGAATTGTATACCATTTTGGACTCGTAAGGATCAGTACTATCGATTGGCATCAAAAAAATAAAAATCTAAATTTTGACCAAAATCAACAAAATGGCAAGGGGTTACAGCACGTTTTTTCGCAAATTCGGGGTCGGTTCGAAAATTAAGACTTTTTTGATTATTTTTATTGAATATCTCGGGTAAATACTGTCAGATTTTGAAATGTTATACCTTTTTGAATTCGTAGGGATCCCTACTATCAATCTGCATTCGAACATTTTCAAAATCGATGGGTGAAAAAAAGTGGTTGACCAAAAACCGATTCGTTTGTAAAGTCAACCTTTTTTGATGATTTTTTGTCATATCTCGGCCAAAAACTGTCCGATTTGGGAATTGTATACCATTTTGGACTCGTAAGGATCAGTACTATCGATTGGCATCAAAAAAATAAAAATCTAAATTTTGACCAAAATCAACAAAATGGCAAGGGGTTACATCACGTTTTTTCGCAAATTCGGGGTCGGTTCGAAAATTAAGACTTTTTTGATTATTTTTATTGAATATCTCGGGTAAATACTGTCAGATTTTGAAATGTTATACCTTTTTGAATTCGTAGGGATCCCTACTATCAATCTGCATTCAAACATTTTCAAAATCGATGGGTGAAAAAAAGTGGTTGACCAAAAACCGATTCGTTTGTAAAGTCAACCTTTTTTGATGATTTTTTCGAATATCTCGGCCAAATACTGTCCGATTTGGGAATTGTATACCATTTTGGACTCGTAAGGATCAGTACTATCGATTGGCATCAAAAAAATAAAAATCTAAATTTTGACCAAAATCAACAAAATGGCAAGGGGTTACATCACGTTTTTTCGCAAATTCGGGGTCGGTTCGAAAATTAAGACTTTTTTGATTATTTTTATTGAATATCTCGGGTAAATACTGTCAGATTTTGAAATGTTATACCTTTTTGAATTCGTAGGGATCCCTACTATCAATCTGCATTCAAACATTTTCAAAATCGATGGGTGAAAAAAAGTGGTTGACCAAAAACCGATTCGTTTGTAAAGTCAACCTTTTTTGATGATTTTTTCGAATATCTCGGCCAAATACTGTCCGATTTGGGAATTGTATACCATTTTGGACTCGTAAGGATCAGTACTATCGATTGGCATCAAAAAAATAAAAATCTAAATTTTGACCAAAATCAACAAAATGGCAAGGGGTTACATCACGTTTTTTCGCAAATTCGGGGTCGGTTCGAAAATTAAGACTTTTTTGATTATTTTTATTGAATATCTCGGGTAAATACTGTCAGATTCTGAAATGTTATACCTTTTTGAATTCGTAGGGATCCCTACTATCAATCTGCATTCAAACATTTTCAAAATCGATGGGTGAAAAAACGTGGTTGACCAAAAACCGATTCCTTTGTAAAGTCAACCTTTTTTGATGATTTTTTCGAATATCTCGGCCAAAAACTGTCCGATTTGGGAATTGTATACCATTTTGGACTCGTAAGGATCAGTACTATCGATTGGCATCAAAAAAATAAAAATCTAAATTTTGACCAAAATCAACAAAATGGCAAGGGGTTACATCACGTTTTTTCGCAAATTCGGGGTCGGTTCGAAAATTAAGACTTTTTTGATTATTTTTAATGAATATCTCCGGTAAATACTGTCAGATTTTGAAATGTTATTCCTTTTTGAATTCGTAGGGATCCCTACTATCAATCTGCATTCAAACATTTTCAAAATCGATGGGTGAAAAAAAGTGGTTGACCAAAAACCGATTCGTTTGTAAAGTCAACCTTTTTTGATGATTTTTTGTCATATCTCGGCCAAATACTGTCCGATTTGGGAATTGTATACCATTTTGGACTCGTAAGGATCAGTACTATCGATTGGCATCAAAAAAATAAAAATCTAAATTTTGACCAAAATCAACAAAATGGCAAGGGGTTACATCACGTTTTTTCGCAAATTCGGGGTCGGTTCGAAAATTAAGACTTTTTTGATTATTTTTATTGAATATCTCGGGTAAATACTGTCAGATTCTGAAATGTTATACCTTTTTGAATTCGTAGGGATCCCTACTATCAATCTGCATTCAAACATTTTCAAAATCGATGGGTGAAAAAACGTGGTTGACCAAAAACCGATTCCTTTGTAAAGTCAACCTTTTTTGATGATTTTTTCGAATATCTCGGCCAAAAACTGTCCGATTTGGGAATTGTATACCATTTTGGACTCGTAAGGATCAGTACTATCGATTGGCATCAAAAAAATAAAAATCTAAATTTTGACCAAAATCAACAAAATGGCAAGGGGTTACATCACGTTTTTTCGCAAATTCGGGGTCGGTTCGAAAATTAAGACTTTTTTGATTATTTTTAATGAATATCTCCGGTAAATACTGTCAGATTTTGAAATGTTATTCCTTTTTGAATTCGTAGGGATCCCTACTATCAATCTGCATTCAAACATTTTCAAAATCGATGGGTGAAAAAAAGTGGTTGACCAAAAACCGATTCGTTTGTAAAGTCAACCTTTTTTGATGATTTTTTCGAATATCTCGGCCAAATACTGTCCGATTTGGGAATTGTATACCATTTTGGACTCGTAAGGATCAGTACTATCGATTGGCATCAAAAAAATAAAAATCTAAATTTTGACCAAAATCAACAAAATGGCAAGGGGTTACATCACGTTTTTTCGCAAATTCGGGGTCGGTTCGAAAATTAAGACTTTTTTGATTATTTTTATTGAATATCTCGGGTAAATACTGTCAGATTTTGAAATGTTATACCTTTTTGAATTCGTAGGGATCCCTACTATCAATCTGCATCCAAACATTTTCAAAATCGATGGGTGAAAAAAAGTGGTTGACCAAAAACCGATTCGTTTGTAAAGTCAACCTTTTTTGATGATTTTTTCGAATATCTCGGCCAAATACTGTCCGATTTGGGAATTGTATACCATTTTGGACTCGTAAGGATCAGTACTATCGATTGGCATCAAAAAAATAAAAATCTAAATTTTGACCAAAATCAACAAAATGGCAAGGGGTTACATCACGTTTTTTCGCAAATTCGGGGTCGGTTCGAAAATTAAGACTTTTTTGATTATTTTTAATGAATATCTCCGGTAAATACTGTCAGATTTTGAAATGTTATTCCTTTTTGAATTCGTAGGGATCCCTACTATCAATCTGCATTCAAACATTTTCAAAATCGATGGGTGAAAAAAAGTGGTTGACCAAAAACCGATTCGTTTGTAAAGTCAACCTTTTTTGATGATTTTTTGTCATATCTCGGCCAAATACTGTCCGATTTGGGAATTGTATACCATTTTGGACTCGTAAGGATCAGTACTATCGATTGGCATCAAAAAAATAAAAATCTAAATTTTGACCAAAATCAACAAAATGGCAAGGGGTTACATCACGTTTTTTCGCAAATTCGGGGTCGGTTCGAAAATTAAGACTTTTTTGATTATTTTTATTGAATATCTCGGGTAAATACTGTCAGATTCTGAAATGTTATACCTTTTTGAATTCGTAGGGATCCCTACTATCAATCTGCATTCAAACATTTTCAAAATCGATGGGTGAAAAAACGTGGTTGACCAAAAACCGATTCGTTTGTAAAGTCAACCTTTTTTGATGATTTTTTCGAATATCTCGGCCAAAAACTGTCCGATTTGGGAATTGTATACCATTTTGGACTCGTAAGGATCAGTACTATCGATTGGCATCAAAAAAATAAAAATCTAAATTTTGACCAAAATCAACAAAATGGCAAGGGGTTACATCACGTTTTTTCGCAAATTCGGGGTCGGTTCGAAAATTAAGACTTTTTTGATTATTTTTAATGAATATCTCCGGTAAATACTGTCAGATTTTGAAATGTTATTCCTTTTTGAATTCGTAGGGATCCCTACTATCAATCTGCATTCAAACATTTTCAAAATCGATGGGTGAAAAAAAGTGGTTGACCAAAAACCGATTCGTTTGTAAAGTCAACCTTTTTTGATGATTTTTTGTCATATCTCGGCCAAATACTGTCCGATTTGGGAATTGTATACAATTTTGGACTCGTAAGGATCAGTACTATCGATTGGCATCAAAAAAATAAAAATCTAAATTTTGACCAAAATCAACAAAATGGCAAGGGGTTACATCACGTTTTTTCGCAAATTCGGGGTCGGTTCGAAAATTAAGACTTTTTTGATTATTTTTATTGAATAT